>NC_091058.1:1541772-1883544 GCF_000393655.2 Nicotiana sylvestris
CTCAAGTCCCACAGTCTGCATGTGCATCTTTTTGTCTTCAAATCCACAGTATGCCTATCATCTCCTTCTGATATCTCATATCCATGGTCCTCATTGAATACAACTTTGCACACATTAGCAATAATCCTGTAGTCATTGTACAACTTCATAGAAATTGGACTTATATCAGAAGTCCAACTCATAACCTTTTTCTCATTGTCTGCCAACATGTTCATGACTTTCACCCTTATATCCTCCAACATTTTAATAATTGGTTTGTGCCTAGCTTCAAGGATCCAACTATTAAATGATTCAGTAAAATTGTTATCAACCATTTCATTCTTACACTTTGTATCAAAATAGGCCCTACACTATGCATGTGGTGGATATTTGAGTATATCTTTTGTTGCTTCTTCATCCAATTCCCCTAGCTTCTTTAGTTGGTCTTTGAACTCTTCCTTATAAGTACTCCAGGCACACCACCATAATAGTTTCTTCATTTCACCACTCCTCCACTTCTTCATCCAATTAGCTTCAATATATCTCACACAAAATCTGTGATGTGCATCTGGGAGTATTGTGCGTACAACGTCCAAGAGCCCCTACAGTTTTCACAAGATCAGAAGTCTTTTATTGTAGACTAGTTCAGGTGAAATGCCCCAATTGCCACCATAATGGAATAAAACATCAACTTCTTCAATCATCTTCAATTAGCACATGCAACAAAAAGAAAAGGGCAAACACAAAGGGGTCACATCAGCATTGAAAGCGACAGTTCAAAAATAGAGTTAAACCATAAAAAAGAATTAAAAACACCAACCACACAAACATATTCATTCTGAGATTGAATTAAAAACCCTTAAAAAAGATTCATTTAGTTCGGGACCACCAACCCCACACAAACAGATTTATACTATAATAAACAAACATATAAAGACACAAAACATGTGAATAAACTAATGAGATGGTCACAATACCAAGAAATGTCACATGCATCTCTATTCCCTTTTTCTAATTACAAACCTCTACGGCTCTACCCCACGGTTTAAATGCAAATAAACCAGTAAAAAACTTACATTGACAACAAAACGACAGCTTCAACACCAAATCTTCAAGCTTCGATCGGAGATGAACACTGCTCCAGAACCCTAGCTCATCGTTCAATTTGGGGATTTAGTAGAAAGAGAAATGTAAAATGGTTAAATGGTGAAAAGAACGAGGGGTTAACTTATCAATGGTGGGTTAGGTAAAGATTAGGGGTGCGCCCCAGGGTAGGAGTAGGGAAATAATAAGGGGTTGGGGTATTTTTAAATCCATGTGGCATTTTAAATTAGGATTGAAATTTTTAAATAGGCAAATGTAATTCCACGTGGATTTTAGTCTCCCGTTAGTGGAGAAGGACATTTTTGAGCCCATTTCTAGACGGCAAGGGCAGATAAGGGGCCAACTTTTAACGGAGGGCTTTGATGTCCTATTTCATATTGTAGAGGGGGCATTTTAGGCCCTTTTCCGTTGATTTTAACTTCAATTCTAATTACTTTAATCTCTAATTAGTTGTATACTATTGGTTGTTTTCAAATCTGCAAAGTGTTACTTATTTATCTTCGTTCCTTTATTCTGCCACCACACGATTTTCGTTCGTTTATATATCATCGTTCTTTTTTTCTAATGATAGTTAATCTTTAATTTTAGTAGAGAAGGATATTCTTAAATTATTTTTATGCGTAATTCTTGATAAATTTAATTTAAAATAATTAAGGCTATTTTAATAAACTTATCAATTACAGTACAGTACGATACAGTCAAACCAAACAGCAAAATGTTATTTAACAACATCAAGTCATACAATCCATCTAAACGTTGTATTCATAAAACGATACAATACAATACGATATGATACAATACAATACATTATAAAACGATAGATAACAATGAACCAAATAAAGCGTAAATGGTCAAAACATTTTAGTTAGTGGTTTTAGAGGACTAGAATTGATGTTGAGCAAATCATAAATGCCCCTCATACATGATAGGAAAGCAATTAGCTAACTTACGAGTGATTCAAAAATTATTGTGTTTCGCAAAAGAGAGCAAAAATAAGAAAGGAAAAGCCTTTTAACTTGACCTGGTTATGTATTACCCCCCCCCCCCCCCCCAAAAAAAAAAAAAAAAAAGATTCTCTATGTATTATTGTTCTCAGTTCTGTATTCTCATATGTATATTGATGTGTCCGCTGCCCCCTGCATTAATCATATGGTGAAGACCCATGTATAGAGCATTCTGAATGTACAAACATGTGGTATGTCACCTGTAAGCCATTTCTTTCCCCAAGTCATTAGTAGAATTGAGACGGTTTTCTTGCATAACTTGAAATAACTTGAGAATTGGATCTGGTTTTGAAGAAGATGAGATTGATGCCAATATTTCATTGCTCAGTGCCTGATACATCGAAGGAGATTTGCCTTGAATCCACTTCAAATGTTCAACAGCCATACTTATTTCTCCAGCATCGGCTAAAAATTTAAGAAAAATCAGATGGGAGTCTAAAAATGCAATATCAGAGCTTTGGCCACGAAGTAACTCCATTGCAGGAAGCAAATGACCTGCAATTATAGGATAACACTTGAATTAGAAAAGATACCTTGTTTTCTTGGTATATATGTGTATTAGAACTATTTTTGCAGTTAATATATAATCATAAGGGTTGCTATTATCACACGAGTTTAACTTCAATACACTAATAACTATGGTAACCGTCCATAAAAAGTGGGATCACTAACCTGAAAAAGTAATGCAAGTTACCTGGTATACATGTTAAAATGTATTGATAATGTAAGACAGTGTCTATATGTTAAATCTTTATAAAAGATGCAGAGTCATACCTTCCTTGCAGAGGCTGAGGATGAATGTACACAAGACGGATCGTGCAATGGTTGGATCCTGCATAGCACATCTGTTGAATATTTCAAGAGCCATTTTGAGATTTTTTGCTTGACAAAGCCCTTTAAGGACTGAATTATATGTAATAGCCTCAGGTACTACTCCTTTCTCTGTCATGTCATTGAAAAGCCTACAAGCATCTTCAATTTCTCCTTCTTCTGAACACTTCTGAATAAGAATATTGTAAGTCTCTAAATTACCAGGGCACCCATTTGTGAACATCTCATCCCACAACCGTTTAGCTGGTCGCAGTAGATCTTCTCGACAGCAAGCTTCTAGCAGGAGATTATAAGATTGTATATCAGGAACTGCACCTTTCCTTCTCATGTCACGAAGAACCTCGTAAGCTTCTCTAACTTTACCAGCCTTGCACAAAAATGAAACCATAATATTATAACTCTGTGTATCAGTAAAATAGTTTATAGCGGACAACTTTTGAAATACTTCTAGCAATTCATCAATCTTTCCATGCTTACAAAGGTTTGCACTTAAACTCGTCACAGTAACAAGATTAGGCTCCGTTTCTCTACCCAGCATGAAGTTTAAAAAGAAGATGGCGAGTCCAGGATCACTAGCTGATACCGATCCTATCAAAGCATTGAGCAGATCATCATCCATTGGAAATTTCCCAGATGCAATTACTTTGCCCAACTCTTTAGCTTCGGAAATCAGCCTCTCTGAAATCAAATCAAAGATGAACTCTTTATAATCATTATTCCTCGGAGCCACTCCTAGTTTTCTCTTCTTCTTCAAAACCAACTCTTTGTCAACTACGTTTCGCATATTCCCCAACGCTTCAGCAACAACGCTATAAGCAATAAAATCAGGTTTACACTCCCTTATCCTCAATTCATCAAAAGCAGAAACAGCTTCAGCTATCCTAGAACCAGAGCATAACCCTTGTACGACTAGAACTGCAACAACGGATCCATTAATCCCAGAAAAGTCAATCTTCCTGACCTCATCTAACAAACTCAAACTCTTTTCCAATCCATTAAATCCGCAGAATCTCCACAGAAACACACCAAAACCAAGTGTGTTCAACCGAACACCTCTCCGATTCATTTCGTCGAACACCTGGAAAGCACATTTATAGTTACCTTCCGATGACAGAGCAGCAAGAAGTGAATTACAAGTTTGGGATCCAATCTCTGATGCCAACGAAGGAACCTCACTGAAAACGGAAAATGCTAAGTGGGATTTCTTACCAATGATCTGGGAAGCAATGACAGAACGATAAAGCGAAGGATGAAGGCGGATTTTCTGAGCTTTTACCTGCTTAAAGAGCTTATCAAGGGTATTGAACTGACGGGAAATGCAAAGAGACTTGAGAATGGAATGGTAAGTGGAGGAGTCGTGGGAGAATCCAGGTTGCTGAGAAGCCCAGTTGAAGAAACCAAGAGCAAGGGAATGGTGGTGGACAAGGCAAGGATCGATGACTCGGGCGACGAGTGTCGGACTGAGAGATTCCCGACATCCGAGGCTGTACAACGTTTGCTCTAACGCTGGAGTCCATGTTTGGCTTGGGCTGCTTTGCTTTGATCCGTGGATGAGAGCCCGGCTTATTACACTTGCCAACTCCCCTACTGATCGTTTCATCATTTTATACGGTCTGTTTTCTGTGTTCTTAAACGCTTTACCCTTATGTTTTGAAGGAATGTTTCTCCTTTTTAAAGACCAAAGGCTAATTAATATCGCAGAAACTGTAAAATAGCTAAATAATCATAACGTCATTAGTACTACAATATAATCTTTTGCATCCTGCTGTAGCCTTTCTACTCCTCCGTAGCAGGGTTAAGTTATGCATACACACTACCCTGCCCATACCTCATTATGAGTTCCACTGGATTGTACGCAGATCATGCTCGCGAGTACAACAGGGGAAGCCAATAAGCCATAACAGCTCCCAAGCGTTAGTTGAATTCATTGGAGAAAAATTATTAGGATCACAATGCCACTTGTAGAAAAGAATAGATAAAGTAATACTGTATTAGCACAGCAGACTACAGGAAAAAGAAACGTCAGGAAAAGGACTGAGGAAACCAAATGGCTTTTAGCCAAGGCAGTTTTCATTTGATCAAAAGTCTAAACCCACAGTTGCCAAAATATCACACTCTTACACGTATTTTGTTTTCTCCACAGTATTAAGTATCTGTACAAGTTGTCATATTCTACTTTATAGTTTGGTTCTCTTTTCTTCTCAGAGTGAATACTGTACAAAGTATATAGTATGTATATATGCACCTATACAATAACCATGTATATACAGAGACCCCTTGGCTATATCTGCTAGTGCTGATGTTTCAGAGTTTCTTTTATCAGTATTCTTGGTACTATATCACTATCTACATGGTCTGTCTAATGGTCACTATTTACATAAAACTAACAGGTCTTCACCAATGGGTAGGATATCTACTTACACTTCCTATTTGTTATCTGACATCTCCATTCTGACATATCTACAAAGTTTTCCATTCTTCTACAGGCAGCCACTTAAGTCAAGTGTAGTATTTCATCAGATTCAGATTTTGGAGGGTTCTAACTTTGAAGAGATTCCCAAAGAGGTAACTGATTGTTCCTTCTTCAGGTAGCTTTGAATGACAAGGATTCCACTTAACATGCAGCATATTTTGTCCAACTTGCTCACAAATTGAGTCAACTGTTTTTTGGTCAACTGGATTCCCGGTCACATCCGTGACATAAAAGATATCCTTTGCCTTCCCACCTTCTGTTGAGATTTCAGCTCTTTTAACGCACAAACTATTCTCCCTGAATATCCTAGTGATATCCGATAGTAGTCCTAACCGATCTTCTGTACACAATTCTAGCTCCAGACCCTGCAGAAAGCTAGCACATATTAGTGGGCTCGTGCTAGAGAAAGCTTTAAAAACTTAAAGTCCTCTTGTCTCGGAATCAGTTGCTTTACCTCAGAGGCTCTTCTCTCAATAGCTGCTTCAAGGCACTGTTTCACACGTTCTCGCTCAGCCTCCGAGCTTATTGGAATCCCGTCAACATGTCGAATGTAGAATTCCTGCAGTAGGCCAAATTAAGGTTGAAATTGGACACAAATTTTCAAAGCAACAGACATATAAGAATTGACTTAAAGCTAAAATGCCATCTCATTAACACATAACAAACCAAAACTAATCTGCTACTTCAACTGAAAGATGCTTTTTTTTGAATCAATACTGCTAGAAAGACCATCAATTACTGTCCACATAGAAACTAACATTACCTGATAAGCTTCCTTCTTCCCAGTGTGAACAACTCCATGAAAGACCACATACTGCATGTCAGTTAAAGTGCAGACAATATCAAACAACAGCTTAGGTCGATCCCTTGACCTCATAGTGATCACAGTGTAATCCTTTTCGCTACAATCATAAACATTTATACAAGGCCTGGACTTCAAATCCTCAACTTTGCCCTGCTCTGTTCTTCTAACCTTTACATAGTCCCTATCAGCAAACATTATCTGGTGTAATCTTCTCTCCCGATGCGTAAATCCAGGAGGTGAAAGTGTCATCTTTGCAGTCTTCAAATCATTGTTACACTTGAGAACATTGTGAAGTAGCTTCTTGATTATAGCAAGACGTTTTGGGTCTTCAATTGCACAACCTGTACTGTTATCGACTACATGAACCACAGCTGCAGCCCTAGCATTATGTGTCCAGATTGCAGCATTCACCACGTTACAGCTAAGGTCAGCAAGAACTGCGCACACTTCAGACAATAAACCAGGTCTATCAGTCCCACTTAGTTCAATGGACGTGTGCTCTTCAGAAGGCATCAAGCCAACAGTTCCTCTCAAAGAGGGTAGCAGAACTTCATCATTTTCAAGAGTCTGTGTAACAGAAAATTGAAAGAATTTAGGGTGCACGCCCAACTTCAGAGTAAAGTGAGGAAACAAAAGAAATCAGCTTAATCATTTGCATTTAAGATTCTTGTTGCCTAGCAGCCGACTTATTTTTAATCTTTTTGGGGCAAAAGACAAACTTAATGGCATGTTTGGTTACAGGTATAAGCAGAAACAATCATGGTATAAAATTCATATTAATTTATACAACATTTGGTTGAATTATAAAATCATGCATTACTAGTTAATATAGTTATGCAGAGTTTAACATCGGTAACCAAACGTTGTATAACTAATACGGGTACAGGGTTTATGGGAATGTATGTATTATTTTATATGGAATAGAAGGTGGAATAAGTAATACATGTATTACCAATGCGTGGATACGAACGTAGAAAACAAAAATACCCTTATAATTGATATATCCAGAAATAACAATCCCCATATACTTTATTCACCGTGTAATAGTTCATGCATAATTTATTCTATGCCTAACAATCCCATGTTATTTATTCTCCACATAACAATCAATGCATTTCACTATATAACTAAGCCATCAAACAAATGACCTAAAGGATCAAGCTTGCTTTGCTGATAAACCATAGGACTATACTGCAATGAAGATTGTCCAAGGAATAAGAGGCCCTTAATACCTTTTGAATATAGTTGATGATTTCTTCATCTCTAACTTTATTTCCATCTTGATCAGTCACATTAAAAACTGAAGAAATAATATATAGAGAATAGTTAGTGGCAAGTCAATTTCATAAAGGAATTCCTTAATCTTCAAGTAAAAAAGCACAGCTTACCATCCATAAACCATCCCCCATCAGAGGAAATGTATGCTTTAGTGATAACAAGGTTCAGATCTGTCAGAACCTGTACAACTTGAAGAAGAATCCCATGCTTGTTGACACTGTCAACCTGCCCAAATTTGAGCATAACATAAATATTTTAAGCACAGAAAGTGAAATCTTTTACTAGTTGATTGGATGCCTAGACTAACAGAGAGAAACAGAAAAGATGGCTTTTTTTTGGGGGTGGGGGAGGGGAGGGGTGTAGGACATGCCTGGATAATGGTAGCATCCTCGCAAGAGTCGTTGTCAATTACCACTCTGTAACAAGAAAAACAAAGGTTAAAGAGAGAAAAAAAAAAGGAATTTTCCTTCATAAACCCTAATTAAATAAACCACTCGATCAGTTCTCCAGTGGAAAAGCAATTCTTGGACAGGGGAAGGGAAAAGTTGACAAGAAGAAGACCAAGGAAAATAATCAAAACAAGTCACTCGTAACAACAGAAGAAAAGCTCAGATAATAATCAATTTTTACGAAAAATAGCGGCTGTGCTGGGCTGGTAAGTGAATAGATGATCTGAGTCGGACACTGAGTCAAAGGAAAAAATGGAGAACGAGGAAGAGAGAGAGAAGTACCTGGGAGGATTCATCCTCCGAATAAGCTTGGCATACTCGTCATCCATGTCTATGAAGATGGTCTCAGAAGAAGAATTTGTTTGATTAATAAGCAGAAGGAGAAGAATAGTGGGGCTGAAAAAGATAAGGAGAGAATGAAGAAAGGGTTAAAAATAGAATAAGTCTCCAATGTCCCTGGAACCTAGGCAAAGGCTGATGATATATGATATTTAGAGAGAGAGAGAGAGAGAGAGAGTGAGAGTAAAGTGGCGCTTTAAGGAGCGGAAAAGGCACCAATTTGGAATTGGGATTATGAAACAACACGCCGCACCACTATTTGACACTTGACATTACCTATTGCAGAATTAAGCGCCTCCTTCTCTTTTTTCCAAGGCGGGTGAGGTGACTCCCGCCCACCATTTGGGACGCTTTTCTTTTAAGGAAAAGGTCTAAATTTAGCCTCCTTAAATTGGACGGACGGTTCATTTTATTATTGATTTCTTTATCTAATATTATTTTGTTACTTCTACCCTTTCGGTAGGATGACTCCTGTTACTTTTTTGAGCCGAGGGTCTCCTGGAAACAGCATCTCTATCCTTCGGGGTAGGGGTAAGGTCTGCGTACATATTACTCTCCCCAGACCTCACTTGTGGAATTATACTGGATTGTTGTTGTTGTACCCTTTCGTTAGGAAACAAGTTATTTCATGATTAACTATTTAAAAATTAGTTATCTTAGGATTAGTTATCTCATCCTATCATAGAGATTAAAAAATACTAAAATTCCGGAATAACTAATCTCAAAATTAGTATATCATAATTTTATCCCAACCAAATATGAAATAAACTCATCTCAAATTTAATCTCATGATTAATTATCTTTTTATCTCTCGTGCCAATAAGCCCTTAGTTTTAATTTGAGCTCTAGTCTGATGGTAACCTTTTAAGAAGTATTTTAAACATGTAAGTTCACCCACTTTATGCTATTGCTTTATTAATAGCAAAAGAATAATACAAGACAACTTGATAACGATAAGGATATTAACCAAAAGTATAATGGGAAACAAAATTGAATAGTTTCAGACAGTACATGAATAAAATTGAATAATTTTCTTTTTAAAAAAATTTGACACGTAGCATGGTTGACCACAAGGTCACTTTGTATTTTAGACTTCTAGCCTTCTAGGTATTGAACAGTCTCATCGTATGATATGCGATTTTTGCATTAATCATGATTATTATTTTTTACTTTCTTTCTAATTTGACTAATATTACTTTTAGGCGAAATGACTTCCTAACCACTTAAGCTTATCGAGTTTTTTAAAGCCGATACATAAACTTTGGATTTTCCAATTTGAACACTCGAACTCATTTTTTCCGTAATTAATAAACACATTTGACCCTTGAGCCTATGCGCGTGTATTACACATACACAGACGTATCCATCCAGTCAGCAATTGACCAATCCAAAACTAAGACCCCACCCAACTAATGACATGTGTAATTTTTAAATAAAAATTGTCACCTATATTTATATTTTAAAAATAAAAATAAATAAAATAAAAAAGAAAACACTTAAACCTTTCCAGCTTCCTCTTCCCCTTCACCGTTCTTTCCCATCTCGCCCCCTCCCCCACACCTGCAACTCTTTCTTCTACTTCCATATCAGCACTCTCTTCCTAGGTTCTTCTTCGTCTTCTCCTCTCTCTATTTTTTTCTAGCTAGGTAGATTGTCGGAGAAATTTTCCGATCAACACTGTCGCAAAATTTGTTTTATTTAAAGTTGTGACAATTAATTTGTTGTAATGGCCAATTGGCGTGACCTCCTCAGCAGCAGGAATCTATTGGCATTGCTCTTGGGCGATTTGGACCACTGGAATGCCATCTCCGACCAACTGGAGCCGCCGGAGAGTTGCAACGAAATGAACAAGGCGAATGCCATCTCCGACCCAGAATTGAACAAGGCGAAATGATTATTTTGAGTTACTGGTGCTTAGTTAGCAACAACTCACGAAAAAACAAGGCGAAATGATTATTTTGAGTTAGCAGTGAGCCCGCAAAGACCGCTGAGAAATTGCTATTGGCGGCTAGACACAGTCGACATCTTACTGAACAGTTCAAAACTATGGTGGATATGATGGTTGGTACAATTAAAGGTTTGCAGGTTAAATTGGAAGAAAGCAATAATACTTGTGTGAAAGTCCTGGAAGAAAAGGAGATTCACCAAGAGAGGATCTCCCAATTGGAGATTGATCTAGAAGCGTCAAATGATATTTGCAATGAGATGAAGCTTAAGTTAGAGGATTATCAAGCAAAAGAGGATAATATCAGGGAGAAAGAAGCTGAAGTTTTGTCTCTTAATTCTAAAAATGGAAGAAGGGGTATTTTAGAAGGAATGAATAAGAACACAATTAAACATAACCCATTTTGTAATGTTGGGCGTTAGGAAGGGGGTATTCACGCACCAGTGCGTCGTGTTCCTCACGCGGGCTATTGATTAGGACTGACTAACACCACATATGCATGGTCAATGGTCAAATGTGTTTATTAGTTACGGAAAAAAACGAGTTCGAGTGTTCAAATGGGAAAACCAAAGTTTGTGTATCGGTTTTAAATAACCCGACAAGTTTAAGTGGCCAGGAAGCCATTTCGCCTTACTTTTATCCCTTAACCGTTGAAATCAAAGTGATAATTCCGTTTTAGCCCTTATAATGCTAAGAGGTGAAAATGAATAAAAAGGGAAATAAATACTAATATAATGTTAAAAAAAAATCTATGTTAATAATAATTACTCCATCCGGTCCACAATAAGTGACCAATTCGCCTTGGGCACATCCATTAAGGAAATACTAAAGTTTAGACAAAAATAGTTAGTGTGACTAAACTACCATTAGTTAAATGTTGCACCATAATTTAATGTGATGAGTAAAAGACTTTTTAGGAATACGTACATAAGGGTAAATTTGAAAAACAAATTAATTTTTTTTTAATTATATAAATTAAACTTATTTTGGACCAAAATAAAAAGACAAATTGATCATTTATTGTGGAATAACAATTTAGACTTAAACTTCTTATGTTATTGTAAATAACATGTTATTGTAAATAACATTCGTGTTTATTCACATAAATTCACTAATCAAAGAGAGTAATAAATATTATACGGTCAACTTAGATGGGGGAATGGGGCATTTTCCGCGTGACCCACTTGTTTTCTGGCCATGTTCTTCAAATGCTTAGCTCTCTCCCTCACCCTCTAATTAGTCTAAAAGAGTTCGGCGGAAATGGATTTTTTTTCGCCGCCTAAATCTTCTTTATAGTCTAGCCTTCAACTTCCCCTCCTAATATGGACCCTTTTCCTATTCCTGATACGTATGCGTGTTCTCCAAATTATTCTTTTCCAAATCCTACATCAATTTCTACCCATTTTTACTGGATCTGCAAAGGATTGGATGGATAAGGAATACATGAATCCCCCTTTCTAAACTCCCAAAAACCGACAAAAAAATATCGGTAGTGACTCGGCCTAAATATGTGATAGTAGTTATTGATGACAATGGCGAAACTAGAAATTTTTCTAAGAGTATTCAAATTTGAAAGAAGTGATCTAAAACGTAATATTTTATCTATACACAATACAAATTTTCGGCGAAGGGTGATGAGTTAACCACCTTGTGATCATGTGGCTTCGCCACTGATTGATGGTCGGCACTGATTTCCCTACTTTTAGCAAGACATAACAATATAATATAGTTGAGTAACAAAATTCGACTCTATCATATCTCAATATCGACATTTGATGTCTACTTTTGAAGTCGGAGGTTCTTAATTAGGGAAAAAACTAGAACATAGATAAAGTAGTCACTATTCACTAATCAACCATACGTTGATTGAAAACGTCCACGTTGATGTTTTTTGTATCGCGAGTATCAGATAATTTTGGATAACGTATTCGTCAAACTCGCAAAAAATTTAATCCTAACCCAGATAATTTTGAGTTCACCTCATTCTGTCTCCAACAACAAAAATCAACTTTTCATTTCTTTCTTTCACAGAAAAATAAAATTTTCGTACTACTTTTATTCCAAAAAGATTTGAAAATTATGCATGCGCCAAGATTAATTATTGGTCCGTGGTATGCATCAACAATTAATAATTCCCGAACTTTCTCCTAGTGTTGTTTAACTGGTATGACAAGAGGGGTTGCTCTGATGGTAAGCAACTCTCACTTCCAACCGAGAGGTTGTGAGTTCGAGTCTCCCCAAGAGCAAGGTGGGAAGTTCTTGGAGGGAAGGATGCCGGGGTCTATTTGGAAACAGTCTCTCTACCCTAGGGTAGGGGTAAGGTCTGCGTACACACTACCCTCCCCAGACCCCACTAAGTGAGATTATACTGGGTTGTTGTTGTTGTTACAACAATGGCCATTATAATCATTTGCTACTTAAGGAATTTAAAGAGTAAGTTAGGTTTGGGAGAACTGGAATAAAATCTTACAAAATTATATCAAGTAGGCAAGTATATTTTTGATAATTGAAGTTTGGATGTGTCGTGATTCTTTTGAAAATATGGAAAGGAACATCGTTATAACAAGTCGTCCACGTAGCCCGTAAATATCTTTAAAAGGTGCAGTTGCCATCTCTATAACTTTACCCAAACTGTGGTCCAGTGATGCCTTAAGTTCAAATTCTAGCAAGGCATAAATACTAAGTGATTTCTTCCGTATGTCCAAACTCCATGCGCGCAAGCTATTATATACTTGTGCTCCTGGAAGGTAGCAGAAAAACTGAGTTTATATTAAAAGATGATGTGGCATGACACGTGGATTAGTTAAATGGTCAAAGCGCAGCAATTGACTAAGAGGCACGGATGGAAACAACCACGGGAAGAAGAATTTAAATAGGCACGAGACGACGTATAGATACGAGTCTCGTACCAATTTAAATTATCTACAGCCAACGGATAGAAGGCATTGAAAGCAAAGATCTGGTGACAGAAAGGAGTCCAAATTCATTATTAAATACTTGATACGTTATGAAGTCGGTATTTAATAGGAATGATTGTATAACGGCTTATTTAATATCATTTATTACTCATGATTATATCATTAAAGCTGAGGCTTCATTCCTTTACCTAGAATTATCTATAAAAGGAAGAAGTATCATCATTTGTAAGGACACGGAATACTATTGAGAATTTATTGAAATATACATCTATTTGCTTCTTTACCATCGTTCTCAAAAGTATTTTATTTTTGTCTCCTGATTATCAGTAACCCGAATTTCTTTTTAGCTTTGACCAAAGACTCAGATTTTTGGTTAAACAAATTGGTTCTGTTACCGGGAATCTGATAATCTTTCCTTTTAAACTACATCTTATCTATTAGGCGTCACCATGTCAAACAACAACGCCGACAACAATAGTAACAACACATTGGGAAACCATGAGAATCAAATACATCAAAATCAAGATAATGTGGTTCCCTCTCCTCTAAATTCACCACGTCAATCTCGTGAAGGCACTCCTGTTACTGAATCACGTGCTGATCAACAAGAGCAATCTGAACATTTTGAAGGAGTTACAACTGAAGCTTTGCAAAAGCTAATTGATGCACAGGTCGGCAAAGCTCTTCAGGCACTTGTTAGTCGATTGCCTGCTGCGCCACCTACACCAACTCCTAATAATAATACATTGGAGAACCCCCGTTCTGGTCTTGATAATTCTGGAAACGGAGCAACCCCCAGTGAACCACAAGAAGGGGGACCAGGTAATTTAAATAATTCGTATTTGCAAAATTTAGTACTAACCTTGCAGAAACAGCTTAAGGAACAAAATGAGCGTATTGAACAAATCCCTGGAGTTCCACCTGTAATAAAAGGAGTAGACATGGACAAATACTCACAACAACCATGGAAGCCTAGTGCTGCTCCCCTTCCAATTCCGAAAAAGTTCAAAATGCCTGACATCCCGAAATATGATGGTACTACAGACCCACGTGACCACGTAACTGCATTTACAACCAGCGTAAAAGGCAACGACTTGACCAAACAAGAAATTGAATCAGTATTGGTCAAGAAATTTGGAGAAACACTCACCAAGGGTGCATTAACCTGGTATTCTCTTTTATCTGAAAATTCTATTAATTCTTTTGCTGAGCTTGCAGATTCTTTTATTAAAGCACATTCGGGAGCACAAAAGGTTGAGAAAAGGATGGAAGATATTTTCAAAATCAAACAAGGGGATTCGGAGTTGCTTAGAAACTTCGTTGATAGATTCCAGCGTGAAAGAATGACTCTACCTCGTGTGCCTGACAATTGGGCTGCTATAGCTTTTGCAAGTAATTTAAATGACAAAAGTTCTGAAGCCACGAGACGACTCAAAGAAAGTCTTAGAGAATTTCCTGCAACCACATGGAATGATGTTTACAACAGGTATAGCACGAAGCTGCGAATCGAAGAAGATACCGTACCTAAGCTCCATCATGAAGAAAGGGGCGGTACCCGAAGGTCAGAAACCGAAAAAAGATCAGGTAAAAACAGGTACGATCCATATATGGGACCCGCAGGAAAGGACCCACGGTCGAAACAAGATAGCCAGCAATATGATCAAAAATCAAGGAATCGGGATTCTGGCTCTTCTTCAAAGTTCAGGAATGATCGGAACAGACAAGAATCACGAGATAATGACAGGAGTTTAAAGGCACGATTCGGTGGATATAATTTTAATGTCTCTACCTCCGAGCTCGTAGATGTTTTAAGAAGCATGGGAGATAAGGTACGGTGGCCAAAAGAGATGCGGTCAAATCCAAGTAGACGCAATCTGGATCATTGGTGCGAATTTTACAACGATCACGGGCATAAAACTTCAGAATGTAGATTCCTGCAGAGTGAAGTGGATCATTTATTAAAGCAAGGGTACCTCACTGAGTTATTTAGTGAGAAAGGAAAACAAGTTTATATGAAAAACAGACAAGAGCCACCACAACCTCCTTCACCCAAAAGGACAGTGAATGTCATAAGCGGGGGAGAGGACATTCACGGCGTAACCTATACAGCCTCCAACAAGGTTTCTAAAGTAACAATTACACATGGGAAACGGGTGCGGCAGGTCCTTGAAAATGAAAGTATTTCGTTCGATGACGCAGATACCGAAGGAGTGACAACTCCACATAATGACGCACTGGTAATATCTTTACTTGTACATGATACTAATGTAAAACGAGTTTTGATTGATCCAGGGAGTTCTGTAAATATTATATTACTAAGGGTACTACGAGAAATGCAAGCTGAAGACAAAATGATACCCAAGGCGCACACCTTGTCAGGCTTTGACAATTCAAGTGTAGTAACAAAAGGTGAGGTATTTCTAACAACTTTTGCTATGGGTGTTGTGAAGGAAACTAAATTTCAGGTAGTTGATATGGAAATGGCCTACAATATGATCATGGGGAGACCATGGATACACGATATGGACGCTGTCCCATCAACTCTACATCAGGTTATTAAATTCCCATCACCATGGGGAATTTGCCAAATTCGTGGGGATCAGCAGATGGATAAAAGTGTCAACGCTGTAACAAGTACGAGCGCCGAGAATAAAGAAAAGTAGCAATTACAGGAAACAGTTGAAGGTAAAAAAGATCAAACTTCAACTGAACAGGAAAAGACGGATTTGGACTCAAGACCTGACACAATTCAAGAACCTGAAGAAAATGAAAGCATCAAAACGACAATTGAAGAGCTTGAGGCAGTGATGTTATTTGATCAATGGCCTGAACGGAAGGTTTATGTCGGGGCCAATTTAAGCACGAACATGCGAGGTATGATAATCGAATTTTTAAAAGCTAACTTAGACTGCTTTGCTTGGTCCCACGCTGACATGACAGGTATTCCACCAAATGTGGTAACTCACAAACTCAATGAGGACCCCTCTTTCACACAAATAAAGCAAAAGAAACGGAAACAAGGTGCTTTCAAGAACCAGGTGATTCAGGAGGAAGTCCAAAAGTTATTAAAAATCGGATTAATCCGTGAGGTAAAATATCCTACTTGGTTAGCTAATACGATGGTCGTACCCAAGAAAAATGGTAAGTGGCGTGTTTGTGTAGATTATACCGATTTAAATAAAGCCTGTCCAAAAGATTCCTTTCCCTTACCGCATATAGATCAACTAATTGATGCAACCGCAGGTCATGAACTTTTAAGTTTTTTAGATGCATACTCAGGATATAATCAGATTAAAATGGATCCTGGTGATGAAGAAAAAACTTCTTTCATCACAGACAGGGGGACTTACTGTTATAAAGTAATGCCCTTTGGCCTCAAAAATGCTGGGGCAACCTATTAAAGGTTGGTCACCAAAATGTTCCAAGAACATTTAGGGAAAACGATGGAGGTATATATAGACGATATGCTCGTCAAAACCCAGCAATCTCACGACCATGTTTCCCATCTATCTGTTACTTTTGAAATTTTGCGAAAATTTAATATGAAACTCAACCCTGAAAAATGTGCATTTGGGGTTGCATCAGGTAAGTTTTTGGGTTTTCTTGTTTCTAATCGTGGTATTGAAGTGAATCCTTCTCAGATCAAAGCAATAGAAGAAATCCCGGATATACTTACTAATAAAAAGGAAGTACAAAGATTAACGGGAAGAATTGCAGCTTTGGGGAGATTTATTTCCAAATCCTCGGAAAGGTGTTTTAAGTTTTTCTCTGCACTTAAAAAGCAAGATCATTTTGAATGGAATGAAGATTGTCAACAAGCCCTTAGAAATTTGAAAGCTTATTTGTCAAAACCACCGTTGTTGGCAAAACCGAAGGTGGGGGAAAAACTTCTCATTTATCTGGCCGTATCTGAAGTCGCAGTAAGTGCTGTTTTAGTCCGCGAGGACCAAGGTAAACAATCTCCTATTTATTATGTAAGTAAGTCCTTATTGGAAGCTGAGACACGATACCCACAGCTAGAAAAATTAGCATTAGCTTTGATCATGGCATCTAGAAAGTTAAGACCTTATTTTCAATGTCATCCCATTGTAGTTGTTACTGCTTTTCCACTTCGAAATATTTTGCATAAACACGAACTTTCAGGAAGATTAGCAAAATGGGCTATAGAACTAAGTGAGTATGAAGTTATTTATCAACCCAGGACCGCTATAAAGTCTCAAGTACTAGCTGATTTCGTGGCTGATTTTAGCCAGGGGATGCATTTAGAAGCAGAAAAAGAATTATTAGTTTTTAATGGTGCGAACCCGGGGACTTGGGTTTTATACACTGACGGTTCATCTAATGTAAAAGGGGCAGGCTTAGGAATAGTCCTCGTACCACCTGCGGGTGAGACCATTAGACAGGCTATAAAATGTCATTCTATAACTAACAATGAAGCAGAGTATGAGGCTGTAATTGCAGGTTTAGAATTGGCACGAGAACTCGGCATAACACAGATTATAATCAAGAGTGATTCTCAACTCGTGGTTAATCAGATGCTGGGGACTTATACAGCCAGAGAGTCACGAATGCAAGAATACCTCGCAAAGGTACGGGAGTTA
The DNA here is from genome assembly GCF_000393655.2 of Nicotiana sylvestris. NCBI lineage: Eukaryota > Viridiplantae > Streptophyta > Magnoliopsida > Solanales > Solanaceae > Nicotiana > Nicotiana sylvestris. The sequence goes on from NC_091058.1 coordinate 1,559,499, forward strand.
ATAAAGCAATTCCAAACTTGGAAAGTAGTGCAGATCCCAAGAGATGAGAATGTAGAGGCAGATGCTTTAGCAAACCTTGCATCCGCAGCAGACGTGGCAAACAATACAGATGCTTCAATCTATTTCATTCCGTTCTTGAACCTGATAAAAACGAGGTAAATTTTAATCATCTAACATGGGATTGGAGAAATGAAATTGTTGCCTTTTTACAGCACGGAACCGTGCCTAATGACAAAGGAAAGGCTTACGCGCTTCGCAAAAAAGCTGCACGATATTGTTTATATCAAGGTAATCTTTATCGAAAGATGTTCGGCGGACCACTAGCAAGGTGTCTCGGTCCCTCTCAAACCGAATATGTCATGAGAGAAGTACATGAAGGACATTGTGGGAATCACGCAGGAGGACGGTCACTGGTAAGAACGTTAATTCGCACAGGATATTATTGGCCTAAGATGGAAGAAGAGGCAACCAGTTTCGTGTCCAAATGTGATAAATGTCAAAGGTACGGCAATAATATGCACAGACCAGCTGAGTTACTACATCCTGTTTTAGCCCCTTGGCCCTTTATGAAATGGGGAATGGATATCGTAGGTCCACTTCCACAAGCAAAAGGTCAGGTAAAATTTCTACTTGTACTTACAGATTATTTCACTAAATGGGTGGAAGCAGGGGCATTTAAACAGGTACGAGAAAAAGAAGTTAAAGACTTCATATGGCGAAATATAATATGCCGCTTTGGAGTACCAAAGGAGATCGTGTGTGACAATGGACCACAATTTATTGGAGCACAAGTTACAGAATTTCTTCGAAGTTGGCAGATCAAAAGAATAACGTCTACGCCATATCATCCAGTGGGGAATGGACAAGCAGAATCAACTAACAAAGTTATTATCAATAACTTGAAAAAGAGGTTACAAGATTCAAAAGGTAATTGGCCTGAGGTGTTACCTGGAGTACTATGGGCTTATCGTACAACGACCAAAACAGGCACTGGAGAAACACCATTTTCGATAGTTTATGGTACGAAAGCCTTAATTCCAGTTGAAATAGGTGAGCCAAGCACACGATACGATCAGGCAACGGAGGAATCTAATAATGAAGAGATGCGGGTTAGCCTAGATTTACTTGAAGGAAGAAGAGAAGCTGCTTTGATAAGGATGGCAGCACAAAAGCAAGTAATAGAACGATATTACAATAGGAAAGCACGCCTCAGATTTTTCAAAATTGGGGACTTCGTGCTTAAAAAGGTGTTCCAATCTGCAAAAGCTGCTAACTCAGGAAAGCTAAGTCCAACATGGGAAGGACCATACAAAGTCCGTGGCATTGCGGGAAAAGGAGCATACCAGTTGGAAACAATGGATGGTAAAGTTTTACCCTCACATTGGAATGCTGTCCACTTAAAAAGATATTACTTTTAAGAAAGTACCTACGGTCAGGTATCATCATGTTAAAATTTCTCTCTTGGTTTATTAATATTTTACTAACGATTTTAGATGCTAGGCAAAATATCCTAACTCGTGCCAAATGATGAGTCACAACCTGCAAGGCAAAATGGAGTATTCTTAAATTCCTAGCCCAGGGTTACAATTAATCTGATGGAAATACACACGAGTTAGGCAGTCTTCATCTATAATCGCACCGTCGAGTCCCGTATATCTTTCTGTTTCAGGAAAAGGGCCAAAGTAAAAGAAATAAACAAGTGCTCGAGGCTTCATACTTCACCGCTCAAACACTTGGGGACTACATATTATACACAGATATGTGTAGAGAAACAGATACGAGTATCGAACAAAAATCGGCTACAAAGAAGCAAGTGTTGAGAAAAAGTTACGAAGTCTTCAGCATTCATGAGAACAACAGAGTCATCTCTCAAACTCATAAACAAAGTCACCTCTCAAACCCTTCTTAACATGTAAAGATAGGGTCATGACTATGTACTGAAACAGGTTATGAAGAAAAACCTTGTTTATTTTATGTTATTTACAAATCTGTTACAAGAAAAACAGTTACGAGAAAGTTGTAGATGTATTGTAATACATGTAACAGTCAAACACTTGTTAAAAGTTTATGAATAAAAACTTGCCAAAGTTGTTTCATACAAAACGTGTGTTTTCCTATTACTTTCATCGTATTATAACACCATTATGAAGTTGAGACGTCTTCTTCATTAAGTGTCGATAAAATAAAAGGGCCCTCTTTTATAAGCCTCATGTTAATAAGTCATGAGAAGAATCATAAAGCATTTTCAAAGGATAAAAATGCTAAACTATTCTATAAGTCCTAAATAAGTAAGGAAAAGGCAAGAATAGAACACATTGAAGTACTAACAAAACTTCTTAATATAATTAAAAAGACTAAGTAGAAACTTAGTCAATAAAAGTTTATACAAGTGCCCCATTATGATAACTGGGGACTTTCACCAAAAAATCCCTTAAAAACTAAGGGATAAAACCATCATCCAATTGAAGGGGTTAGCACATCAGAAGTTGCAATATTTATTTCACTTTCAGCCACAGGCACGGTGGCAACTTCTGAAGAAGCAGCAACAGGAATGATTTCAGCAGAGCTTGAAATGTTAGGATCAATGAGGGAAACAAGAGTCACGGAAGCTTCAACTTCCACAGACTGGGTCATAGAAGTTTCACCCTCTGAAGCTGGAATTGCAACATTTTCAGCTGAAGCAGGAATTGTAATCCCAATTGCTGCAGTATTCACTTCTTCATTTAAAAGTTCTTCTGTTCCAGGAACTTCAAGTGCAGGAGAAGGAGTATCAGTAGACTGTTGGCTTTTCTCGATGGTATCTATGACTTTGGCCAGTTCAGACTGCAAGTCAAAACCTTCTTGAGCAGCTTCCGTCAAAGCATCACGACGAGATTTCAGGAAAGCCCAACTCACTTCTATGTTAAAATTTTCCTCTAGAAGTCCATATTCCTTTTCCCACATAGCAAGATCGTTTTTTAAGATTTGATATTCAGCTAAATGGGAATCAAGGGAAGCTTCAAGAGAAGCATGAGAACTCTTCAAGGCATGAATCTCGTCAGAAGAAGTCTGTAAGTCAGCCTGAGCTTGAGTCAAGCTTTGCACTAACTCTCCTGCATATTCTTCCTTCCTAGCCAAAAGTGCCTTCAGCTCTCTAACTTCTTCACTAGCCCTGGATAATTGTTCTGACAAAGAGCATTCCAAAAGCTCTTTGTCTCTTTTCAATTGGCTTGAAGAGGCTTTGACAGTTGCCAGTTCAGAAGTTAAACCACGGTTTTGCTGCTCCAGGAGATTTTTATCTTCTTGCAACTCCTCTATGGTCCCTTGAGCATTCTCGAACTGCTCCTTCCAATTGGTTGCTTCAAGCTGGGCTCTCCTAGCTATTTCCTCGGCGTCGTGGACAGTCTTTTTAGACTCACGAGCTTTTCTTTCCAGTAGGGAAATTCTTCCCATTAATTCCGTGCCAATAAGGTTAGCCTACAGAGGTAAGTCATGGAAATGAGAGATTGAAGATAATTAAAAAAAAAATGTTGGTAAAAATATCTTCAAAGTAGAATGAACTACGTCATTCATCAGAGTTAAGCAGTTATGGCTCTCCATCTTCTTCTTCTCAATATCTCCAATTAGAGATTCGAGTCAAACATCGGCTCTGCCGGTCTTCCTCAAGAGGCTATGATTGGCAGGAACCTCCAAAGTAACACTTCTCATAGTCATACTTCCACTGCTAGAACCTGTCTCTGTATGATGAACAGAGGGAAGAGGAGCAGTGGAAGGAATGGAAGGAAAAAATGTAGAAACCAACACCGGAGCGGAAGCAGGTGCGGTAGAAACAGCCAAGGGAACGAATATAGGAGCGGTAGAGACTGGCAAAAGAACGGAAGTCGTCAAAACTGGTAACGAAATACTTACGGCTGGCAGAGGAATGGAGGAAATAGGAACAAATGAGGAAAGATGAGCTTCATCAAAAACAGGGTCGACTCGCCACTCCCGAAACCACTGTCAAAAAGATGCTGAATTGATTCATCATTATCTCTTGGTTCGGTGTCCTCATCAGATTGAATCAAAATAGGCTCGGTGGCGGAGGTACGAGCAGGAGTGTTTTCAATTTCATCATCAATGATTATTCGTCTCCTGACCCTTGGCCTGGTAATTAGGGAGATACTCTCCTCTTCTTCTTCAGAATTTTCCTTTGTAGCTTTCCTTTTAGGCAGCAAGGCTCGAGCCTTATCCAAATCAAGAGCAGCATTCGCAGACATGCGAATGGCCATAGCTACTTCAGCCGTCATTCCTCTAATGTCAAATCCTGATTAAAGGATGGATATACATGATTAAAGTTGAGGAAAAAACGCTTAACATGTAAAAAAAAATTTATATAAAAGGGGGGATACCATGCGTTTTGACTTTCCAGCCATGTAAGGAAGAAATTGATTTCCAAGTTCTCTGCTCCCTAGAAGCAATCTTCAAAAGTGAGTCTACCCAACCACGAAAGTTGGGAATAGGTTCCACATCTCCCATGGTTGCTACAAAAAACCAAGAAGGGACGAGGTTAAAAACAACTTTCTTTTGAAATTCTCAAAAGTAGGTACGGTAAATAAAAGGAAACCTACGTTCAAAATTCCACTTCTCAGGGAAGGGAATATTTGTTTCACCAATCAAGTCCACTGTACGGACAACAACGTAACGGATATACCATCCACGATCTTTGTCATCCTCAGGATTTACCAAAACCTTTTTGCTCATTGCAGTTAAGGTAAAAATCCCATGGCGTATTAAGTTAGGATGGTATAGATGAATGAGGTGAGAAAAGGTGAAATTGACATTGGCCTTGGAAGATAAATATCTCAAACAAGCCACTGTTCTCCACACCAATGGACCGATTTGGGCCAAACAAATTGTAAAGAAACGACAAAAATCGAGAATAACTGGGTCAATCGGAGGATTGAAACCTAAAGTGAAGGGGTAAGTGTAAACAGAAGAATACCCACTTCTAAAAGAGGAAATTCTTTGATTTGGGGAAGGAATTGACATTCGGAGACTATCCTTCCAGTTACAATCTCTTCTTATGGTGGGGATTGTAAGCTCGGTTACTATTGTTGGGTAAGTATCGGCTCTTTCTAAATTTTTAATTTGTTTTTGAAGAGACGTTTTGTCACTTTCAAAAGACAAATCGACGGGAACTATATCATCAACTGAGGGTTCTTGAGAAGGATCAAGAATTTCCCTACTTTTAGAAGAAGGGGCTTTTGGGATAGAACTCCTTGAAGAAGAACCAGAGGAGCCGCCTCGCGTAGATTCTAACCCTGTTCGAAGCCTACCTCCTCCGCCTCTTCTGTGTCTAACAGGGGCGTTGGGGAATTGATCTAGAATTGGAACTTTTTTACGGTTGGGTTTGAAGAAGACATTGTTAAGAAGGAAGTATGTGCTGAAGATTTGTGAAGAAGACAAAGGAGGACAAAGTTATGTGTAAAATGGGAACAGTCAACTTTTTAAGTGTAATGATGAAAAGCCTATAATAAAGGCAGCTACCACTTCATAAATAGTGAGAGTGAAGAAATCTCGAAAAAGAGTATGAATAATGGAATCAATTAGAAAATGACACATGGGCAGAACATTAAATGGAAAAGACTGATGAGACGTTAGTACTGTCATGAGCATTAATTGTGGTAAAAATTCCTTTTACATGAAGATCCACTTTCCAATTATTTAATTGATAAAAAAATGAAAAGTGGGGGGACTATCTGTATTGGGAAAAAACTGAGTTTATATTAAAAGATGATGTGGCATGACACGTGGATTAGTTAAATGGTCAAAGCGCAGCAATTGACTAAGAGGCACGGATGGAAACAGCCACGGGAAGAAGAATTTAAATAGGCACGAGACGACGTATAGATACGAGTCTCGTACCAATTTAAATTATCTACAGTCAACGGATAGAAGGCATTGAAAGCAAAGATCTGGTGACAGAAAGGAGTCCAAATTCATTATTAAATACTTGATACGTTACGAAATCGGTATTTAATAGGAATGATTGTATAACGGCTTATTTAATATCATTTATTACTCATGATTATATCATTAAAGCTGAGGCTTCATTCCTTTACCTAGAATTATCTATAAAAGGAAGAAGTATCATCATTTGTAAGGACACGGAATACTATTGAGAATTTATTGAAATATACATCTATTTGCTTCTTTACCATCGTTCTCAAAAGTATTTTATTTTTGTCTCCTGATTATCAGTAACCCGAATTTCTTTTTAGCTTTGACCAAAGACTCAAATTTTTGGTTAAACAGGTACCCCGTGGAATTAGTTGATCTACGCTCCTAGGATAGGCGAACTTCACGCAAGCTGACACGAACACTACTATTATTAAGAAGAAGAAAAAATCAAATGACCAACAAAGAAGAGATAAAGGGGTGGCAATGGCACAACGTATACCAATTGGTTTGGATTATTCAACTTATTGCATATTAATCCTAAAGCATATATGAAGCAAGTAAGGATGAGGATACAACAGGGACCACAACTGAGCATTTACATATACGCACACAGAGAAAGACATTCGCATATTAATGTTCAATTTAATTATGCCCTTTCCCAAGTTGCTACTATGGGATTGGGCATCTTGTATTTTTCTCTACGAGCTACCATGTTTGTTCTTCTCCTTTTCTTTTTTTGCTTTTGCCTTACGTCTGAAGACTTAGCAAGTAACAGAAGAGAATAGAATGAAATGCTCTTTCTGTATATTCCTCATAACGAGCAAACACTGTAATAGTGGGTGGCCACACTAACATCTGAAAAACTCTTACACCTAACCAAAAGACAGAAACAAAAGAAAAAGGGAATGACTCATGTTGAAACTCATATATCAAGACAAAATAGCATTGGCTAGCCAGTTTTTGGACTGGTAATTGGAAAATAGTCATCGTTTGCAAAGTCATTGAAAAATAGTCACTATTTTGGTGCAACACGTACGGAAAGTTCCAGCACTGTATACTGGAGATTGGTGCGCATGTGTATGAACTTCCAGCATAATATACTGGAGATTGAAGCACTTGTGTATGAATTTCCAGCATATTATATTGGAAGTATATTATGCTGGAAGTTCACGTGTAAAAAATTCGGACTCCAGTATATTATGCTGGACTATTTTCCAGATTTTGAACAGTATTTTCGTTCAGATTTATCTTTACATAAAAAGTGGCTAAATTTCGATTATTTTTAAAATTGTAGTCTGACTATTTTTGAATTTCACCCAAGAATTCATATATTAGGTTCAAGTGGAAGATGATTGAATATAAGAAAGCAAAACTTTGCCCATAATTTGTTTAATTTATAGAACAATTCATTCAATGACAGCTCCCAAAGTTATAGGAATGCAACCTCTTCCGTTCATGCTTTTACAGATTTGAATATCTTGCAAATTAAATACCATTTATCTGATGTTTGAATCATTCATGCTAGTTGAAGATGCTTTCTTGCATATGCAACATTACATTTTGGTTCTTTTTTTCCTTTACAGACTGAAAAATGTACAGAGTTTATCTATACCATGTATATACAGCGAGCCCCTTTGGCTATATTTGCAAAAGTCGACCATTTTAAAGGTGTTAAGGTCAATTTTAATTAGTCTTGAGATGACAGGAACATTGCCACACTTAAAAATCTATAAATACACCATCCATAGAATATATTACTATATCTGCTTCAGGCTTTTCTGTTAGAAGTAGCTGAATAAAGAATGTCTAGGAGTCTGATAAGGATTTAGATCTAGCAATTTCACTGTAAGGAGAGGAAAAAATATAAATTACATTTGTGAAAAAGCTCTTCTAATTTATGTAAAGCCAATAAAAATATCATCGCAGCATACTGGCTCAGTCCATTTCCATCGCAACATAGTTATACATATGTTATACATGAGTTATATGTATATTTTACATCCGCGGGCTTTAAGAGATCAGCTAGATGGCTATTTGGGTTAATTATTCTTATTATTGTTGGAATAACAACAAATTAGTGTTTTAACTCCAAGTGTTTTAATCTAAAGAAGATAAACTGCCAAATGGGGGATATCAACTTAAATCTGTACCATTCCTTAGCACTTCTATGCAATCACTTATAGCCTGTTTGGTCAAGCTGCAAAAATCAGCTTATTTAGGGAAGTACTTTTTTTCAAAAATGCTTTTCTCAAAAGTACTTTTGGTGAGAAGTAGTTTGTGTTTGGCTAATTAGTTTGAAAAGCACTTTTGAGCAGCAATTAGTGTTTGGCCAAGCTTTAAAAAACTGCTTCTAAGTGTATTTTTCTCAAAAGTGCTTTTGAAAAGAAGCTACTTTTTTCTGCTTCTCTAAAATTGTTTCTGCTTCTCCTCAAAAGTACTTTTTTTTCTTCCAAAAGCTTGGTCAATGTTGCTCCCAAACGCACACACAAGTATACGTGGTCGACAAATAATATAGGATTGTAAGTCCAGATATCGTACCTACAGGGACTTGTGATTAACTATCAACTAAATTACACCAAACAATTAATCTATTCAAGCAAATCCTTAACGTATGAATATTTAGCTAAAACTAATCGACGTAACAAACTATGAGATTAAAGAAAACAAGTTGAAAAATTATAGAGACGAATTCAATGTGAGTGAATATTCTAGAGTTATAGGTTAGCCGGAACAGGGCCCCGACATACCCATAATGTCTATAACAAAAATTGCATACCAAGACCAAGGCAAGTCCGGAGAAGGGATCTCGCCAATCACCGCTGAACTGGACAGTCTACTGTGGTGGGGGAGCTGCACCTGTCTGTCTATCAGGACCTGCAGCACGACATGCAGCGTCCACAAATAAAAGGACGTCAGTACGAATAAAGTACTGAGTATGTAAGGCAAGGAACCATAAATATACCACCTGTAACATCTTAGTACCTCTGAGGGCTACTTACATGAAATGCATGATACATATGTATAAATACATAAACCTTTAAAGCATTCGCCTCTGTGGGCATCATCATCATCATATCGTACCCGGCCATAATAGGCTCGGTAGAATCGTACCCGGCCACGTGGAGCTCGGTAAAACCCAACTGATCAGTGGTTGCACAATAGGTGCCGTACCCGGCCAACTATAGCGTGGCTCGGTAGAGTAAAATAGATACATATATATAATGCATGCTCGACTCATGGAATCACATTCTAAACCTTTCGGAGTGACGTAAGGTCGGTATCCTCTGTACACGTTATTAGGACTAACTCTTCACTATGAACCTTATAAGAATCAGGAAGTACCAACAACATTGATAACATAAGAATAAGAGAAGCAACATTAACATCAATCGTTCCATAAGAGGGAAAACAATGTAAGTACTGCTAGCTTCTAAGAGTAGAGTATCTTTGGAAGCTCGTTCATTACATTATGTACAATCGGAGTCGTGCAAAAGAAGGAAAGGGATAGCCTCACATACCTTGTATATACTTCCCCAATCTCAAGCTATGCAATTGTCAAAACTCCTTAGTCTACAATAAGAGAAACGATACTATCGTTATCATTTAAGCGTCATAACTATTATGTATCGACCACAACCTATTTTACGATGAAACGGGCAGCACCTCCCCTATATATATGACCTCACACCATTCAAAATAGTCACCAAACAGCCCAAACAAGATAGTAGTAAAATACGCAGCCCAACAACAACGCAAAACAGTCCACAAAACAATAACATTACTACCAAACCTTTCGATATATATCTCACAAGTTCTAGCTTCAATGGCTTAGCCGCAACTTGGATAATCTTAAATACATATAGAGTAAGAGGTTCCTTACCTTTATACAGAAAGAACAACTCCAATTTGACCTTAAATTTCCATGAAATATCCCTCCAATGCTGCCACACAACAAAAAAAACGAAACTAGCGATCAATTAGTGTTTTTCGGCACTAGAATCACTTTAGAAGGCTTGAAATCACCTAGGATTGATATTAAGAACATGAGGGAGTATTTACAGAACATAAACCCTTTAAAACAACCTCCCACACGGGCTGGAACGACACAAAAATGAGCAACAACAAGAAGAACAAGAGACTTACTAGCGCCACGGAATTCCCGACACTTGATTTGTGTTGTTTGCCCCTTTTTTGGGTCTTGAATCTTGAGAGAACCTTGAGAGGATGTTCCTAGGGTTCTAAGGTCTGAAAATAGTGAGAAGAAATGACTTAAAACGGGTTGGAGGCATCCTATATAGGTCCAAATATCTTAAACCGCCTTAGTGGGCCCCATAGAGAGGTGCTTGGCGCAGTCTAGCGAAAACGTGAATATCTCTCTACTCCGAGATCGTATCGATAAACGGTTTAATGTGTTGGAAACTAGACTCATAGATCTTTAATTTGGTTGGTAGATCACCCCGTAATTCCTTGTAAATTATGAGAAAAGATTAGAAACATTTGACCTAATGTTTAAGTAAAATTATGAACCTAAGTTGCGACAACTTTTGTCGACTTTTGTTTCATAACTCGTTTGACTTCAAGACTTATGATACGGATATTATATGATTAAAATACCTTAATAAATGACCTCTTGAGTGTATTAAGCACCGCTAGATTACCTGAAAATACGAGTTACAACATCCTTGATTCGTTTAACTTCTAATACTGGTTAATCACCCTTATACACTCTTGTATCACTTAAGACCAATAGGATTGACTTCTTATCATCTCAAAGATAATTCCTTCTTGGATTTATGTTAACTAATATATGGCATGAACTAACACATGTGGATATGGGTTGTAACACCCTCCCCCCTTAGGAACATTCGTCCTCGAATGTAAGGGTTTATGGGGAGTTTAAATCATCGTGGATTCCAATGGAAATTTCCGATCAATTTTCCCCTATAAAATGGTCACTAGCAAAACTTGCAAGTAATTAAGCCCAACATATGGTTTCACAAGTCTACACAAAGCATTATGCGTATTTACATTATCTACATATCATCATTTTGTATTAAGGAGGAGTATTCTCAAATTATTGCTTACCTCATAGAGCCGTTTCTTCTTCCAATGTATCCTGTCTTCCACCAGCATCCTTGTTATCTTCATTCTGGAATAAGTAAGGGTATTTTGACTTCATCTCCTTTTCTGCTTCCCATGTCATTTCTTCCATATTTTTGTTCCTCCACAATACTTTGACGGAAGCTACATCTTTTGTTCTCAGCTTGCGGACTTGCCGATCTAATATCGCCACTGGCACTTCTTCATATGATAGGTCCTCTGTAACTTGTACATCTTTGATAGGGACGACTCGAGAAGGGTCTCCAATACATTTTCTCAACATAGATACATGGAATACCGGGTGGACAAATTCCAATTCGGATGGCAATTCTAACTCATAAGCAACCTGTCCAATCCGTCGAAGAATTTTATACGGCCCGATATACCTTGGACTCAGCTTACCTTTCTTCCCAAAACGCATAATACCCTTCATTGGTGAGATCCTCAGGAAAACCCAATCACCAACCTCAAACTCTAGATCACGACGTCGGACATCAGAATAAGATTTTTGCCTGCTTTGTGCCGTCCTCAATCGCTCCTGTATCACTTTCACCTTCTCAATAGCTTGGTGAATCAAATCTGGCCCATATAATTCTGTTTCACCGACTTCGAACCATCCAACTGGTGATCTACATCTCCTCCCGTATAGTGCCTCGTATGGGGCCATTTTAATACTGGAATGGTAGCTATTGTTATAGGCGAATTCTATGAGTGGAAGATGATCATCCCAATTCCCCTTAAAATCTAGAACACATGCTCGTAGCATATCTTCCAGTGTCTGAATGGTACGTTCAGCCTGTCCGTCAGTCTGCGGATGAAATGCAGTGCTGAGATTTACTTGTGTGCCTAAACCCTTCTGGAAAGACCTCCAAAAGTTAGCCGTAAATTGAGCTCCTCGGTCTGATATAATAGATATGGGCACACCATGAAGCCTAACAATCTCCTTGATATACAACTTTGCATAATCTTCAGCCGCGTAAGTTGTCTTCACTGGCAGAAAATGGGCACATTTTGTAAGTCGATCAATTATCACCCAGATGGAGTCAAACTTATGATAAGAGCGAGGTAATCCAATAATGAAGTCCATATTAATCACCTCCCACTTCCAGGTCGGAATCTCTATATTTTGAAGCAATCCACCGGGTTTCTGATGTTCTATCTTTACTTGTTGACAATTGGGACACTGGGCTACAAATTCAGCAATAGACTTCTTCATATTATCCCACCAATACTGCTCCTTGACATCATGATACATCTTTGTCGAGCCGGGATGGATGGAATATCGGGATTGATGAATCTCATTCATAATCTTCTCTCGCAACCCTGCCACATTAGGCACACACAATCGGCTCTGGTATCTCAGTGCCCCATCTTTTCCGATCCTAAAAGCCATACTTTTACACTGTTGAATGCTTTCTCTTAATCGTACTAAGATAGGATCTTCATATTGTCGTGCTTTTACCTCGGCTACCAAAGATGATTCTGATGTATTCTGTACAGTAACACCTCCGTCATCAGAGTCTAACAATCTGATTCTCATATTGGCTAGCTGATGAAGCTCTTTAATCAACCCCCATCTACCTGCCTCAATATGTACTAAGCTTCCCATTGATTTACGGCTGAGAGCGTCTGCCACAACATTGGCTTTACCGGGATGATACAATATCTCGACGTCGTAGTCTTTCAATAATTCAAGCCACCTACGCTGCCTCAAATTCAACTCTTTCTGCTTGAAGATGTATTGTAAACTCTTGTGATCTGTGTAGATGTCAACATGGACGCCGTATAAGTAGTGCCGCCATATCTTCAAAGCATATATTACTGCAGCCAATTCCAAATCATGGGTTGGATAATTCTTTTCATGCTTCTTCAATTGTCTTGATGCATAAGCAATCACATTCCCATGCTGCATCAATACGCACCCCAAACCTATACCTGAGGCATCACAATATACCACATAACCTTCTGTTCCTTCAGGAAGAGTGAGCACTGGTGCAGATGTCAATCGATTCTTCAACTCCTGAAAACTACGTTCACAAGTGTCAGACCACTGGAATTTGGTAGCTTTTTGTGTTAACTTAGTCAATGGTGATGATATAGAGGAAAATCCTTCTACAAACCGCCTATAATATCCTGCTAGCCCTAGGAAGCTGCGGACTTCTGATGGTGTTGTAGGTCTCGGCCAATTCTTTACTGCATCGATCTTCTGAGTGTCGACACTAATACCCTCATCAGATATCACATGGCCAAGGAATGCTACTGAGTTCAGCCAGAATTCACATTTGGAGAGCTTAGCATATAACTTACGATCCTGAAGCGTCTGTAATACTATCCGCAAGTGGCCCGCATGTTCCACCTCCGAACGAGAATACACTAGAATGTCATCAATGAATACAATCACGAACACATCAAGATAGGGCCTGAATATAGTATTCATGAGATCCATAAAAGCTGCTGGGGCATTTGTTAGCCCGAACGACATCACCAAGAACTCAAAGTGCCCATATCTTGTCCGGAAGGCCGTCTTTGGAATATCCTTCTCCCTAACCCTCACCTGATGATACCCTGAACGTAAATCAATCTTAGAGAAATACTTGGCACCCTGGAGTTGGTCAAACAGGTCATCAATTCTTGGAAGTGGATACTTGTTCTTTATAGTAGACTTATTCAACTGTCGATAGTCGATACACATCCGTAACGACCCGTCTTTCTTCCGCACGAATAGGACTGGTGCACCCCAAGGTGAAGTGCTAGGCCTAATAAAGCCCTTATCCAGCAAGTCCTTCAACTGCACCTTCAACTCTCGCAACTCTGCCGGGGCCATTCTGTATGGAGGAATAGAGATCGGTTGAGTGTCAGGCAACACATCAATGCTAAACTCAATCTCCCTTTCAGGAGGAAGGCCCGGGAGTTCATCTGGGAAAACATCTGGGAATTCGTTAACCACAGGGATTGATTGTAAAGTAGGCGGTTTCGCCTCCGCATCCCTAACGCGAACGAGATGATAAATGTAACCTTTTGAGATCATTTTCCTTGCCTTAAGATAGGAAATAAACCTACCTTTCGGTGTAGCAATGTTCCCTTTCCATTCAATGACGGGTTCACCCGGAAATTGGAACCTAACCATCTTCGTACGACAGTCAACATTTGCATAGCATGAGGCCAACCAGTCCATTCCCATTATCACATCAAAATCAACCATTTCTAACTCAAATAAATTTGCCGAGGTTTGACGACTACAAATCATCACAGTGCAACCTCTATATACCCTTCTAGCAATCACAGAATCTCCTATCGGAGTAGATACCGCGAGGGGTTTACTTATCAATTCAGGTTCAATGCCAAACTTATTAGCCACAAAGGGTGTAACATATGATAATGTAGATCCCGGATCAATCAGCGCATATACATCATAAGAAAATACAGATATAATACCTGTAACAACATCTGGAGACGACTCGAGATCCTGTCGACCTACTAGAGCATAGGTTCGATTTTGAGCACCACTCGAACTCGGCACTGCACCTCTACCCCTACCACGACCTGTCGACTGCTGAAAACCCCGTGCTGGAGGTCGAACTGATGAGGAAGAACCAGACACAGATCCAGTCGGCTGAGCCATACCATCACCTCCTCTATTAGGACAATCCCGCATCATATGGCCAGGCTGCCCGCACGAATAGCATGCATCAGAACCTCGACGACACAGTCCAAAGTGGGCCTTGCCGCACTGATCACAATGTGGTGTTGGGGGTCTCATCTGACTAGTATCCCTGGGATGTTGCGAGCCAGATGCCCGCGAACTCTGACCTGGACCAGAATAGGATCGATCATATCGAGGCCTCTGAAACTGTGGAGGAGCACTAGCTACAGGTGGCGCCGAACTCCTCGAAAACTGTGGCCTGATGCGGCCTCTGAAGTCATCAGAATACCCTGCAAATCTCGCCCTCTTATGCTGGCCTCTATCCTGCTCCCTAACTGCCCTCTGCTGGCGCTTACGATCCTCTAGGGTCTGGGCATAAGCTTGAATACGAGAAATATCCATGCCCTCCACCAAGGAGGCTGTCGTACACTCATTTATTAAATGTGGTCCCAACCCATTCACGAACATATGCACCCTATCACTCATCTCGGCCACCATATGGGGAGCATACCTTGCCAAAGAATCAAACTGCATACTGTACTCTCGCACACTCATATTACCTTGTCTAAGGTTCAAGAACTTATCAGCTCTAGCTCGTCGTATCTCAACTGGCAAGTAGTGACGAAGAAAGGCCTCAGAAAATTCCTTCCACACAGCTGGAGGAGGGTTCGGACCCCTGGATCTCTCCCAACTATCATACCAGAGAACTGCTAAATCCCGTAGCCGATAAGAAGCCAACTCTACTGCCTCTGTATCACTAACATGCATAACCCGAAGTGTACGATGAACCTGGTCAATAAAAGTCTGTGGGTCCTCCTTGGGGTCTGATCCGGTAAACACTGGAGGGTCTAAATTAATAAAATCACGAACTCTTGTACTAACTGGTTTCTCAGCAGCACCTGTATTCTGCCTCTGAGCCTGAGCAGCTACCAAGCTAGTCAATAACTGCAAAGCACTCTGCATATCCTGGTCTGGAGTGCCAGACGGAGGAACTGGAGGCGCTGGGTGCCTTCTAATATCCTCTGGAGGAGATGGAGTAGATGAGGTATGAGAGGGCATCTCACTTTGAGCCTCACTTTGTCCTGCTCTGACTTGGGGCACCTGACTGGTACCCTCTCCCGCTGCTGTATCAAGCCGTCTACTAATCGTTTGCTTCCTAGTCGAAGGCATCACTGAAAAAAACAAGGTGAATATTAGAGACAAACACTTACGACTCAACTCTACGCACGATCTAGATTCAGGAAGAAGGTAACAACCCTAGATGTCATGTAGCCTCCTGATTATAAATGTGGCGCGCTACACATCCATAATCAAGACTCTACTAGACACGGCTCATAGACAACCCCTAGGACAGACTTGCTCTGATACCAAGTTTGTCACGACCCAAACTGAAGGGCCATGACTAGCACCCGACCACACTTGCCGAGCACCAACGTACATTTCATCTAACCTTCATTATTATCTTTTAAGGCTAAAGAGATCAATATAAATGGTAGACCTAGATCATGGACAACCAGCAATAAAATATGACGGCATGAACATACATAGCAGGGGATGACCAGACAATCAAGAAACTACATATAAGGTATGAGCTACCACGCTACTATGAAAGACTATACAACAAAAACTAGCCGACAAGGCATACCAAACTATACATGAGCCGACACCTATCTATGAGCCTCTAAAAGAACATAAGTGTTGCAACATAGCCGGAACAGGGCCCCGACATACCCATAATGTCTATAACAAAAATTGCATACCAAGACCAAGGCAAGTCCGGAGAAGGGATCTCGCCAATCACCGCTGAACTGGACAGTCTACTGTGGTGGGGGAGCTGCACCTGCCTGTCTATCAGGACCTGCAGCACGACATGCAGCGTCCACAAATAAAAGGACGTCAGTACGAATAAAGTACTGAGTATGTAAGGCAAGGAACCATAAATACGATCAGTAATGTAAGCAAGGATAGAGAATATACAACCTGTAACATCTTAGTACCTCTGAGGGCTACTTACATGAAATGCATGATACATATGTATAAATACATAAACCTTTAAAGCATTCGCCTCTGTGGGCATCATCATCATCATATCGTACCCGGCCATAATAGGCTCGGTAGAATCGTACCCGGCCACGTGGAGCTCGGTAAAACCCAACTGATCAGTGGTTGCACAATAGGTGCCGTACCCGGCCAACTATAGCGTGGCTCGGTAGAGTAAAATAGATACATATATATAATGCATGCTCGACTCATGGAATCACATTCTAAACCTTTCGGAGTGACGTAAGGTCGGTATCCTCTGTACACGTTATTAGGACTAACTCTTCACTATGAACCTTATAAGAATCAGGAAGTACCAACAACATTGATAACATAAGAATAAGAGAAGCAACATTAACATCAATCGTTCCATAAGAGGGAAAACAATGTAAGTACTGCTAGCTTCTAAGAGTAGAGTATCTTTGGAAGCTCGTTCATTACATTATGTACAATCGGAGTCGTGCAAAAGAAGGAAAGGGATAGCCTCACATACCTTGTATATACTTCCCCAATCTCAAGCTATGCAATTGTCAAAACTCCTTAGTCTACAATAAGAGAAACGATACTATCGTTATCATTTAAGCGTCATAACTATTATGTATCGACCACAACCTATTTTACGATGAAACGGACAGCACCTCCCCTATATATATGACCCCACACCCTTCCTCCTCCAAAACTCCACAAGATAGTAGTAAAATACGCAGCCCAACAACAACGCAAAACAGTCCACAAAACAATAACATTACTACCAAACCTTTCGATATATATCTCACAAGTTCTAGCTTCAATGGCTTAGCCGCAACTTGGATAATCTTAAATACATATAGAGTAAGAGGTTCCTTACCTTTATACAGAAATAACAACTCCAATTTGACCTTAAATTTCCATGAAATATCCCTCCAATGCTGCCACACAACAAAAAAAACGAAACTAGCGATCAATTAGTGTTTTTCGGCACTAGAATCACTTTAGAAGGCTTGAAATCACCTAGGATTGATATTAAGAACATGAGGGAGTATTTACAGAACATAAACCCTTTAAAACAACCTCCCACACGGGCTGGAACGACACAAAAATGAGCAACAACAAGAAGAACAAGAGACTTACTAGCGCCACGGAATTCCCGACACTTGATTTGTGTTGTTTGCCCCTTTTTTGGGTCTTGAATCTTGAGAGAACCTTGAGAGGATGTTCCTAGGGTTCTAAGGTCTGAAAATAGTGAAAAGAAATGACTTAAAACGGGTTGTAGTCATCCTATATAGGTCCAAATATCTTAAACCGACTTAGTGGGCCCCATAGAGAGGTGCTTGGCGCAGTCTCGCGAAAACGCGAATATCTCTCTACTCCGAGATCGTATCGATGAACGGTTTAATGCGTTGGAAACTAGACTCATAGATATTTAATTTGGTGGGTAGATCACCCCGTAATTCCTTGTAAATTATGAGAAAAGATTAGAAACATTTGACCTAATGTTTAAGTAAAATTATGAACCTAAGTTGCGACAACTTTTGTCGACTTTTGTTTCATAACTCGTTTGACTTCAAGACTTATGATACGGATATTATATGATTAAAATACCTTAATAAATGACCTCTTGAGTGTATTAAGCACCGCTAGATTACCTGAAAATACGAGTTACAACATCCTTGATTCGTTTAACTTCTAATACTGGTTAATCACCCTTATACACTCTTGTATCACTTAAGACCAATAGGATTGACTTCTTATCATCTCAAAGATAATTCCTTCTTGGATTTATGTTAACTAATATATGGCATGAACTAACACATGTGGATATGGGTTGTAACACTTCTGCAAATGGACTCATTGGGGGGTTTGGTGGTGATTTGGAATGCTGATCTTATTAATGTCACTGAAATGAGAATCTCTGAACAGGAAATACATTGCTTAGTCCAGGTTAGTCCCACAAAACCCTTCTGGCTATTATCTACTATTTACGCTAGTCAACACAACCAATTACGTGATGTGCTTTGGAATAGTTTAATTAATTTGCATGTTAACAATGATTTGCCATGGATAATAGGGGGATTTTAATGAAATTCTAGAATCTAGGGATAAGTTTGGGGATCTACCCATTAACAATAATAGGGTTGATAAATTTGCTAACTTCATGCACAGTTGTAACCTTTTGGATTTAGGTTTTCAGGGTAGTCGTTTTACTTGGACTAATAAACAAAGAAATGGGCATACCGTATTAGAAAGACTAGATCATTTTTTGGCTAATTATGATTGGTTAAAGTTATTTCCAAACTCTACTGTGACGCATCTTCCTCGTACTCACTCTGATCATTGTCCTTTACTAATTAATTTAAAACCTCCTCAACCATTCCACAAAAGGATATTTAGATTTGAGACTATGTGGGCTTCTCATCCTCAATTTCAACAATTGGTTCATGCAACATGGTCGAATGATTCACCTTTACTAACTACTATTGAAAATTTTAAGAGGGTAGCAACATGTTGGAATTATAATATTTTTGGTAATATCTTTGAACGAAAAAGAAAATTGCTTGCCAGATTAGCAGGCTTACAATCTTTATCCCATTATCCTAATAGTATCTTCTTGAAAAATTTAGAAACTCAATTGTCTTTGGAATATAGTCACATTCTTCGTATAGAAGAGGAATTCTGGCAGTTAAAATCTAGAATAAATTGGTTGAATGAAGGGGATGCAAATACTAGATTTTACCATCTATCTACTCTTCATAGACGTCGTAGAAATAAAATAACTGCTTTACAAGATAACGTAAGGAATTGGGTATCTACTTCTACTGAAATTCATTGCTTAATCTTAAATTATTATACTGATCTATTTCAGAGTGACCACTTAATCTCGAAGAACATGAGTATGGATTCATATAGTCGTGAGATCTCTTCTAATGATTTACTTAAAGATGGATTTACCCCTTGATCAAGAAGAGATTTTAAATGCTTTAAATAGTTTTAAGGCCTACAAATCATCAGGACCAGATGGATTACATCCATTTTTCTACCAAAAATACTGGAAGGATGTAGGTGTTAAAGTAATCATTTTTTGTCATAATATATTTAATTCTAAAATTGTGCCACTTGAGCTTAATAAGACTCTCCTTTGCCTTATCCCTAAGGTAAAACATCCTACAAGAATACAATAATTTAGGTCAATTAGCCTTTCCAATACTGTTTATAAGCTAATTACTAAGATAATAGTTAATAGGCTTAAACCAATCATAAGTAAGATTATAGGACCAACACAAACTAGCTTCCAACAAGGTAAGAGAACTTGCGATAATGCTATAATAGTCCAGGAAGCTTTAAATTACCTTGCTAGAATGAAAGGGAAATATCCTTCAATGTTATTAAAACTTGATTTAGAGAAAGCTTTTGATAGATTAGAATGGTCTTTTATAAGACATGCTTTATTTTACTTTAATATTCCTCCTTCAATGATTTCTTTAATTATGTCATGTGTTACAACTACATCGGTTTCTATTTTAATTAATGGTTCAAGCACACACTACTTTACACCCTTAAGAGGTATCCGTCAAGGAGATCCATTGTCACCATATTTATTTATCATGTGCATGAAATTATTGTCTAGAAATATTTCACAATCAGTGGACTATCTAAAATGGCAACCAATTCGACTATCTAACAAAGGCCCACTACTATCTCATCTTTTCTTCGCAAACGATATTATACTATTTTAAAAAATAACTACTAAAAGTTGTCATGCGATCATTGATATGTTAAATAACTTTTCAGAATACTCAGGGCAAAGAATTAATTTTGATAAATCAAAAATTTTCTTCTCCAAAAATTGTGGTCCTACTAAAAAGGATTTTGTTATCAATTCATTTAGTATGAAAGAAGGCACCTCTTTTGGCAAATACTTGGGATTCCCCATGTTCCAAGCAAAACCTAAAAATGCTGATTTTCAGTTACTACTTGATAATTTAAGAATAAATTAGCAAGATGAAAGTCTAAATTCCTAACAATATCAGGAAGAGCTACCTTAATAAAATCTACATTAAACCAACTACCTAATCATTTAATGCAATACATACACATTCCATCCCATATTCTACACAAGTTAGATCAGTATCAACGAAATTTCTTATAGGGTACTACATTAGAAAAAAAGAAACTACATCTTGTCAAATGGAATGATATTACTAGGCTAACAAATATTGGAGGATTAGGAATTCAAAAATTACGTGATAAGAACAATGCTTTATTAGCAAGTTTAGCTTGGAGGCTATTCAACTCACCAAATGCTATGTGGGCTAAGGTCTTACTGTCCAAATATATTCATACTTCTCCTATTAATAATCATTCTCACATTTGGTCTAATATAACTACTGGTTGGCATCTATGTCAGCTAGGTATAAAATGGAATATAGGAAGAGACACTCACATTAAACTATGGGATGACCCATGGATTGCGCCTGGTACGACCATCAGATCAGTTATTTATGGTTCCTTACCCTTAGAGCATCAAAATATGACTATCTCTTCCTTTATGGATAACGAAGGATGGGATTGGAATAAACTGCCATTTGAGATGCCCAATAACATTAGCCAACTAATTCAATCTACTTATATCTCAAAATACAGTAATAAAGTTGATAGTATTTGTTGGGGTTTAACTCCTACGGGTCTTTTCAGTACTAAGTCTATGTATGGTATATTAGCTGCACTTCATAATATTTCTACTCCTGCTTATATAAATTATGAGTGGATATGGAAGTTACCGGTCCAACTCAAAATTCAAGGGTTCATTTGGCTTCTTGACAAAAAGAGGTTACCCACTAAGGACTATCTCAAACATATCAATGTAATTCAAGATGCTACATGTCAATATTGCCATACGGCAGATGAAAACATTAATCACTTATTCCTAGAATGCACAAGTGCTAAAACATATTGGCAGAATTTAGGCATTCTTGAATTCATAAATCATCATTTGCAAGGAACGCATGCTTCTAATTGGGTTCATCAACTTATAACTTGCAAGGACCTTCAGTTTCCATACAAAATAAATCCAGCCACATACTTGTCTCTAAGTTTATGGAATATTTGGGTAGCACGTAATAATAATTGTTATAGACATATTACATCCACAACTTCCACTAAATTAACTACTCAACAAGCAGGCGAATTCACATATCTTGTAGCTAAAAAGTACACTATTAGGAAAAAGAGACAACATAATCTTAAATGGAAACCTCCTAAATATCCTTTCTATAAATTAAACACTGATGGAGCCCATACTTTGAGCAAATCTGGTATTGGTGGACTGATACGAAATGTAAATGCTGATTGGAGAACTACGTGCTTTGATACAGGGTCTCCAATTAGCTCTCGAGCATAATCTTGTACCACTGGAAGTGGAAGTGGACTTAAAGAATATCATAAGGCTCCTCACCTCTAATAATGTGACAACTAATAACTTAATTTCTGACTGCAGGTACTTCCTGGACAGGTTGGGTAAACCTACAGTACTGCATGCGTACAGAGAACAGAATAGAGTTGCAGATAAACTAGCTAAGGAAGGCTGCAATTTTGGCATTCAATTGGTGGTGCATATTTTTGATGGCAGCCCAGATTTTACATGGGCAGTTTTTGAGCAAGAGAAGAGTGCAGTGCAGGAACTTGTTTTGGATCACTATAGGCCTCACTCTGATATTTATAATATTGTAAATACGTATTGTAATAGTGGCAATCCTAGGTGTGGTAGTAATATAGTTAGTTATAATACTGTAGCACCCACTACCAGTGCATCAGTATGTAAAACGATGCAATACGGGCATCCCGCCTCGGTACACAATCTTTAATATAATCTATATTTATCTTTCAAACCAACAAAAAAAAAAAGATCATAAAGAAGGATAGAGAAAGTTGGAAGAAAATGGCCATTCACGTGGGAGGGAGAAATTTTGGGAAAAAAAGGGAAAAGAGATCTTTTGTTGAAAAAGCGAAAGATTTCTTTTTGTAAAGTAGATTGGAAAATCTTGACCATAGTTAATTTGAATTTTGAGATTAGGAAGGGTACTTAGGTAATTGACGATTGAGATTGTCTCTTCTAGGGGATTCCATGGGTTTGGGTTGTTGATAATTGGGTATTTGGGGCTATTGGCCCAAAGTATTGGGCTAGGAATTGGGCTGGTAGGTTAATCTGGATTGATATTAAATGGACTAGCTACTTGATAAAATGGTGGAAGAAGTTTTGGGGCTTCCAATGGCCGAATTTCATGGCCTTTCCCTTCTTCATTTTAACTTCTTTGGGCTTCCTTTATCTTATAATTTAAACTCAATATTACTTTAAACATATATACTCAAAATTAAATAAGACAATATATAGGCTAATATCACGTATTAGATAACAACCCACCTTTAATAATACTAGTCTTAGGGTGTGCGTTTTGCGGGTGTACCTATATCAATAACTACGTAAATATTATTAAATACTATATTTTGAGTTATTGATAAATATTAAAAAATATAAGATCCTAATGTTAATCTCACTAAGCTAACCCAATAAAACAAATAGATCATACTTCATATAAGTCTTTATATGCTTTATTATGATTTATGAGGAGTGAAATATCTTATGAAATTAATTGTTATATTCGTTATCGAAGACTATCAACAAACAACATAAAAAATACTTTTACCATAATTATTCAAAGATAATAAAATAAATTGAAAATCAGAATCTTTTGTTCTTTTAGAAATTTTTGAGTGATGAGGTAGAACTATAGTACCTCGAAGATATTGATAAATAACAATTTAAAGTCTTAAATGACTAATATTGAATTATAAAAATAATATAATACTATATTAAAAAATATAGGAAGCTATCATTTATTGGAATGAATATAAAAAAAATAATGACAACGTTTTTTGAATACCTTTTGTTTATGTTACATCCTTAATGATTTAACTTAGAATTTTTAGCTATTTAACTTTTAATACTATATTAAAATAAATTTTTCTCTAATTTTTTTTCATGGCCAATGCTCTAGTTCTTGTGAAAATAAATTTAAGTACCTTAAGAGTTTTATCAACTTGATAAATAATTTTACTTACATAATGATTTTGAAAAAAATGAATCATTTTTATCCCTCTAATTTATTAATCCAAATACTTAATTATTTGTTGAAATTTCATTATTTTATGATAGTATAGAAAATACAAACTATTTTTGAACTTTTTTCCTACTCGAACAATATAATATTCTCTTTATTAATTTGTGTAATATTTAAAACTACATTTAATAATTAAAATATATATTTAGTTAGTACAACATCTCCTACTTTTAATGGTACATCTTGTTAGAGTTATAAGTTTCCAATAAGAAGAATGAACGTGAAACATATTTCTATTGAAATTGCCGTCGGATATACAAGGAAAAGAAAACGTAAAATTACTCCTATTTCCCAAATAATATCTACTTTAAAATCCTTAATATATTAGGATAATCATTAAATTACAAATTTGTCCTATATATTAGGATAATCATTAAAATCCTTAATATATATTAGGATAATCTACTTTAATATCTACTTTAAAATCCTTAATAATATCTACTTTAAAATCCTATATATTAGGACAATCATTAAATTACAAATTTGTCTAATGTAAAATTTAATTTTAAATGGTAAAAAAGGAGAACAATATTTCGCTAAGGGTTTCTTGCTATAAAAAATTATCATTTGTTAAAATACTTAGAAAAGAGATGATGATAATTCGATTAGAATAAAATTTGTCTATAAGTTCAATAACATTTTCTACCAAACTATGGACACAAAAATGGTATTTTATTGGCTGATGAAGCAAATTGTAATATTGGTGATTCTAAATTTTCTTTTCGTCATAAATATTTTGTTTCCATTCTTGTGTGAGTCCTATATGTTAGGACTAATTTCATAGGAGTTCAAAACATGGAATGTACTAAAATTTTAGTTAATTTAAATTCCTAAAAATTTGGAAAGAAGCTTAAATTACACTTTTGTCTAGTGTGAAATTTATTCTTAAAGAGCAAAAAAGGCGAACGATATTTCGCTAAAGGCCTTCGTGCTTTTAATATAGTATATAGATATATAGATAGATAGATATAGATATAGATATTAAGATATTAATATAGATAGATATAATAAATCTTTATTTTATTGTTCTAGCAATAAATACAATCTTGTATCCGCTGATAAAAATATCTTTGAATCTAATAGTCTTAAATATGTCATGTGAAACGGTGAAACTAAAGAGTTACTGAACATAAAAAGATACTTTTAAAACAAATTTTAAAAAACTATAGTAAAGCACAAAAATTGAAATAGAGGAAATATTTACTACTCAAAGCACTTATTAACCTTTAAAGTAGACGGCAAAAATCAGAAGGCTAGAATGTATCTTCATTACATTGGATTGATGAAATTAATTGAACACTTGAATTCCAATCGCAAAAAAGACAAGGAAAAAGCTAGGTAATTTTCGGATGATGTAGGTACCGGGTGCTAGTCAAATAGTCTAGTTAATATTTTTTTTGATTGCACAAGTTAATTTTTTTTTATTTGGATGTCCTAAATATTAGGATTTCATGTGTAGTAATTCAAATAAGGAAAACTTTAATAAACAAAATTTTACTTGATTTTAAAGTGCTAAATATAAGGAAAATAATATAATGACTATTTTGTCTAATGTAAACTCTATTTTAAAAGGGTAAAAAAGGCGAACGACATTTCGTTAAAGGCCTTCGTGCTTTTAATATAGTATAGATATAGATAGAGGTAATGTTGTAATAATAATAATGCTACAATTGATAGTAATTGTTGTAGTAGTAGTAGTGATAATAATAATAATAATAATAATAATAATAAAATAGTGAAATAGAGAATTAAATTATTAATAACTAGGAAGCACAAGAAAATTAATTTGATGAAAGGTAGGACAAAATTGGACGTCAACACTCATAACAACATACTCCATGAATGATACACAATGCTTCTTCTATAAGATTATACATAAAATACTGGAACGTACAATCAAAAAGATATTTCTTTGACCACTTTTAGGCCATATGGCCAGAAATAATACATTTCTCAAAACTGCTTCATTAACTGAAAGATTGACTTGAAAAAAGAAGCTCAGTAAAGCACTGACCTTTTTTCACAGCAAGTAGAAGATACCAATTCTACAGCACTCTTTAAGAACATTGAACTTGCTAAAGGATGGAACTTCACATTATTGAAGCTTGGATCTTCTAAAGAATGCTTCATCTTAAGAAAATTAGCCAAACAAAAATAAGGAAAGCATTATTGTCTCTCCCCCTAAGCATTCAACTTAAAGAATTATTTTTTGGAGCTGAGTATTTGGCTCTGCTTAGCTCTGTAGTTATTAAGTCAAAATTGAGTGCCAGAAATTGCATTTTTGCGCAGACAGCCTTACCCTACATTCCTACAAGAGGTTGTTTCCACGACTTGAACCCGTGACCTCCAGGTCACATGGCAGCAACTTTACCGATTACGCCAAGGCTCCCCTTGAAAGATTAAATCAGTTATTGAAGACAGAAAATTGCTCGTGTATATATGATTTCTATGTTTATTTCAACAAACAAGGTACAGGCACTCCACTTGGCATTTGGATCTAAAGGGCAAAATGAATGATAAAGATTTTCTGCACTTTTTAAGAAGACATTTCCTAATAATAAAACCATTCACCAAAAAAGCCTCTAGCTCAGTAAACGCCAGTATCACTTTATATATGTACCCTACAAATTGGAATATGTTATGTGAAAAGCTCTACTATCCTGATCCTTGAGAATCATCCTCGGGAGAATTTTGTTGTTGTTGCTGCTGCTGTGAATGGTGTATTCTTGAATGCCCCATCTGCTGGTAAATCTGGCTCAAAGATTGTAAATTCAAACCCCCAATATGACCATCTTGTGATAATCCAAGCTCTATTATCCTGATCCTTGAGGATCATCCTCTGGAGAAAGCTGCTGATGCTGATTTTGTTGTTGCTGTTGTTGTGAATGGTGCATTCTTGAATGCTCCATCTGCTGGTAAATCTGGCTCAAAGATTGTAAATTCAAACCCCCAATATGACTATCTTGTGATAATCCAAGCTCTAACCCAGGTAATTGCTGGGGATTAGCAGCACCCAATATAGAAGTAAAACTCATAGGATTCAAATTGGTGGCTGGTAAGTCAAACCCAGAGAAGCTAGTAATCTTTTGTAAATAATTTGAACTCTCAGTGGCCAAATTGGTTGTTGATGGGGGCCATATTCCTGTTGTAGCCAAATGGGGTCTCCCAAAATTCCCATTAACCATAGGCCAATTGGTCCTACAAAAACTACTACTACTACTAATACTGCTACTTAATTCACCCATTTTTTGCTGCAAACCAGCAGAAACAGAGATCCCCTGTTGCGAAATAGAGGATCCAGTCACGGCTAAAGCCGAGGCTGGAATTGTTCCATTGCCTGTTGCAGCAATTATGGAAGGCTCCGCTTGCTGCAACAGCCACTGGATTGTTTCACCATCAGATTTATGACCCAATTCACGTGTGAGTTGAAAAATCCTAGCAGCACAAAGAGCAGGCATGCGTATTCTCCTTCCTCTGCCTTCAACTTTTGTATGCCTATCTTTATTGGAACTTCTTTTTGGAGCCAATTGTTGCTTCTTTGTTTCGTCTTTTTCTGAATTTCCAATCTGGAAATCTTTGATTTCTACAGGATTGTTCTCCCCCATATTGCTGCTGTTATTGGTATTGATATTTTTGGGACTTGGGTGGCTCAAGAAGTTTGATATCTCCTCCTGCGGCTGCTTTGAACCCTTGGGATCCATGAACAGATGTGTCTACTCAATAAACTATTCAAAGTTGTTTTCTTGTTACAAATTACTATTAGAAAAAGTGAACAAATATTTCTTTATTATAGAAGAAGATGACCTCACAAACATGGGAAAAAAAACAAAGAATAACTACAGGAGGTTTCTCTGTTTGCTCAATTGCTCTGAACTTGTTCCATTTACTGTTGTAGTATTCTTTCCTTGTGAAAACTGTATGGAATTTTGGCAAAAGTTCTGATGTTGATAGACTGCTCCTTGGCTTTTTGAGGTAGAAAAAAAGGTTCACATTGAAACAAGGACGAAACTGGAAACCAAACAGTCAAATCCCGTGACTGAGCTTCGGGCAGGTAATGGGAAATCATTAATCGAACAACTCAACAACAACAATCTAGTGTAATCCCACAAGTGGGGTCTGGGGAGGTAATATGTACGCAGACCTAAAGTTAGGAAATTTATTTAAATTGCGCGATAATCTGTTCCTTCAGGGGCATGGGATAAAGAAAAAAGTTAGTAAAAATAACACCATCGTAAAAGAAGAAAATTACAATAAACTGACAACCCATAAATGTAAGAATGCGGAATCATCTGGTATTATACTTGCATAAAGCACATAGATACAGCTATACAAAATAATCTAGTAAGTAATTATCATTTTTATAATAAACTACATAATACAGTATCAGATGATCGAGAAGACGAAACAACATTGTTATAAAATAATAAATGACGGGCTCTTTTATAAAATACAAAAATTTGGGACAAATTTTAATAGTGATAGATGGTTTTGGGTAATCCTTTACCAAACATTTTTTTCAAAGTAAATGTCATATTAATTATAATTATGCAAACTAAACCACACAAAAATATATTCTAAAAACGTAAGAGTTGAAACGAGTTTACCGGATTGCCGAACAACTTCTTGAAAATTGAAAATCGTTGAACACTTGAAAACTTCAATTCAACAACTTCACAATTTTTCACGAAATTTCAACAATAAATTAAGTAATTGTAGTAGAGAGATTGAGAGATATTGATGAATTGGTGAATAAAAATGAAAGAATGAGGGGTATTTATAGTTGAGAAATGGGGAAAAGTGTAATTATATAAAGTTTGGGGGCCAAATGGCCATTTTTTAAACTTAAAAACGGTCATATTTTCAGCCCAAACGGCTAGATTTTAAATATGGCCGTTAGAGAATTTTAATTTTTTTTTTTAAAAAAAAATAGTCGTTGGGCCCGCCAGGACCGGCCCAGGCCCGCCTGACGGTCCCGGGCTCGTGGGCTCAAACATGAAGACCGGCCCGTGACGGGCTTAGGAGGACCACCAGGACCGGCCCACCAGGCCCGTTAGGACCGCGGTCCCGGTCCGGTCCAGGCCCGGCCCACCGAGCAGCCCTAGTTTTGAGTTTTGGGAATTTGCCAAAATATGGATAAAATTTATGAACAAACGTGTATTGCCAAAAAAAAACCAAATAAATTTTGGCAAAATCTATGGCCAAAAAGGTCCTAATTGATTGAATAATTGACCATCAAGTAAATAATAGAAACACATGTTGGAGACTATATTTGAGTCCTAACGTGTATTACATTGTTTTGTATGATAATTGTAGCTAGTGATTTGGGGACCGAATAATTCATAGCATGACTGAAATGGAGACTCATACGGCCATGCCTTTGAAGTTATGCTTTAGAATGGAGTTTTACAATAACATAATTCATTTTCTACATCATTAAACAAGAGGTGTTTACTTCTACATTAAGCAAGATTATTGGATTGACAATAGCGCATCTGTAAATTGTACTCCTAAGAGGCTGAGTAAGCAACGTGAACATATGAACAGGAACTGGTTTGGGTAAAGAAAGAAATACCTTATTGTATGAGTCCAAATTTGACCGACCTCGACCTATGACGAGTATGACAAACGACCAAGTACCTTCGAATCGGCGTCCCAAGGAAGATAACCTTAGGGCGAAAGAAGAAACTGCATGACCCCTACAGTAGTGTAATCCCATTAGGGGCCATTAAGAATATTCCGCCGAATATTCCCTGTATTTGGTTGTTTACAATTCCGAAGGGTTTTTCTCTAGTATATAAGGGGGAAAAACGACCTTGTAGGGGGGGGGACTCTGGAAAACTTACCAATCTTGAATGAAAAGAAACTTCGCAACTCTCTTCCTTTTACCTATTATTATTCTAGAGATTATTATCTTCAGCTACGATTTACCCCTTCATCTTCGATTGATTTGTTCAAAAAGGTCTTAACATCTTTTGAGTCATACAATTTGGCATTGTCTGTGGGGATTTCTATAGCTGAAATCATAGTTCTCTTCTAGATTCCTAAAAGTGATAATTGCTTTTCTTCAAACCTCATAAAAACCAACAATGGCGGGAAAAGAAGCGAGGCTGAAGGCGATAGCAGATGTCTCGAATAATCTCTTGAACTCCCTCAACAAAGCCGGTAGAGAAGACAATGAGAATACAATACCAATAGCTACACCGGAGGGGGAAAACTCACCTCTTCCACACGGGGATCTAACGATCTTGCGCGAAAGGGAAGCCTTAACATCCACAGTGGGGGAAGCACCACCAACAGTCAAAAAGCTGCTAGAAGAATGGTTAACAAGTGCTTTGAGCAGCATGCTCGAGAAACCCATTCAAGGAGATGTCGAAGACGTACCACCTACAGAAATCGCAGCTACCGCCGATGAGCCAAGCGCTACACGAGCAGGTCACACACACACTGTTACTAATGCAGGTGACGATGCACTATGGTCATCCTAAAGAAAATGGAAGAGATGGAAAACGAGAACAAAACACTACGCGACCAGATGAAGGAACATCAGGAGAGGGTCGACAAAATACCAGGCGTTCCGAAGCTATTACCAAAACGCGATGTGGGCCGATTCGTCGAACAGCCTTACAGCGAAGGGGCTGCTCCACACTCTATTCCAAAGACCTTCAAAATGCCGCCATACTTGAACATATATTACGGGACCACGGACCCGGAGGATCACTTAATCCATTATGTTACTGCAGCAAAGGGCAATGGTCTATCAAAAGAACAGGTACCGTCTGTGCTACTAAAGAAGTTCGGTAAGACCTTGATAGGGAGAGTATTGACATGGTACTCCCAGCTACCAGCGCGATCGATATCGACGTTCAAAGAGATGGCAGATAAATTCGCCACCGCTTATGCAAGAGCGAAGAAGGATGAGGCTAGGGCCAATGATAACTTCGCTGTCAGGCAAACGACGGGCGAGGGACTCCGGGATTTCCTGGACCGATTCAACAAAGTAAGGATGAGTCTACCAAACGTGTTAGAAGGGATGGCAGTAGCAGCCTTTCAAAATGGGTTAAACAGGAACGGGTCAAAGGCAACCAAAAAACAGCTCAGTAGACTCATGAAGTATCCCCTACCACATGGGAAGAGATCCACAATGCCTATTGCACCGAGGTGAGGGCAAACGAGGACGAGCTGAATGGCCCGCTTCAACAATTAACATCAGTCCAGACCGAGACAAGGAGAGATCGATGTAACTACAGGCAAATAGATCAACCACCACGTTTCAATCGCGAAAGGCATCAGCCCTATATCCGAACATCCAACCCGCCCCCTCCACGGCATGCGGACACCGCGCCACGACACGATGCACCCCTCCGCAACGAAAGAGGTATGCCTCCACTATTATCCGCTTATAATTTTTGTGTTTCCTCTTCAGAGATAGTGTACGTACTAGAGAAGTTGGGAACGAAGGTGCAATGGCCGCAAAAGATGATATCGGATCCAAACACTAGGAGGTCGAACATCCTCTGTGAATTCTACCAAGAAAAAGAGGACACAAGACCGAAGATTGCATAGGTCTGCGGCAAGAAGTAGTTAGGATATTGAACCAGGAGTACCTGAAAGAACTGCTAAAAGATAAAGGAAGGGCCAACTTCACTCGAGGGCGCGACCCATCTCAAGGGCCTCCAAAGACACCATCACCAGCCTGTACCATACAAATGATCATTGGCGGCGGCGATGACACGGTAATCAACCATGTGAAGTTCACCACCATGCACAAACTCAAACGGATAGTCACCCACGAACGATATGATGACCTTGAAGATAGTATCATCTTCGATAAGTTAGATACCGATGGTTTGTCTTTCCCTCACTATGATGCTTTGGTTATAATTTTACGCATCGCTGATATCTATGTAAAAAGAATCATGGTGGATGGCGGAAGCGGCGCATGTATTGTTCATCCACGAGTTCTCATGCAAACGAGGCTCGAGGATAAAATAATACTGCACTGCATAACACTAACGAGTTTTAATAATGCAGTAGAGCGGACATCTGGAGAAATAATGCTACCTATCCTGGCAGGAGGGGTCACCCTGGAAACAACATTCCACATCATGAACAAGGAAACAGCCTATAGCGCCATCATAGGACGACCGTGGATACACGCCATGCGAGCCATCCCCTCAAGCTGCTATCATGTGATCAAATTTCCCACCCCATGAGGGATATTCAATATCCGAGGCGAGCCACGTACCGCCCAAAAATGCTATCGGATCATCAAAGATTGCACACACACAAAACATCTAAAAGGGGCAAGTGTGGAAGCATAGCAGTCAGCCATGTCGGGCACCAAACCCGACATACAAGTAGAGGCCATCAAAGATCCAAACCTTATAGAAACTTGCAAGGCAACCGTGGAAGATCTTGACCCCGTCTAGCTAGATAACATCGACTGCACCAAAAGGGCTTATGTTGGGCATAACCTCTCGGAGCCAGGTGAGTATCGTGAGTTTTTAACTAACAACGCCGATTTGTATGCTTTTTCCCACTCAGATATGCCAGGAATCCCAAGGGAGATAGCCACGCATAAGCTGAATGTCGACCCACTCTATCCGTCGGTACGACAAATAAGGAGGAAGTTTAATGCCGCAATCAATGAGGCAGTCAGCGAGGAAGTTGATAAATTACTCGCCAATGGTTCCATCAAAGAATCGAAATACCCCCAATGGGTCACCAATGTGGTCATGGTCAAAAAGAAGAACGGGAAGTGGCAAATGTGTGTCGACTTCACCGATTTAAACAAAGCATGCCCGAAGGACTCTTTCTCGTTACCCCACTCGACCAACTTATCGATGCAACGGCGGGACAAGAACTGCTGAGCTTCCTGGACGCGTACTCTGGTTATAACCAAATTCTCATGGCTGAAGAAGATCAAGAAAATACCATTTTCATCACTCACCGAGGTACGTACTGCTATAAAGTGATGTCTTTCGGGCTTAAGAACGCAGGGGCCACGTACCAAAGGTTAGTCACCAAAATGTTCAAAGAGCAACTTGGTAAGATAATGGAGGTTTATATCGATGACATGCTAGTGAAGTCGGCAAAGAAAGAAGATCACATTGGTCACCTGAAGGAAGCCTTCGAAATACTAAGGCAATACGGAATGAAACTGAATCCCAAAAAGTGCGCCTTCGGCGTGACTTCTGGAAAGTTCCTCGATTTTCTAGTATCACAAAAGAGAATTGAGGTCAACCCAAATCAAATCAAGGCCATCGGCTCAATACCGGAAATACTGACCAGTAAAAAGTAGGTGTAGAAACTAATAGGACGAATAACCGCCTTATCAAGGTTCATTTCACGATACTCGGATAGATGCCATAAATTCTTCAATGTACTAAGGAAAGACCACGGGCTGCAATGGAACAAGGAATGCATCGAAGTCTTGAGAAAGCTGAAAACGTATCTATCCTCACCACCACTATTCGTCAAAGCGGACCCAGGTGAATGCCTACTTGTGTATCTAGCAGTTTCCGAAGTTTTGATAAGCGCAGTCTTGGTCCGTAAAAATAAAGGTACGCAATCTCCAATTTACTATATCAGCAAAACTTTAATTGATGCCGAGACGAGGTACCCCCACCTTGAAAAACTATCTCTAGAATTGGTTATAGCTTCACAAAAGCTTAGACCGTACTTCCAATATCACCCCATAAAAGTGGTGACAACCTTCCCTCTGAGAGGTATCCTACACAAACCCGAACTATCGGGTAGACTAGCCAAATGGGCCATAGAAATAAGCGAGCATGACATAACATACCAATCACAAACTGTCATTAAGTTACAGGTGCTCGCAGATTTCGTCACTGATTTCAGCACGAAAATATTGCCTGAGGTAGAACAGGAAGCACTCAGCACTTCTACACATACCGACCTCTGGGTCCTCTACACCGATGGTGCCTCTAACATTTCGGGACTGGGACTCGTCCTCGAGGTCTCTACAGGTGAAGTAATTCGCCAGTCCATACGATGCCCTGAGGTGACTAACAACGAGGACGAGTATGAAGCTGTGATTGCAGGTTTGAAGTTAGCCCTCAAATATTGCGCTCAACGACTCGTCCTCCACTGTGACTCCCAACTCGTGGTGAATCAGGTCACCGGGACTTTCCAAATCAAACAGTAGAGGTTGCAAAGATACCAGTCAGAAATCCACAAACTACTGCCAGAATTCGATGAATACCGCCTCGACCAAATACCCAGGGTGCAAAATATCGAAGCAGACAACCTCTCTAAACTAGCTGCAGCCACCAAGAATATCAACAAAGAAAACGTGGTCACCCTCCTTCATTCCGCAATAGACCACGTCGAGGTACATTCTATAAACTTAACTTGGGACTGGCGTAACTGCTTCGTAGCCTATTTGCAGAATGGAACGCTCCCGCAAGACAAAAAAGAAGCCAAAAAACTCCGGATGCAGGCAACCTGGTACAGCGTAGTAAACGACAATCTCTACAAAAGAACGTTCGGCGACCCCCTAGCCAAATGTCTTGGGCCACATCAAATAAGACGAGTAATGGAAGAAGTGCACGAAGGGCACTACAGTGCCCACACGGGAAATCGCACTCGTCCGATGCCTCATTCACGCCGGGTACTACTGTCCCACCATGAAAAAAGAAGCCGCCGACTATGTCAATAGATGTGAACAATGTCAAAAGTATGCCCCTATGATACATCGAGCAGGAGAACTCCTTCATTCTGTCACTTCTCCATGACCGTTCATAAAGTGGGGAATGGACATGGTCGGTCCCCTCCCAGAAGGACGAGGTAAGGTACGCTTCCTTCTGGTTTTAACTGACTACTTCTCTAAATGGGTGGAAGTAGGTGCATAAACTCAGATACGTGAGCAGGAGGTTATCGCCTTCATATGGAAAAACATTATATGCCGCTTTGGCATCCCCAAAGAAATCAGTTACAACAACGGGCCTTAGTTCGTCGAAAAAAGAACGACTGAGTTTTTCAAAAAATGGCGCATCAAACGAATACTCTCCATACCATATCACCCTGCCGCCAATGGTCAAGCCGAATCCTCCAATAAAGTAATATTGAACATATAGAAAAAGAAGCTTGAGGAATCTAAAGGGCTATGGCCCGAACTACTACCAGAAGTATTATGGGCATACCGCACTATGCCAAAAACTTGCACAGGAGAAATGC
This sequence comes from Nicotiana sylvestris, assembly GCF_000393655.2. Classification (NCBI taxonomy): domain Eukaryota; kingdom Viridiplantae; phylum Streptophyta; class Magnoliopsida; order Solanales; family Solanaceae; genus Nicotiana; species Nicotiana sylvestris. The sequence goes on from NC_091058.1 coordinate 1,594,554, forward strand.
CATATTCATTGGTCCACGGGACCGACGCAGTTATAACCGTTGAGGTCGGGCAACCCAGTTTGAGATACTCCAACGATAGCGGAACAGGCAACAATGAAAGTAGGCTACAAGATCTGGATGAAGTTGAAGAACGAAGAGACATGGCCCACATAAGAATGGTAGCCTAGACGCAGCAAGTAAAAAGATACTACAACAAGAGATCTAAGGGACGACCACTCAAAATTGGCGACTACGTCTTCAAGGCCAAAACACAAGCGTCAAAAGACCCTAATGAGGGAAAATTGGGAACGAACTGGGATGGACCGTACAAAATCGTAGCAGCGGCAAACAAATGAGCGTCCCAGCTTGAAACAATAGAGGGAAAATTACTCCAAAACAACTAGAACGTCGCCCATCTCAAGTACTTCCACTTCTAAAAGAATGCGTCACCTAAGTTGTACTCTTTTTCACCCACCCGGGTTTTGTCCCAATCGGGTTTTCCCGGGGAGGTTTTTAACGAGGCGGCAAGGGGGACACCTTAAGGAATGACATGCTATTCATTACCTCAACCGCCGATATGACCTCCGGACCGAAGTAATGAAGGGACTACATATAGATAATCAAATCTCCATTATATTTACGGAATCAAATCTCCATTGGATTTACAGAATCAAATCTCCATTGTATGTATAGAGCCGGATCTCCACTAGTTAGCATGTGACGTATTCCTATGGGAATACGATCAAATCTCCAACAATGTAAGTTCGACCTCGTTCGAACCACGACAGGATTCTATTTCAACGACAGTTCGAAGCAACATTCCAATGACCAAGGCCATCAACGACAATGTAAGTTCGACCTCGTTCGAACTACGACGGGAGTCTACTTCGACGATAGGTCGAAGCAACACCTTAATGGCCAAGGTCATCGATGACAATGTAAGTTTGACCTCGTTTGAACCACGATGGGATTCTACTTCGACGACAGTTTGAAGCAACATCCCAATGGCCAAGGCCATCGATGACAATGTAAGTTCGACCTCGTTCGAGCTACGACGGGAGTCTACTTCGACGACAGGTCGAAGCAACAACCCACTGGCCAAGGCCATCAATGAAAATATAAGTTCGACCTCGTTCGAACTACGACGGGATCCCACCTCGACGACAGTTCGAAGCAACATCCCAATAGCCGAGGGAGTCAACAATATCATGTGTATGATGAATGCAAGAAAAAAAAACAAGCCTGCAAAAGTAAATTTTACATTACAGCAAAACATCATTTACACTGGCCCCTACAAACAGGCCCAAGTACGACCCATGAAAAAATCTCTAAACAAAAGGAAATACAAACTAAGACTACATATCATCCCTAGCGGGGTAAACATCTTCGTACCACGAATCTGAAGCAAGGCGATTCGCATCATCAGAGTTGATATCATCCCTGTCAGGTGTGAGGGGGTCGTACCCGCATGACTCACGAGCTGCATGAGCTTTGGCGTGCACAGCCTGAACCTCCACCTCAGTTGTTTTTCTCTCGGTGTGAAAAGCCTTATACACATCAAGCCAAGCCTTTGCATGGACCCACAACTCGTATAAATGATGGGGCACAACCGGATCAGCAGAGGTGCGAGACGTAGAAGGCTGAGAACATCGACGCGCATCCTCCGCCCTCAGCGAGGCCATTTGTTCGTTTAGTACGGTCAGATCCGCCTCCAGTTCTTTGACACGCCCTTCGAGCCCTGCCACCCGATGACCAGAGGCTTCCTTCTCCTCAGTCAACTCCGACCTAGAAATGTGGAGGGCATCTTCCAAAGATATCGATTCAGAAATAGTTGTCGCCAGCTTATCAGTGCTAACGTTCAGCTCACCCTTAAGCCCCTCAATCTCCGCTACCTTAGTACTCAACTCAGCAGCCAAGTCGGCCACCTTCGCCTGTAAGTCGGTATTCTCAACCATCACCCCCTGCTCAACTCGAGCTCATCCTCTATTGCCTTAAGGGAGACCTCCAACTCACTGTTACGGGCGACAACCTTCACGAGCTCTTCATCCCTCTCCCTTAGCTCCTCAATCTTGCACTCCAATTGGTCCTCTCAGTGCTTGAGCCCCTCACAGAAAACTTGAAACTCAGGGTCCTGATGATAAATGTCAGCCATCGCCCGATGCTTATCCAGATAATGATGATATTTGGACGACATCTTCTCATAAAAGCCCGTCCTTCTCCTCTCTCGATGCTCTCTCTCTACCTCTATGACGTGGGTCTGATAAAAAAGAAGGGAAGAAGTCAGAAACAAAGTATAAAACGACGATTATCGCGCCAACCCAACGACGAAAAGAGAAGGAAATACACCTACCTGCAGGGCCATACCAGCGACCTTCTGAGATAACTCCACGTCACTCATCGCCCTAAGAATCTCGCTTTCAGGAGCGACACATAGATGATCTAGGGCCGATGCCACTTGCTCGTTGTTCAGCAACAAGTTGTAGTTCCCTGGAACGACCACATGACGGTCGGATCCGTCCATCCTAACCTCCACATGGGTATGGCGATCCACAAATTCATTAACAATCTCTGGGTCGATATCCGAACTAGAGTCGCCACCCTCAACACGATGCCCCCCCAACGTTGGACGATGCACCACCCGCAACAGAGCACGCTGAACCAGCTCCTAGGCCAACTCTCTCCACTTGGGGAAATCTCCCCAACAAAATGGTATCGGCCATGAACACATGCACAGGGGCTGTCCGGGACGCCCCGCTGCCATCAGCATCCGTAGCCACGCCTTTCCCCAGCTCAAGCCTCCTCTTTTTCCTCGATAACGGCTCATCCCCCGTTAGAGGATTCATCCAAAGGACGTGAGGACGGTACCGAAGGAACCTCTTCCCTCGCGGCTACGACTCAAGACGGATCTCCCAATTGGATAGGTTGAGGACGACTCTCTCGAACAGACTCACTCAAGACAAACTGCGTATCTGCAGTGGCAACGGCTTGTCGAAAAGCGGGGACTGGCGCCCTCCGCCTGGAAGCACCTCGACCTGTCATCAAAGAAGTTCGTACCATTAAGTAAGGTCGCATGGCTAACGAAGTAGTAAGCAAGACGTTTACCTGAGGAAACTTTAGGGCCATAACGCTGCACGAAGGTGGGCCAAGTTTGAGTTTCCGCTGCATAAGGCAATATGTGGGCTACCCAATCTCTGATACCCGCAATGGGGCGAGGTGGACGGCCCATACTTAGTCAATAGCAGAAATACCTTGAGCGTATATGGCGAAAGTTGCGCTGGGCAAACATGGTAAAATCTACAGAATTCCTCCGCTAAGGAGAAGAGAGGAAGGGTATAGCCGATCAAAAAAGGGTACTCATAGAAAGTGCAGTAACCAGGTCTGGGGACATCCACGTATTCTCTCCCCGCTGGAATCATTTCTATATGAGCAGGAATGCCAAACTTTACACGAAGGGCATCGATATGGACCTGCTCCGTCTTAGAAAATACGGGTTCAGGGTAGGAGGTGGATCTTTGAGGAAGTCACTCCGGGATAAGGGGTGCCTCGGTAGCAGCTCATCTACCGTAGGAGGGCTGTCACTCTATTCTTCCACCACATCTCCGATGTCAGAAGGAGGCACTGTGGATGACGGGGTGGCTTCGGGAACCTCTTCGCAAGAATGACGAGACCTCGATATAATATCATTTAAAGGAGTATCAACACAAAAGGAGGAAGGAAGAAGAAGTTTCAAGTGAGGAACGAAAGAAGAACAGAAGGATATGAGAGCAAGTGAGAAAGAATGAAAGAGGTCTTCAAGAGATGAATGGCTAAAGTTTTTCAAAAAATCAAATCCTTCAACTATTTATAGGATTGGGAGGCGCCAGAATTGAGGCAGCAGGCTTCAAAGCAGCGCAAGAATCAAAACACCAAGCCGTCATTCCCCGCCTCGAAAACCTACATAATGATGACGCACGTAAAGCTGGCATCACTTCCTGGAGAAGTGTACCACACGATGTTTTGACGGGCATGGTGACCACCTCCCATTAGCCATATCGTAACTATCCTACAGGTCAAATTTCTCCAGAAGAAGGCATGAAGTCCGCTCATCGAGGACACATCCGGTCGCGATCCCGACAAGCGGAGAGACTAACTGTATGGGTCCAAATTTGACCGACCTCGACCTATGACGAGCACGACAAACGACTAAGTACCTTCGAATCGGTGTCCCAAGGGAGACGACCTTAGGGCGAAAGAAGAAACTGCACGACCCCTGTAGTAGTGTAATCCCATTAGAGGCCATTAAGAATATTCCGCCGAATATTCCCTGTATTTGGTTGCTCACAATTCTGAAGGGTTTTTCTCGAGTATATAAGGGGGAAAAACGACCTTGTAAAGGGGGGACTCTGGGAAACTTACCAATCTTGAATGAAAAGAAACTTCGCAACTCTCTTCCTTTTACCTATTATTATTCTAGAGATTATTATCTTCAGCTACGATTTACCCCTTCATCTTCGATTGATTTGTTCAAAAAAGTCGTAACATCTTTTGAGTCAAACACTGACAACGAGCGAAAAATAATACTATATTACATATTGGTCGCGGCCGAGGGTCTCCCGGAAATAGCTTTGCTATCTCTCCGGATAGGGATAAGTTCTACATACACTCTATCCTCCCCAGACCCACTAGTGAGATTATTACTGCGTTGATGATGTTGCTGTTGTTGTTGATGTTTGTTGTTACATATTGGCGCAAAGTTTAATAGCTCTCATACAATAATTTTTACCTGTTTAAATACCATATTTATAATTTATCTACGCACTAAGAATAACTGTTCTCACATTGAGTATGTAATGATCCTAGACTATACCGTTCGTCACGGTAAGATTTTGGATTGAATATTCATATTATGTCCCATTATCAAACCAAATATGTTAATAATTAAATATATACTACTAAATTATAATTAAGTGATAAAAGCTATATTTATTGTTTTAGTGTAAGAAATAAAATTTTCCCCTTGTCTCCGGATTTTGGGTTGCTTTTATATGGCTTTTTGCTGATGTTTTTTCTTGTCTATATTTTCATTAATATGGTGCGTATGCTTTCCTGAGCCGAGGATCTATTGGAAACAACCTATCTATTCTTACAAGGTAAGGTCTATGTACACACTACTCTCCCAAGACCTCACGGTGTGAAATAATACTGGGTATGTTGTTGTTTTTAGCCGACAAGCAAAGGTTGTATACTTATATTGCCTACCAAGACCTAGGAAGGGGATCTTTTCTGCTTTTTGGTGGTCAAAAAGTGATGATGATAACATGCGAAGCAAAATTATTTTAAATTTCCTGATATCTGTCGTTAGAAAATTATTTCCTGATACATACATAAAGTTATTTTATGCATAATTTCCCTGATATCTGTCGTTATCAATTTCTTTCATTGATTGAATTAATTACATAAATACAAGCTAATGTCTGATGTTAATTTTCTTGTTCCCAATTTCTCAGAAGTTTTATTTTGTGTCTCATACAACTTACACTAGTTGTATGAGGTTCCTTTTTGTCTCACAAATTTGTGGACCCAATCTTACACTTTTGGGTCCACAGAAATCTGGGTCCACAAAATCGTAAGACAAAAAATTACCTCATAAAACTAGTGTCAGTTGTATGAGACACAAAATAAAATTTTCCCGAATTTCCCATAGCCTAAGGGAATCGGAAAGGGCGGAAAGGGAATACCAGTCCTTCAACGTGTAAAAGTCAACGCAATTAATAAACAAAGGTAATTATTCAGCTGGGAAATATAGGCGGCTATAGAAAAAGACAAAGAAAGGGACTTCCCTTGAATTAAGACACCCCATAATCATAGAACACGAAATTTATAAAGTTTTACTAATTCTCTAATGATGTAATTTGTAGTCACTTTTTAACGTGGTATTTAATTTTTATTCAGTATTTTTAATGTTACACAAAGATTAATACGAAAAGACAATTTTACCCTTTCTTCATGAATATTGTGTAAATATTAAGGACACAATACAGATAAAATTAAGAACATCATATCCTAAAGCTAATTTATACTTTTGAAGTTAAGGACACAACACTTTTTAATTAATATTTTCGTTTTTTTATTGTAGCTAATTTAATTTTATAATTTTAAAACACCAACTATAAACTACTCCCCAATTTGAATGGGTAGTTATTTTTTTTTATATTTTTGTTTTCTTAATATAGCTAATTATAATATATCTATATTTATTAATTTAAATAGAGTAACCAACTAATTTAAACTTTAAAAAGGTTTTTTTAGTTAAAAGGTAATTTATTTTGTCTTAACAATGCGACTTGGCTTTTTGTGGTTATGGCAGATATAGATTAAGCTCTATGTTTAAGCCATAACTCTTTACCACTACTTCCCAACTATTCCAAAACGTGAACACGACTTTGTGATTCTTAGTATAGGTGCTCGAGTATTGGTAATACACAAAGATGATGTACAACAACAACAACGACGATCCAGTATAATCCTACAAGTGGGGTCTGGGGAGGGTAATATGTACGCAGACCTTACCCCTACCCCGAAGGGTAGAGAAGCTGTTTCCAGGAGACCCTCGGCTCAAAAAAGCAATAGGAGATGATATATTAGTACCATAAAAATGCGTAATAAAAATAACAACAATATATAAGAGATATGAAATATGAAATACAGGATACGAAATACGAAATACGAAATACGAAATAGATGGCTGGTATAGTACAACTAGAAGGTAAAGCCCTGCATGAATAGACGACCAATGACATTCCTAGTCTAACTCCTAACTAGATAGTCTCCCTCTATTGTGTTGTAGAAATATTCACACTCTCCACTAACCTACAACCTTAATGCTCGACCTTCATAATTCCCTGCACAAAGATGATGTGGTTAGCATAATTCAGTACTATTATTTGAATTGGTCGTTTGATGGGAGGTGCAGGTTATAACAAAAGGATAATCTTATACTAATTCCATCCATTTTGTTGTCGATTAGATAAGGCACTAAAAATTGGGTGGTCAGACGTTGGTTGGAGTGGATTTCTTTACCTCTTTCACCTTATAATAAAGGGTGAAAATCATTTACCCTCCCTAACTTTGTGTTAAAAATCAAACTCACCCTCAACTTTGAACAATAATCATTCTCCCCCCTTTATCCTACGCAATACCTTTTTCGCCCTTGAATTTTCAATTTCCTCCTCAATTCAATACTTTTTTATTATATGATATATTTTTTATGGTTTTAGCTATAACTTAAATTTTGTAATACCTATTATAAATTGTAATTAGAGTTCATTAAAATTATAAGTAGAATAAGTAATTAGAGTTAATTAAAATTAATAGAAATTAATGAACTCTATTCTCTTAGCTCACAAATTTTAATTTCTTAGCTCACAAGTTCAATCCGAGTTTTTCATATAAGAGGATTGAAAAACACCCCAAGTTATCTTAGCTCACAAGTTCAATCCGAAATTATAAAAAAAATTGTGGTATTTTTTAATCCTCTTATATGAGTTTCTAGCTCCGCTGCTAAGAAAATATAACTTAAATATATATCTAATATGCATTATATTAAAATAACAATCATAAAGATAAGATAATTTTAACTCTAATTACTTATTCTACTTATAATTTTAATGAACTCTAATTACAATTTATAATGGGTATTACATAATTTAAGTTATAGCTAAAACCATAAAAAATATATCATATAATAAAAAAGTATTGAATTGAGGAGGAAATTAAAAATTCAAGGGCAAAAAAGGTATTGTGTAGGATAAAGGGGGGAGAACGTTTATTGTACAAAGTTGAGGGGGAGTTTGATTTTTAATACAAAGTTGGGGAGGGTAAATGATTTTCACCCTATAATAAATCATTTCATCTTTGATTCTGAGGTTGTCACTAGTCAGGCTGCCGCAACTTATACCATTTCTTTCATGCCTTTTTGACTAACTCTACAAGAAATTTGACTAAATCTAATGGTTGTATCCAGAGCAAACTTACTTGACTAAATATCAATTCCTTCTAGATTTCTTTTTTGCAGGATAATAAAAAACTTACTTGAAATTGAGGAGTATTGCTTTATTTATTTTTTTAGGGTAAGCTTGACCATCGGACATACACACACTCTAATTTCCACTAAAATATTTGGAAAGAGAGAACGCCAGCTCTAGATCTTAATATTTCCAATTTTTAGACATAGGCTTTAACAAAAACTAAGTAATTACACAAAGTTCTACAATCTTAGTTAAATTTAAATAATTTATTTCTAATAATTATGTTTCAGAAAGTAACATTTCAAGGACATAAGCTAGACTTCTTTTATTCGTCCATACCTTCCAATATATAAAATTTATTGATATTACCTAATCGGCAAAATCATATTTTTAAAACCTTCCAAAATAAAAAATGTGTAATATAAGTTAAGGAGAAAAACTTACAGATCCAACAGCTATATTTGGGCTTTGTGCTCTCCCGGACCCCCTGGTAGCAATATTTTTCCAACACTAGGAAACACTGGGGCAATGAATGCTTCAAAAGAACAACAATGTCAAATGCTTGATGAAGTGGTAATTCATTTTCGTGTAGGACACTACCAAGTTTATAACATCTGGTGCACATTTACAGGTACAAATGATTGGAGAAATACTTAACAGAATATTTACAATCCGAGAGGTTTTTCTGATAAGAGTAAAGAAAGAATTGCAAATGCTACAAGGCGTACACTTGTTCAGGTGCTCACAGAAGGCCCAAAGTACATGCAGATTGGTGGGTTAATCCTGAAGATAGAGAGGATAGCTGATGGTATGGTCCAAATCCCATCACCACATATCAAACCAGAGGCAACAGCACCAGCAAAATCTTCTGCATCCTTCTTATTTATCCTCTCCCATACAAATAATATCACTGTGCCAACAAACATGTCAATTGCAAAGTAGGCCCCAATATAGAATGGTACAGCCATTGCCATTGGAATAGGGATGAATTGGGAGAATTTTGCTGGAGTAACATCCCTCAAGAGGTTTATGGCCAGAGCTGCCACAAAAAAGCCACAACACAATGCAAGGCAATGCTTTGGAAGCTCGGAGAATCCCTCAATCCCCAGAATGGCCATCTCTCGGTAAATGACAGCATATGGTGCTTTGTATGGACTATCAGGAGACCCAATGTCAAAAGCATTCCAATACATCCAGAATGTGAGGGGCGCAATAATGCAACCCATCGCTGTTCCCACCAACTGACTCACAAACATTGATTTAGCTGATGATAGTGTAAGATACCCCGTCTTGAAGTCTTGCATTAAGTCAGCAGCTGTGGAGACTATGGACATCATAACTCCACATGCTGCCAATCCTGCTATGACCCCACCATTGCTTCCTACCAGTGACGCAATCATAAAAAGACCAATTTTACCATAAGTTGAAGCCAAGCTCCAGTCTGTAAGTCCTGTGCCGTAGGAGTTGCAGAAGGCAAGGGCAGGGGCAATAACATATGAGCAAAGGACCAAATACCACTTCAGAGGAGGAAATATCATTGGCATTGCGGCTGTAGATATTGCCGCCAGGGCAACGTATCCAGACGCAGCAAACCAAAACGGTATCCTATCTTTCAGGAAAATTTCATCGCGCTTCTTCCTTTCCAATTCTAGTTTGGAAGTCTCACCACCTGTAAGAATATGAATAGACAAAATCAAGAAACATTACATATCCCATAAAGTAGTAATCTCTCAAGCCCATTTTAGAGCGAACAAAAAAAAGCGTTCCCCCTTCTAATAGTGCAGTAACAGAGGCTTTCTAAATTGATTAACTGGTTCACAAAGCAATTGCAGAAATGGGAATAAGTCAGTGCAAAAGCTAACATCAACCTTTTCCTCTGCTTGATCACTGTTCCTCAATTGCATTGACATTATAACCAAGCAGAAAGAAGAAGCTTAAATCTTTTCAGATCCCAGCAGCTTGTTTTCTCATCATTACGAGTGAACCATTTGTTTATCAATTTGGAGTTTTGATGTAGCAGTTTGTAATTTTATCACTATAGTGCAGTCAAATAGGTAATGTTGTTCTCAATACTTAAATACCAAATACTTGGTCAATTAAGGCCTACCTATGACTTCCATGACCAAGGGAAGATCCTTCTGTGTGCTGCCACTTCTAAAAATTTCCCTTATGGTGATTGCAACTATCTTAACTAAATTGTAAAGCCCATCTCCAAGTATGAGGGAGATGGCTATGAATACCTGCAAACAAAGGAAAGAAAATGAAGATTATAATAACACCAACAGAAGTATATGGGAAGATTTTAAGAACATCAAAGGAAGTATACGGCCAGTTCTCTAGGGGAAAGAACAATAGAATAAGCGTACTTGTGATACTACGAATGCACCTTAAAATGATTTACTAGAAGACAATGTGATAAATGAGGTCAATAAATCACTAGGGCTGCAACAGTAAAATAACAAATCTCTAGGGGAAAAAAGATGAGCTGAAGATTCTCACTTCCTCAAGGTCCATTTCACCATTAAGAGGTGACACACGAGGAATTTGCTCATATCTTAGCTGTCTCACACCTAGAGAGCTTTTAGTAAAACCCGGGAAGCATATAAAAAACATGCTTCTCATGAGGATTTTGGATTCTTAAGTTGGGGAAAAGGAGCTTTTAAATTGCTGATTACTGAACGGCAATCTTCTGTTGACACTGCACTATTGTCCTACATGTAAAATTTTCCAGAAAAATAAAGATACATCAATTTCTTTACTTTTATGATTTAAGAAGTGAATATTTTCAGTGATGTTACATGTCAAGGGTGTTGTAATTGCTTCTAGCCTACAGTTTCGGAGTAGGCAAGCAGATACATCCTGGATCCAGCACCCCGCAACCAAGGGGGAGGCACCCCTGTCAGTGGGCATTCCACCAAATTGCCTAGGATCCTCAACTACAATGTCAACTGACTTCTTGAGTATCACAATTTCTAACTCTACCAACAATCTTATGTCATAGACAGAGCAAGCCTACATAGGACCAATGGCCAGTCGTCGCACAAAAGCATTGAGGCCAGAAAGATAAAGCAGACTTTTTGAAAATACAGCTATCAAACTGGAATTGAAGAAATTGCATGCTATGCATTCAAATCCTGCAATGAAATTGCAGATTCTATGCTTGAGAAGTATTTTGGCAAATTAGAAGTACCCTAACATTTGAAAATGTCTGTCATTGCTATATAGTCGACTACAGATAACAATCCTTATACTCTACGCTGACAAGAACCATAGGCAAGGAATCCACTAACATAAATTTCCTCTTATCTTTCTCTTTTTTCATTACTTCCTCGTCTTACCTCATTTTATGCCAAAATGAAGTACGGGAATAGCTTGAGAAAGTTTGTACAATCTTTCTTGAAGTACATTACTCTTAGAGTTGCACATTAAGATAGCATTACAGAGTTATCGTGTTTCGGATGTGCATCAGCTAGAATTAGTTATCAGTAATTACACACCTTATATCCATAGAGACCTTTGAAATCATTGCTTCCAAGGTCTGCTGGATACCAGTCACCAGCACGTTGGGAGATCAATGGCCACAGTACACCCCATGATATAATAGCTCCAAAGAGAACTGAACAGTTGACTATGTGAGGACAGATAAGACCACATCCAACATAAGTTGGACTAAAATCAAAATAGAACCTGCAGGATGACGACTGTGTAAGAGCCAAAACATCAATAGCGAATCCATTCTTTAACAAGAAGGTCATAGTTTTGTTTTAGTTCCAGCAGGTAGGGGAAGAGGGAGAAAAGAGGGAAAAGGAATACAGTCATACTACAAGGCTTCGGGTCGTGTTTCTTTCTCGGCCTCAACTTACTATAACAAAAACCAAGGACAGAGAATATCTAGTGACAAAATAAAAGTTAAAGATAATATGTAAACATTAAAAAATAGGGCAAGTATCCATAAGAGATCATACAGAAGAGCCAATGGAAAAAGAAATTTTCACAGCCTCTAATTTAGCAGTAGCACCAAAATCATGGCATCTATAGAATTCAAATAATGCGGGTGTTCTAGCAGCCTAACATATATTGTGCGCGAAGAACTGTTGCAAGTGTTTCCTCCTCTTGAAAATGAACAATTGTTCACAAAAGCATAAATCTAGCCGCTTTCTCATTCCAATCTAATAAAGCTACAACAATTCTCTTCTCAGCTAACCCATGGAAATTATTAGCTTAAGAATAAAAAATAATCAATGCGAACAGAGAGAAAAAAAGGAAGAAAAAGAGCTTTACCTTGCCCCTATTCCAGATCAAGAAAATATAGCAAGGAATATAAGAATTGCAGATATTAGAAGAATATACTAACGTGTTCTTGAATAGGGTCAGCCCAAGGGTGGGAAAATTGTCAAAGCCACATGCATCGCCAATACCACTGAAAAACCATTTAAAACAGCTCCAGCAGAAACTTATGCTCAAATATTTTCCTAGACGACCAACTTGATTCCTGTGACAACAAATGATACTTGTGATAATCATAGAGCACAAAATGCTTCAAAGTAAGTTCTCCTAAGACCATAGAAATGATTGAATAGTTAAAGCACCACCCCCACCCCCTAAAACCGCACCCCGCCCCAACTGGGGAAAAAAGATAAATGCGAAAAAACACATATTAACGTCTGAACCAGAGAAAGAAGAAAAGGAATCGACTCCAAAAGCCAGAGAAGAAAAGGTGATGCTAATTATTTGGTGATGTTCATGTGAACAGGTAAAAGCTGTACAACTTTATTCTCAAGTACACCAATCACCAAGACTCTCTCTTGCTGATAAGGAGCATTAAGCATTAAATAAGTTTAACCGGTCTTATCTTACAAGACACCTTCTGCACTTCTATCATCAATCAGGTAGCTAGCGCAAAGATGTAGCATCTTCATGAAATAAGATACAAAAAGGAACATAACAATGAATCTCTTGCCTTGCAAGTTCAGCACCAGTATTTGTGTGGAAGCTATTTATTAGCATCGCAGTGGCGGTTCCACTAGGGTATGTGAGCTTATAACCCATAACCATAACCTGAAATCACATTTACAAGAGAATCAAATTTATCAGATAGATATTTGAATCCCAATCAACATATGAGCAACAAGGATGTGGAGCATATGCCCAAAAATTTATTCAATTAATACAATATAGCTACAGAAAACTTTCAAAAGAAGCATTTCATAGAATAGCACAAGTAAATAAATAGAAAGGACATTGCTGGCCGGTGGGTGCTAATGCTATAACAGTTCAAGCGCAATATAGTGGTGTTGGTTCCCCATTCGACAAAAGTTTTGTTTTATATGTCTTCTCCATCTCTTAAATTAATTAATAACAGATTTTTACATGAAAAAATTGCGGAGACATCTTAATCAAACCATGCAAACCTTAACAATCTATTGAACTAATACCAAAAATGGTCGGAATCAGAAAGTACCTTACGGAGAGGCACAAGACTAAAAAGGCCAAGGAAACTAACAACAAATATAAAGCCCATCATCCATAATAACCCTGGATTCTTAACATCCTCTGCACGGTTTCCAGGATAATCAGGACCTATAAGCTTGTATGTTTTCTCATCCATTGCTAGCAAGTATGACCCAAAGCCACCTGCAAATATATAAGGTAACAAGAGAATGCATCATGAATCAAACATATGATAAGCTTAAAAGTACGAGGAATGTTAAGTCCTCATCATCCTATAGAACTGAAAGAAGTCCTCGTAACCAATAAATTACACAGAAACTCATCATCATTTCTCTAGGGTGATAAATACTCCTCATTTTTGTTCCATAAGTAGAGAGACAGAAACCGTTTTCCAGTCAACTGAAATTCCTAATATACAAGTAAATGTAAATTTTATACAGGATGAAAGATTCATCTGTCACCACAGCTAGTCTCCTCCTGTGGTAGCAAAACGGGAAGATGTGAATTTTAAATTTGTACGTTTCCTCAGACGCTTCTAACAAAATTAAAGGTCTGACCTCTAAAGTTGGTTTCAACACATTATGACCAATTGTATGGAGAAATTATATAATTGACCTCACTTAGTTTGTGATTGAGATATAGTTGACTGATTGATTGATCTCTAAAAGTTAGTACTAGCTCGTTGACGACATCCAAAAATCCTTGGTTACTGGCCCTTCATCTCAATAACAAAAACTGAAACTTATGCTCACGAATGAATTAATAGGTATTCACCATGCCAAATGCACGAATCAATTGATGCTCCTTCAAATAAAACTAAACATCCAAAATAGAACGTCGAGAAGAAGGCAACATCAGCTAATAATAACAATAATAATAAAACCCAAGAGTTTTTGTTTAATATAACTATCAATCAACTACGCCTCACCCTAAACTAGTTGTGGTCGACTATATGAATCCTCTTTACCAGTTCCGCTCTATTTAGACCCATTTCATTTCAATACTCATGTTCTTTGTTTAATTAATTAAATAAAAATCAGATAAGAATAGGGCAATACCACTAAAAGCGAGGCCATAGCAAGCAACAACACAGGTCTGAATAACGGTGTTCTCTTGCTTAGTAAAGGGTTGAACAGAAAAACCCAGTTTCGACATAAAACCGGTCCATGATTTGACGAAGAAAAACCCCAGCAAACCAGCAGCGACATTGAGAGAAGGAATGATACCAACAGTGAGATTGAGCTTGTGAGTGATGATACAGAAGAGAGTCCCAAGCACAGCACTCACCACTAGGCCTCTAATCGTGATCTGATCCTTCCAATAAGGAATAATTTCCGAATCCTCCAAATCCGAATCGGGTTTTTTCGAGGGTTCCTCTAGCAATGGCTCCGTTATCTCCACAGTTCCAGAATTTTCGGTCCCCATTGAAAATTTGCACTGTTAGGATTCGGATTAGGGAGATGTACAGATGGTGAAAGATAGAGAGAGAAAAAGGGCTAAAACTTGATAGAAGTCAAAGGGAAAGACTGGTAGGTAGGTAACAACAACAACAACAACAACGACCCAGTATAATCCCACAAGTGGGATCTGGGGAGGGTTGTATGTACGCAGACCTTACCCCTACTCCGAAAGGTAGAGAGGCTCTTTCCAGGAGACCCTCGGCTCAAAAGAAGCAATAGGAGATGATACATTAGTTATGTAAAAATGCGTAATAAAACAGCAACAATATATAAGAGATATGAAATATGAAATACAGGATACGACAACGAAAATACGAAATAGATGGCTGGTATAGTACAACTAGAAGGTAAAGTCCTGCATCAATAGACGCCTAATGACATTCCTAGTCTAACTCCTAACTGGATAGTCTCCCTCTATTGTGCTGTAGAAATATTCACACTCTCCCCTAACCTACAACCCTAATGCTCGACCTCCATAAATCCCTATCAAGGGCCATGTCCTCAGTAATCCTAAGTTAATACTATTTCTATGTTGCTGCAACATAGAACCAATAATTCTTGAGTTCGAGTTTCCCAAGAGCAATTGAGTTCGAGTCTCCCAAGAGGAAGGTGGTAAGTTCTTGGAGGAAAGGATGCCGGGGTCTATTTGGAAACAGCCTCTCTATCTCATGTAGGGTTAAAGTCTGCGTACACATTATCCTCTCTCAGACCCCACTAAGTACGATTATATTGGGTTGTTGTTGTATTGTATTTATAAACTTAGCACGCAACGTCACGAAAAAGAAGAAAAAAAAGTTACTAGCACGCAACGTAACAAAGGTTTTTTCATTTTTTTTTCCTAACACGTTAGTTCACTATTAACTCCACGTGATTTAAATGGAGATGAAAATGCTCATCACTACGGGGGCGTTTGGACATAGAATTATAAACTTTCGAAAAAAGTGAATTTTTTAAAGTTAAAACGGTATTAAAAAATTAAAGTTATATTTGAATATGAATATAAATTTGGATTGTTTTTAATTTTTTGGGAGTGATCTGAGTGAAAATTTTGAGGAAAAAAAACCTTTTTGGAATTTTTAAAATTTTCGAAAAATTTTAAAATTCATATTCAAGTGAAAATTAAAAATTTTATGGTCAAATACTGATGTCGGAAAAAAATAAAATAACTTCAAAAAAAAGTGAAACAATTCTCATGTCCAAACAGGTTCTAAGTTAATTATCTTTTCGTCAATAGATAGAGATCTTGGCCGGTGCACATCTTTGCTTGATTGTCAAATTTGATGGATAAATTTACTTGTACAAACTTTAGCGAAAAGTAACAAATATTTGATAAAGTTGTTAAACTGCTTACCAACTAATTCAGACACCAATTTACTTAAATAATAATAATAATAATAATCTCGGCCATCAATACCGTTATTTGAGTGTGCCGTTCGTCGCCATGTACATAATATAGCGCCTTTGCAGATACTCTTAATAGGGAAGCAAGCTTTTATATGGTAGTCCCTCAAAATTTGATAGTCTTAACTAAATTCTCTATTTTTGAATATTTTAAAATAGTATTTATTAAGCTCAAAATAATAATATAAAACAAGAAAATAGGCAAGAGATGCTGAAAGGAAAGAGAAAACTTTTTTTATTTCAACGAGTGTTTTTCAAGTGTGTGCTGCATGATTTCTACTACCTCTTGTATACGGGTAAAATTGGGGGTAATGTCTATCTCGATTTTCCGATGAGAGAACGAAGGAGGAGCACGGGTACGGGAGATTGTAATCGAGGTCAGAGACCCTGGAAAAGTGAACGATATACCCGACATTGGACATGGTAAAGCAACGCGCCCCGAGCAGATTGTAAGTTCTAGACCTCATGAGGCACGATGAACGGTTACGCATGACGGACACAGTGCCATAATACTCGCCCTCAAACGGATATCACGGCTCGAATCTCGCCCGATGTCGATTATGGATCAACAATTATCGAGAAAAGAAATTTTTTACCCTTTTTAGACTTATACTAAGATATAAACTCTCCTACTATATAAAGAGGAAGTTTTTCTTTTGTAACACACATTGTAACATGCAATCCAAGAGAATTCAAGTTTATTTTTACCTTCTAGCTACTGTCAAGAACTTTATTTACTTGTTCTGTTCTTCATTCACGACTGGGTTCGAACCGAGGGTCCAAGCGAAGACGAGGTCACTGTTCAATCCAAGATCAAGCTTGGTCATAACACTGCAATTGGTTTGATCGTTTATTTCGTTTTTAATTCATTTATCTGCTATTCTTGATTATTTGTGTTGAATTAAATCATGTACCCATAAAACTGCGTACAAATTTAATTGTTACCTAATTTTGGGGTAAACACTTCTATTTATAGGGTTACATAGAGGCTTACAATAAGATTGCTTTAAATATGATGTTAACCATTTGGATCATGAGGGGAGATCATGGACCAGTGTTGCCAATGCATCTGCGAACTTATTTTTTCTCTAGGTAGTACAGAGAAACTGATTTTCTTATGGAGGTGTGGGAGTTATAAGCATAAGTAGTGGAGTAACGGAAGTTATATAGACAATGGAAAAGGTAGTGAGTATTATTCCTTTAGAAGTTAAAAATATCCACCATAATATAATATTTCATAATAGAACATTATGTAGTAATATATAATTGGTGAAATATATAAATCGCTCATTTAAGTTGTTCTCAGTGATTATTGAGACACCTCAATTGACCCATTTATCATTTAAGTAGGCTGTTGGAGCAGGGGGCGCAATATCTACTTTCGGTTGATAGAAATTGTTATCCCTTATATCCGAAGTTAAAAAATTACAATAGAAAAAGTCTTTTCCCCCCTGAAGAGTAGCATAGCAGAGGAGGACGCTTAAATCATGCGACTCCTATGTCATATGACTCCTTATAAATGTTTTTAGATCAACATTCTAGCGAGATCCGTTAATAATTTCATAGTGGGTTCTCTGTTTTGGTTATTTTCTAATATTTCATATTTGTATTAGTTTTGTGGAAAGATTTTAGATTTAAATTTCGAATGTAGAGGGTAATTGAGTATAGGGAGGTGAGAAGGGGAAGGGGTCTAATAGGAAAGAGTTTTGTTAAATTAGTTGGATGGAGGGTGGATTTGCGAAAAGGGGGCGGAGATGCAGAAGGAAGAAGATGAATGGGGATGGGGGTGGGGGTGGGGTGGCGCTGGTTTTGGTCTGGAAGGAAGAAGATGAAGTTGGAGGCGGTTTTGGCGCTGGTTTTAAAGACAACTTAAAAGGACGCTTTATGTATTTTGCCTTAATTTTTGTTAATTATACATGTTAAGTTTTTATTACAAATTATACGTGTTGTTTATTGATTTCATACATCATTAGCAAGTGTAACTCAAGCATCTAGTAATAGTCACATATAGGGGTGTTCAAACCGAACCGAAAAATCGCACCAAACCGATTAAAAAAACCCGATTAGGTTTGGTTTGACTTGGTTTGGTATTGAGTAAAAAAATCCGAACCAAATCGACATATAAATATATAAATTTTATCTATAATTTTAACAAAGTACGATTAAAATAATATTCATGTAACAAAAAAACCCGAAAACCCCGACAAAACCGAATCAATCCAAACCGATATAATTGGTTTGGTTTGGTTTTGATAAAATCGAACTAACCCGGTCTATGTACACCCCTAATCACATAAAGTATTTAAATAATCAAGGGGTCAATTAAAGTATCTGGATGATCGTTGAGAATAACTCAAGGAAAGGTTTATGGATTTCTCTCAACTTATAGGGATGATTTAATTTGTTTGTCTGAAAGTTTAATTTAAATTTCGCCCGAACGTAACTCAATAAGTTGGACAGGAAGAGTAACGTGAAGATTCAGATTTAGTATGGGAATATGGAGCTGCATCAGCCATTTATGGGCGTTTCACTTCCCGAAGAAACATTTTTGTCTTATAAGGCGCTTTATTTTGCTTCACTTTCAACTGTCTTTCATGGATTATGTCAATTCTCAGGTCGGACCCAGCAACATTAATGGCCTTTAACATTTTCCAATACATGAAAGTTAGACAAAAAGGCAAAATGGTTAAGAATATTTCTCTACTATACAAAAACGATAGTAGTAATTTACTTTTGATCTATAGTTACCCCACGTTACAAAAGTGATTTTAGTGATGCAAAAATAATCGCATAGTAAAATCCTCTAGATAAATATCATGTACATAAGACTGTTTCTTTGCTTATTGCTAGTGTTCGAAGAGGACATGAAATCACCAAATAGTATGTTATTTTTTTTTATTCTTGTTGGAATTTGAACGTTGATCTTTGAAGTATTCACTTATTTTGTTGACCATTATGTCACATTCTTAAATGTTGATTTTGATTATCGTTTCTACTAGAAACATAAGAGTAGTTCCCATGAAGTTAGTCTTAAAGAGTTTATATTATGTTCTACGTCCTATATAGTAATATTCTATACTTTCTTTAACAACCTGCGGATAGAGTACTTTGTTTCCATTTTGTCAAACTATAGTCATAAAACTATAAAAAGTCAAAGTCATCATGATATGCGTTTCAAATAATGACCTATTAACAATTAATATATCATATTGCGGACAGAATTGTTGGACTCAAAAGATATTTAAATCTTTTTGAATAAATCAATCACAGATAAGCGGTAAATCCTAGTCAAACTTAGTTAATTTCAAATTGAAAGATTTAGTAATGATGATTGCATAAGTGATAAAGGAAATATCGATAATCTTATTAAAATTTAACATCACTTGATGAGAAGAGAGAGTTACAATTGTTTTTTTTTCTCTTAGGATATAGGAGTGGAGCTTTTCTTTTGATATCCCTTCTGAGGGAATCCTCCTCCCCCTATCGAAAGCCTTTCTTGGCTATATATAGTTGAAATCCCTTTACCCTCAATGTGACTTGACACGTTTTGGTCAATGATGCATTCTGGTCGTATCTTTAGGCGTTGCTCTTTTCGATTTGTCGGGTATCTCGGAGGAGAAATGGAGTGGACTCTATGAACTTTCACTACCCGATTGCCGAAAAGAGGGGGTCGTGGGCAACCTAGTTGTGGTGGCCAGATTTTGACCAATACAGTTAGTCCCTCCGTCTGTTGGGGTCATCCTTTGTCGGGCTTGGCAGACGGATCATGTTTGTAGCGAAGTCGATAGAAATCTAACCCCCAACTTTCCATTCCTTAGACACATTCTGTGGATTTTTTGGCGGAGTGAAGGTGTTCTTTCGATGCTCGTGGACCGTTGCGATGGTTTCGGAATCGAAACACCGGTTGGCACTGAAGCGTTGGTTCGTGGTTGCCACCTTTATGACACACATTTCTGGGAAGCTGAAACGTTTTGTGTGTATCGGATTCAAGTGGTGACTCTCGGGTTTCGTGCTCGAGGAATTTATGTCCCTTATAAATAGGGGAACTTGTCGTTTGATTGATTCACTTCATCATTTTTGTGAGAGAGTTCTTCAGATATTGCTTTTTCTGATACCTCGAATTTCTGCTTACCTTCTTGCTCTCTGAAACCTTTCGTCTCTTCTTCTTATTACTTCTCTTGGAGAGTTTTTTGCTAAAAATGGCCGGCGATTCTTCTCGCGATGATCTTCTTGCCGCTAATCCGGTACCAGAGAGCCTTGTTTAGATCACCGAAGAGGCGGATGTGGTGAAGGATGAGGAGGTTCCCTTGGTGGATGAGATTCTGCCTCGCCCCGGGAGGGATGCGACTGACTTTAGTTTCGGTGGTGGAGCAGAGCCGAAACCGTTGTTTCCATTGTTAGAGAAAGTGGGATTGTAGATTTGAGGGAACGGTGGGGAATCCCTAATTACGTCGAGATATGGCCGACGGAGAGGGACGACAGAGTTCACTTTGACCGTCCTGGGTATTGCGTGTTCTACGCCTACCCCTTCATTGTAGGGTACACACTTCCTTTTCCCATGTTAGTGGTAGACTTTTGTCGTTACTACGAAGTGTACCCCGCTCAGTTTTCGCCTTATTTGTACAAGTTGTTTCTTATGCTGTGCAAGTATGCAAAACTTGACGGTCGTAAGGTCACTTTGGGCCATATGCATAGCATTTTTGCTCCTCAACTGATTCGCGATATGATGATTCACGCGCGTCCTCGGGGGTCGAGGGGTCTGGTGGTGAAGATGGACGACAGAACCAATCATCGTTTCTATGAGAATTACTTTTATGTGCGGACCGAGAACATCATAGTGGACCCGACAGGATTCCCCGAGAGATGGAACTTCACACGTAAGTTTGCGTCTTTAATTAATGAAATGTTTGGCCATTTTTTGCGGATGCTAATCCGTCTCATCTTTTGCAGCTGAGAGGTTGCCCCCATCGCCTGTCGAAGGGATTCGTGAATGGGTAGAGGTTGTTCTTCCCCATACAGTAGTAGTTCGCACATGGTCGACCTTTCACGAGAGGTTCGGATACAGGCCTCTCATAGGTGAGATGGCGCCTTCATCTACAGTTTTCTCTTTTTTCTTTTGTTGTTTAGCCTCCTATGCATCGTTCGTTAACACCAGGGAGGGTGTAGAGAGCAAGGCCCCCTCAGCTAGCTTTTTGTTAGTCGACCGCCTCCGCTCGCCTCATCGCCGTACCCACTGTACGACCTTTGTCGAGGGCTGTTTCAGTTGAATCTGCGGCCTTGGTTACTCCAGCGAGGGCCGCTTTTCAGGACGAAGTCCCGACCAATGTTGTTCGTCCTACGAACGAGTCACCGTCGACTGGAGAGGCAGAGGGGCCATCGAAGAGACGAAGAGTAGAGTTTGAGGTGGCGCCCCGACAATGATTCATCTAGATGACTCTCCCCCGATGGGCTCTGGAGAAGATGTTGTTGAAGCTCCTCCCGTAGAGGCAGAGCAAACTGTTGAAGTTGTTGGTGTCCGTGATAAATGATTAGAAACTCCAGCCGTCGTCTTGGCTCAACTAGAAGTCCCTGCTGTTACTGATGATCAACACCTTGTCGTGGTAGAGAACCAGACCTCTTGGCCTCTAGCGCTGTTGTTGTGACTTCAGACGTACCCTCATATTCTGCAGCGGGTCGTGCTCTTCCTTCGGCAACGGAAAGGGGAAAGGGCATGGTGGTTGACGAATATGAATCCGAGTCAGACCTAGATCCAGACGATGTCAAGATGTTCGAGGAGGGCCTTAATCACTCGGTGGTTAATGCGGGGGGCTCGGCCCGTGTTCTTCAGATCCCTTTCGGTGTTAACCTTATGGAGAAAGGGGAGGATTTAGTGCCGCAGTTTAGCCTGTTATGCTCAGAAGCTGAGAATGAGTCCCTTTGGGATGTCCCTAATGCTGAGTTGGGGGATGAGGTGGCCGTCATGGGCTTGAGGGTACGTTGCATTTTGTTTTTGCTTCAAGCTTTCCCCTATTCGAAAGCGTTAGTTTAACCCCGCCTTTATTATTTTCAGACATACATGGTGGAAGTAGAGAGCATTCGCAAGGCCAACGTTCGGGCAAGGATTTTCTTGAAGATGTTGTAGAAGTACCGTCGCTACCGTGACAGATGTCGTGAGATGCACGAGCGGCTGAGGACGGATCCCCGTAATGGGGCTCTTGGTGAGGAGTTGGAAAAAAGGGACCAGGAATTGATGCAGACGATCTGTAGTAAGAGTGAACTCGAGGAGCAACTTCGCATTAAGGATGAGGAGCTCGAGTTGGATAAGGGGATCGCGGAAGAGTGTGAGCATTTGCAGGGCAGGCTGAGGTCAATGCAATTAGAGATGGACCAGAACTTGGTCAAGGTCGAGGTGATGAGCACAGAGTGGATGAGAAAGTTGACTGCGATGGAGAGCAAAGTCGCCGGTTTGGAGAACATCGAGAGGGCTTGGTTTGAGGCTTTGGCGAGGGCTGCGGCCTTGGAGGACACCATCCGCGTACTCCAATCTGAACAGGAGTCGGAGAGAGAGACAGCTACCATTAAGGAGGCAAGGCTGGAAGAGCGTATTGGAACGATTGATTAGGAGGCGTCGATTCTGGGAGATTGGGTCGCAGCCTTGGAGGCGGAAAATACATGACTACAAGCCCAGGTTGAGCCGTCCTCTGTTGCCTTTCCTCACCAAATGCATGAGCTCTGGGTTTATGCTGAAGCCCAGCGGGGCATATATAAGAGTTTGTGGGAAGCGGGAACCGTGGTCGAGGCTGCTTACGAAAAAGCGCGAGCGAAGGCTCACATCAACTGTGGATACGACGCGGTGATGCCTGAAGCCAATGGGGGTGCGGATGATGATAATGGTGAACCTCATGGAGAAGGTGATGGTAGCGGTAATGATGACGGCGGTGATGACATCGAATGAATAATGTTGCCCTTTGTTTTTGTTTTTATTTTGTTTGTTGATTGTCGTCTGTTCGTTCCTTCTTCCTTTTTTTTATTGGTTGGCATGGGCCGTATGTAAACGATGATATATAGCGTTGTGACATTGCATAAATAAAAGTTTTTTCTTCGCTATTTGCCTCGTACTTCACTTTTTATTCCAACTGTTCATGGCTTTGGTGCAAGATAGAGGCTCGACCGACGAGTCCCGATTTTTCTTTTTTTCCAGTGGTTGTCGACCCTGTAGACATGTGATTTTTTACCCTTCCCAAGATTTTTTGTATTTTAGCATGTAAATATTTAATTTTAGCCTAATATCGCTATTTCAGTTAATTTTGACTCTTTTACTTTATTTTATTACAAGAAAAATGAAAATTACAAAAAAATAGTTTCATAGTCATTTTTAATCTTGAAAAATACCAAAAATAATTTTGTGTTAATGGTTAGTCTTATTTTAATAGTTATTTTACTTAAGTAGGACTAATTAATAAATGAGAAATTTTAGTCTCGTTCGCGGAAAAAGAATAAAACTTGGGCTCGAGCAACTCATTTTTAGGCCTAATTTTAGACTTAACCCATAATTCCTAAGCCCATAATTCATAGGCCCATACCCCTAATCTAAAAAAAACCTATAAAATAAAAGAGACCCTAGGACCTAATGGAGGAGATCAGCCATTTCTTCTTCTGATTTTGAGGACCAACCTAGAGAAAAATGAAAGAAGCTATCATCTTTAATCCCTAGAGCTAACCGAACAAAGGGACTGATCAACGGAAAAATACAACAACAAAAAAGGACTAGACTTTAGGACACAAAAAAAGATGCTAGCAGCTAAAGACCTAAAAACCTAGGGAGATGAGCGCCATTTTCTGAGAATAGAGCTCTTCCCATCGTCGCTTCTTCCTCAGAGAACCAAATACCCGAATTCCCCCATAGTTCTTCACCATCCTCAGCATCTCCAAACCTTGAACACCCAAAACAACACACACCCAAAAAACAACCAGCACCCTAGAAGAACGCAACAACCATAAACGGACCCCTCCATGTCCTTCATCTTCTTAAACATTAGAAAACCAAGGAACCCATCTTCTTCACGATAAACTTGAAGCAGCGAAACAGAGCTCGACCAGCCGACAACATTCAGTCCAAAACGGAAATAAGTCAAGAACAGTAAAGAAAACAAAATAAGTAAAAGTTGAAAACAATATGAGTCCAAAAGCTCATTTCGAGTTCTTTTCTGGCGAGATCTTCGGTCCATCGAGGTTGCTGGTTCGAGGTTCGTTCGTGGGTGACCTTGATTTCAACGTGAATGGTTCGCAGTTATACGATCTGTTTAATCAGGTTGGTCGTTACGTATTTGAATTCTCAAAGCATTGAATTTGCATTTTCTTATACGGTATGTTATGTCGCTTCTAATTCGTTTGAATTTGCACTTCTTATAAGTGCTATTATGTCGTTTATGGCATCCATCTTTATATATATATAAAACTTTTAGAAGTACAATCGCCTACTGATTCTTTCCTTGAGTTTTCCTTATTTAAATCATATTGCCGAGTTGTTACTTGTATTTGAAGTTAGATATTACAATAGATGGATGTTTGGTTTTGGTTTGTGCTCAAAGGAAATTGACTGATTTCAAATAACCATTTTGTGGCTTTATATTTAGAAGTCAATGAGTTTTATCAAAATTAGACTCACAGATGCAAAGTTTGAAAGGTCTTGTTGTATTTTGTTGATCTTCTGAAGGAGAAGTCTTATTCCATTGCTAAATCGTATATGGTAGTATTGAGTGTTGGTGATAATTGTAAAGATATGTTAAGAGATAGCACGTTAGTATTTGTGGAATTCGATTTTGTTCGATTGTTATAGTTGAATACAAATCTCTTCTTTAAAGAAATTGAGGCGCGCCATTCACACAATTGAATCACATAGCTTATGGCCATCATATTAATTTTACAACTTAGTGTAGAAAACACTTTGAATTCTCGTAGTTTGCTTTAGGCCCGTTGATTAAAAAGTGTCATAGCTACGGGTACGGTTTCCGTGACGTAGTTGTGACACACAATTTCCAAATCTGGGTGTGCATTTCATGTGACCCGACTTCAATATCCAATAATGTTTAATAAATAAATATGTCATGAACCGCGAGTGCATTTCATGTAGCGTGGCTTACGATATGTTTTAAATAACCTTGAATTTTCCTGAAATACTAAAAGCGGCTAGAAAGTTTAAAAAATGCACATAGGTTTTAAAATGTGTAATTACATCAAATAATTATGTCAATAATAACAGTTGAGCGACCTTGCTAAAATCACGGAACTCGGGAATGCCTAACACCTTGTCACGACCCAAAATCCCAACCCGGTCGTGATGGCGCCTCTCGTGAGGACAAGGCCAGCCAATCAACAAAACAGTACATCTCTTTATAATTACTTAGCAGGAATAAGTCTAAATCATGGGCAATATAATCTTAAATGCGAAATAAACGTGATAGAACAAGGAAAACCCTCCCAACTCAGCCCGAAATCGGGGTGTCACAAGTCATGAGCTACTACAGAGTTTACTAATATTTTACAAAGTCTGGAATTATCATAAATAACAAAGATAAGGGAGAAAACGGGGCTGCGGACGTCAACAGCTACCTCGTTACTCCTAGTCACCGCCTGGTCTGGAAAGAATCAGCGCTCAGGAGCGAACTCAGCTCTGCCTGTATCTGCACACATGGTGCAGGGAGTAATGTGAGTACTCCGACCCAGTGAGTAATAAAAATAAATAACGACTGAAAACATGAAATCTCATAACGGCACAATATAGCGCTATCCCAAGCAGTAAAATCAGTTATACAGTAAAATAGTGAGTATCAGATAATTCTTCTTTTAAAACAGTAAAGACAAATAATTTCCACAGTAAGGATAAATCAAAAGCTTGCCCCTCGGGCTCAATATGTAAATCTCAGTATAGTATCAGCCCCTCGGGCTCACTCCCAACTCACCAGCACACAACATCAGCCCCTCGGGCTCACTCCCAACTCACCACACACAAGCAACGGCCTCTCGGGCCCACTCCCAACTCACCTGGGTACCCTGCGCTCACTGGGGGTGTGTACAGACTCTGGAGGGGCTCCTATAGCCCAAGCGCAATATCAATAGGCCTGAAAGCCTCCTCATATAACACTCGAGGCCTAAAAGCCTCCTCATATCACTCAACATATCCTCACGTATAGCCCTCGGCCTCAATCAATCCAGAAAATAATCATAAGCCTCTTGGGCATCAATAAAATAATAGTGCTCAGCTCAACAACATTATAAATATCATTAAATCTCGAGTTGAGTATAAATGTAGCTGAGTTCACAAAATAATATAATTCAATTGGACTGAGTTCAAATAATATTTCAATTCGTGAGGAAAATAGTGATGTAAATTCACAAAAGATTTCAGATAATTGGCACGAAGCCCAAATATGGCAATAAGCCCAATCATAGTGAAAAACAATAAATCTTTATCAATTACGCGGTAAAAATATCAACTGGGATGGACCAAGTCACAATCCCCAATAGTAAATGACCCCGCGCTCGTCATACAACGCGTGTCTCATCTCAACATAGCAGTATGTTGTGCAATCCGGGGTTTCAAACCCTTAGTGCATCATTTAAAATCATTACTCACCTCAAGACGGTCCAATGTCTACTCCGCTATGCCCTTGCCTCTCGAATTTACCTCTTCGCGCGTCGAATCTCAAGATTTCCTGCTAAAGTCGCCCAAAATCCGAGCTTGGAAGTCAAAAAAATGACCAAACTCGGACTGCTGGACATTAAATCTGTCCAGAAATTTTCGGTACTGTTCATGCGGGGGCACTGTTCATGCGCATGATGTGACTGTTCACTGTTCACCCGCGCGGTTACTATTCACGCGCGGTTACTGTTCACTGCTGCAGAAAATACAGCAGCTTTTAAGAAATTTGCAGCACAACCATTTTTCACTAAAATGACTCTAACTCCATCATACGAACTAGGAATTAGACGATTCTTGTTCCTATGAGTCACAAATAATAATACGAACACAACCCTTCAATCGAAACTCAATTCAAAGCTCGTTTGCCCAGTTGAATACCCATTTCGCTCGTTAAACAATTAACTCACATTTCACGTCAAAAACCCAATCGCGACTTGATGAAATTAAACCAAAATTTCCAGACCAGTCTTATAATTCATGATTTAAATTCTGGAAGCCTGAAATCTAATTTGGATCTCTAGAACTAAAAATGAACCTTTAGATCATTACATTTATGCTCAAAACGGCAAAATATTTCCAAAAATGACCCGTTGGGCATCCGAAACACACCCGAGGCCCTCGGGACCTTAACCAATTATATCAACATGTCCCACAATATCATTCAAACTTGTCCCAACCTTCGGAACAACCAAAACAACATCAAAATATTAAATCATCATCGGATTCAAGGCTATGAATCTCAAGAACTTTCAAATTCCATTTTTGATCAAAAACCCAACCAAACCACGTCCGAATAACCTCAAATTTTGTAGACAATTCCAAAATGACATAACGAAGCTACAACAACTCTCGGAATTTCATTCCGACCCTCGGATAAAAATCTCACCTATCAACTGGAATTCGCCAAAATACTAACTTTGCCAATTCAAGCTTAATTCTACACCGGCCATCACAAAAATATTCCGGACACACTCCTAAGTCCCAAATCACCTAACTAAGCTATCCGAACCATAAAATTTGCATTTCGAGCCCTCTAACACATAAGTCAATATCCGGTTGACTTTTCCAACTTAAGCTTCCTTAAAAGAGACTAAGTGTAAGTTTTATGAAAGTATATAAACTAAAAGTAAAAAAAAGAAGAAATATTTTTGTAAGTTTGTTTGTTGATAAAATAAAGTAAAAGAGTCAAAACTAATTGAAATATCGATATTAGGCCTAAACTAACTATTTTACGCTAAAATGGGTGAAATTTCGGGGAGGGTAAAAAATAACATGTCTACAGCTGCCCCTCTTTGACGGAAACGCAAAGATTCAGACAAAGAATGACTAGACAAGTTTTTTTGACCCGACCCTTATTTAGAGAGGCCAAGAGCTGAAAGAAAGGAGAATGTGACCGAGCCCTGGCATCTGAGCTGCCTACATATCCTTGGATATAAAGGAATCAGGCCATGTGTAGTTCAGAAATGAATGAGGTGATGGAGTATGCCGAGGTGGAGCGCCGATCGATGTTCCGGTCCGCGGTCTCGTTATTACATCAAAATCAAAAATAAAATATTTCAAAATCTACGAAGTCGAGAGTAGGGCAGTATTTCTTATAAGTTCCATCTCAAAAAGAAAAAGGAAAAAAAAAATTCCCTTGTTTCAGAATTGGGGCAAAGTTTTTTAGAATGGATTCCAAAAGTTGTAAATAAATTAACTCCGTTGTCTTAGTTATTTTGAGTCTTTATGATATCCTTTCTTTCTAACCCTGTTCAAAAGCCACATTACAGTCCAAAAGACCTCCTAGATAATCTTTGAGAGTGCTGAGTTTAGACATGCCAAAAGTATATGATATTTTTACCATGGTTAATGCCTTGTCATCTGTAGAATTAGAGGAAATAAGAAGAAAAGAACAAAATGAGAGAGTCTTATTGGTGAAAACCTTCACAGACACTGTAAGGTGACGGTAAGTAGAGAGAAAGAACAGAATGAAAGAGGCTTGATGGTAAAAACCCTTTGGGCACTACAAGTCGAATAAGGATTGTGAATCAGATTGGATAATCGGAGCATTGAAGCCCAGTTTCACAGCTTAGGGGTATAACAGGAGTTGAACATCAGACTTGCTTGATAGATTAGGCCACATGTGCATGTCATGGTCATTAGAGTTGGTATCCACATCTGATAAATTTTTACTTTGTAGTTTTTTTGTTAGGAATCATCTCTTTCCATTGTCCTTTACTCTGTTCCTTTTGTCTCATTTACTTCCTCTTCCTGAGTCTGTTTGGTCAGAAAAAGTGAGAAATGACTTCAAAATTTGCCACCAGCTTTCCAATTGCATAAACCGGGATCTGGGTAGCACATCAAAGTAGCGTAAGTCAGGAAAGAACAGCGTGCGCACTGAGTTGGTAACAATCAGCGTGCTTTGGGATTCATGTGAAATACAAATGTTTGGTATATGTCAATTCATGAACAATGAAATAGATCGAGGATGTTGGGTGAACAGATCAAAGGTATTTTCGGTGATAAGGTTGACAAAGAAAGTGGTTAACCAATGATAAGCAAGGTCCTCCAAGCGGAAATCAAAGTTTTCACATCATCAATAATATCCTTTGGGGTGTATTTCCTCTTATGATTAGTAAGCTTAGGCCTTATCATACCACCTATAAGGCTGCTACTTGCCTGCCGCTGCTCATACACCTTGTCCTTCAGCGGACATATATGGTTATCAATGAATTCTCTCACTTTGAATAGTTCTGATTTGTTAATGCATGAAGCCTTAAACCTCCATTCACAATCTTCTGAAATACATAATAATGCATAGTTGCAAAGAATTAATCATTGTACATATGATTAGCATAAGTGTTTACAAAAAAATTCACTCATATACACACGAATACAATTTGATTATTTTACATACTGACATCTATATATAAAAAATTTTATACTACTGAATTCAATTATAGTTATATGCATTTAAATACAATGAATACAACTGAATACAATATTGGGTATATGCATACACTTAAAACCATAGTAGACAAAATAAGAAAATAATTAGAGCCACTATAATGTAATTATACCAGTAAAATACATATGAATACATGTATTTAAGGACCATAAACAAACATATGTTAACTACATCTGTAATAATCAAGAGGAAATCCACAAATACGCATAAATACAACAACGTTAAACTTAGAGCTCGAATCAATAATAGAAAATACAAAAAAAAAAACTTAAATACATGCAAACCTGACAGCATTAGACCTATCAATCCGGAATTGAAACCTTTGAGCCATAACATAATTCTCCATCACCTCTTTCAATGTAGCCTTATCCTTATACACTTGTCCAACCATAACCTCCCTTTGATTAGTTTTTGAAATTATCAAATCCTTGTGGAGTTCGAACACTCCAATCGCTTCTCCTGAATTGACAAAATCTAGAGCCAGCGTATCATCTGTATCGGAATCGTTCCTTTGAACTGCTTCGTTTATTTGCACAATGTCGCCTTGATTTAAACTACCTCCGGATACAAGTTCTTTTTCAATAGTTGTTATGCACAAAGGATACATACCAAATTCTCTGTTCTCTTTTTTCAATTCTACATACACTCTGTAACCCATATCATTGTGTATTTCCATTGGCGTGCAATTTCCTTCTACTTTATATTGAATTTTAGTGGACTTTGAGCTCAAATCTATACCAGTTGATTAGAAATTGAAGCAACCAGATCATTAAAGGAGGCATACTCTTTTATGAGTATTCCCTTAATTGAAAAATCGATGTAATTGCCCTCATCGTTCCACTTGCCAGAATGATGCAACAACACTGTTAAACTTGCCATATGTATAAAAGGAACTATGTCGTATTTTGTATATAATTTGTATCAATCTAATTTTCTGTGGTTGAATTGATATCTGCGAAAAGAGAAAAAGGAGAAGTGAATGGAAGAACTTCGAACAAATGTTGCTCTGGTTTTCGCTGCTTTTTTTTTTTTTAGCTTGAATCGTGTATGGAAGAATACAGATTAATGGGTACTAGTTTTTGTTAGTTGAGTTAAATTAGGAGAATATCATGTGATTTGATTTCCTTCCATTATTAACTAGTTTAACCTTCCAGATTTTGCGCAAATACGTTACTGTATTCACATTAATGTCGCGTGAATACAGTTAAATACATATCAACCTTAGCTGGAATTCCCTTTTTAACGCCTATTTTTTCTATTGTATTAATGAATACAATAGTTTAAATACATAAAATACATTGTATAAAACATAAAAGGTATCTATAACACGTAATATAGCAAAAAGTATCTATAAATGGCTAATTAGACCTAAAAGATGGTGCTTTATGAAGCCTTATTTGGTCGCCCCCATTTAGCCTATACCCATTTTTTTTAAACTTTTAACTTGTACCCACTTTTTAAATAACTTCAGTCCCCTTTCTCCTCCTTCTTCTCCTCCTCAAAGTTATATCCGCCTCTTCTTTCTCAAACTTCTCCTTCTCCCTTTTTTACAAGAAATCTGTTACAGCTATGTATATAACCTGTATTCACACAAAGAAAATCCACAATTAACAACAACCATAATTTCAGCTATTAAAGAAAAATTAAGAAACTTATAATTAATTACCCCTATAGTGAGAATGGATAAGCCAAGAAAAGCAACAAAAAGGAGAGATCAATCCTGGCCATTAAAATTTCTAGGAGCATTCACTACTGGTATTTGACACTAGCTATATGGAAAAGAGCTATGTAAATGCTATCTGCTACAAGTCAATTATTTTGCAGGCTGTAAGTAATCATTTTAACTAGTTTGGCTAGAGAATATTGTGGAGTTACTGAATCAGGACCTGATCTCGCAATCTCACGTTCATGTGCTTCTTGTTAATTAGATGTGACGTTTTTTTTATAAGGTAAACTAGATTTGACGAGTTTGATAGCAATGACAATGTAAAATACTATTGCTGACAAAAATAACCGGGTAAAGATTATAACTTTTATATAGATATATAAGCCAGTTACAAAACAAAAACTTTCGCCAGTTACAAAAACAAAAACTTCAGCTCTAGAGCTGAAGTTCGCCAGTTACAAACAAAAACTTCAGCTCCAGAGCAGAAGTTCGCTAGTTACACAACAAAACGTCAGCTCTAGAGCTGAACTTCAGGCCCGACTATTAGAATGCTGAAGTTTTGCGTGATTGCCTTTGCTACTTCAGCCCCGTATGCTGAAGTTATGCGTAAAAGCGAGTACGCTTGTACTTTTTTTTTGCAAAGCGGACACAAATTAAAACATGACATAAAAAACGGGTATAGATACAAATGCCCGAAAAAACACATTAACTCTAAAGAGGCACCATCAGTCGTAACTAATCGGAGAGCATAAAGGAGATAAAATAATACAAAAAGGCTTGCAAACAATGACGCACAGTAATTGAAAGAGACAAAGCGTTGCTGTTTAAGTTGACTAACTTCTACATGAGAAGCTAGTGAAGGAACCTAAGTGATCAGGTAAATTTATATCTATTCCTATCCTTTAGTAGCATAATTAATTAAATAGTAGTAATATAATTATCAATGTATATTTTGATAATGATTAAGACAATGATAAAAAGAAATAATTATAATGAGGAGTGACTTTTAAAGATGAGATATAAGATTTAGGAATTTGAAAACAAGATTTTTATACTGATTTGCTTCAGTAACGAATTTGTATCAGTTAGTACATTAGAATATAGGAACAATCATTATGTCATGAGTTTAGTAATGCATAAGCTAAAAATAATGAGAATAATGGTTAGGAATTTAACTATTATATGAAAGTTGTAGATATTTGCATGTTAGAAAGGAATGGTATAAGCAGGTGAGTTCTTCTAAGACGTTACATTGCAGCGTTACAGTACCTAGTTTGGCATTTATTTGTATACAAATTTTTATTAATTAGATCTTGGCTTTAATTTTGGCTTGTCCTAAATTTATGAAAGTTACTCAACTAGACTAATTAGGACGTGTTATTTAATATTTTGGATGGATTGAGGTCATTGGAAACCGTTTAGCTGGTATTCTAGATGTTGTAAGGTTGAGAAACTTCCCGTTAGCAAGGTAAGAGAGACTTTAAACTTTGGGTGTTTGCTTTTTCTAAAATTTGTTTTGAAAGTATAATTTTTTTCTACCTAGTCCATGTGTTGGAACGAGCGTGCGCTTGGCAGAATCGGCGTAGCCTTGTGCTTGTTGGGGCATTAGAAATTATTTTTTCGCTGCCGTAATATATTTGGGGCATTGTGTATGCCGCCGTGATAGATTTAGGGCACTGTATATGCTGCCGCTATATATTTAGGGCATTGTGTATGCTGCGGTGATAGATTTTAGACATTGTGTATGTCGCCGTGATAGATTTGAGGCACTGTGTATGCTGATGTGGACTCGTCGGGGTGTTTGATTAATTTCCTGCAATGTCGTTAATGACAAGTTCTTAATGTAGATTGTGTTGAGATATAAATAATATTATTATTGCATAATTGTTTGGACCTTATAGAGAAATTATATGATGAAAGATTTATGCGCTCGTTGTGTATTTGTATTTTCTAAAACTTGTTCCACAGTTATTCAGTTTGGTGGGTCGATGATCTTACTGGGTTATATTTACGTATAACTCACTCCTTACCTGCATGTCCATGCATATACTATTGATGAAGACGGAGCTAGTAGCTGACGAGTTCGCTAGAGTTGATTCAGTTATTGAGGTAAGCCGCCGCATTATTCGTGGAGGCTGCCAAAAGAATTTTTATTATATATTCATATGATGTCTTTTGTAATTCTCTTAGATGCTCCATGGTCTAGTCTGAGATATGGGCTAGAGTTTCAGTATAATATTTCAAGATATTAATTGTTCGTAATTAATTGTCATATTATTTGGATACTCATTTGATTAATCAAATACTGCAAATTAATGGATAAGGTAAGAAAATATGGTTCGCCTGGCGAGTAGTTAGCTGGGTGCCAGTCACGTCTAGGGGGTAGTTTGGGACGTGACAATACAGTTCGGTTAATTTTGGTATTTTTTGAATGTCATGTAAAAGTCACCACTAGAACTAGAATGCAATAACATATGTCCTTTTATAGGACTTAGCAAAACTCTCTAGCAACTTTTACTATTTAAAGAGTGATGAATTAAAAAAATATAAAAGATGGCCAGAGTATAGATCCATCAACTATTCTATAGCAACGTAAAAGAAATCAAGCAAAGATAAAGAAAATATAAATCACACGAGTGAAAAGATATTAACCAAGTTGAGACTCAAGAGTAAAGTCTATAGAAGATTAAATATTCAAAAAGATAAATCTAAATTATATGAAAGGAAACATGTTCAATACATTGTAGCAGAGGCGGATCCAGAATTTTGGCAGGATGGGTGCACTATTAACAGCTTGTTTGGATAGTTGTTACCTATTGTATCATATCGTATTGTTACTTTAAATACAATGTTTGTTTTGATTGTTACTTAAATTTTATTGTATCGTATCGCTAAATCCGTCGTTACGTAACGATGAAATGTATCACTTTATGTAACGACCGATTTGGTGTGGTCGCGTCATTTCCTTGTGTTTTTCTCTCAATCTCACCCTTCATTATTATTAAATAATTTTATTTTATCATTTACCCTAACTTTTTATATACCGTATTATAATTTTTCTTTGTAATATTGCAAGTTTATTCATCATATTACTGGTGGATAATACCATGAAATGACGGCAAAACGACACAATTCATCCAAACATTGTATTCATCAAACGATACAGTACAATACAATACGATACAATACGATACATTATGAAACGATATGTAACAATCATCCAAACAAACTGTAAGAAGAGGTGGATCTAGAATATAAATTTTACGGGTTCAACTTTTAGTTCTTACGATTGCGTGCCCATTGCACTTTTGGAATTATAAGTTCAAAATTATTATTCTTAAAAAATAGTAATTTTCTTATATATATATATATATATTGAAAATATTGAGATCAGTTGAACCCATTGATTATGCTACATCATACACTGCTACTACTTTTAATATACACATTTTGTTTAATCATATAAGATTTTACAGCGACAGAAGAAGAATAGCAATTTCAATATGTGAAAATTTTGAAAGAATAAAACAAACAAAAAAATTACTTAATTAATATGCAAAAAAAAATAACACCAGACACGCCCATCTCCCATGGGCGTCTACTTCTAGCAAAAAAAAAAAAAACAAGATTGACATAAGATTTAAACTCACAACCTCACCTAGAGGGGTACACCTAATAACCATCACATCATATAATATCTTGAGCATGTGTGCATACACATATATTTAAATATTTTTGAAAAAAATATAGCTTTAGTATACATGATTTAGGGCGGGGAGCATGGGTTCACGTGCCCCATGGAACCCCCTAGATACGCCCCTGCATTATAGTTTGCTACTCATAATCACTAAAATGCTTTGTGTCTAGATGCTCGAAATAACTTAGTTTAAGTAGAAGTAGCATAATAGGTTTTAGGAATTAATATTTTGAGTTAAATTACTCGTTGATTTGTAACCATTTTCATAATTCCAAGGTCCAAGGAAAAATTTAATGCTTTATTATTTTTAAATTTACCATATAAATATATTTTTCACATGTAAAATTTATTCGGTACAATTTATTATTTTTCCGGTTTAGTTTTGTAAAATACAAAACTTATCCTAATTATCTCTATGGTAATAAATTTCTATAAAAACTTACGGTTTTTTTAAAAACCCAAAATTAATTCAGTGCGATACAGTTCGATTAGTTTAATGGATTTTTAAATATCCATTGACCCCTGGTATTTCCTATTGTTTCTCAAATTGGTTGATTGAACTCATCTTTCGTGATTATTGATACTAAAAAACCAAAGAAGAAGAGAGTCGAAATCTTAGTTGTTGGTCTTCACGTAGTGAATTTGCTTATGCATTCCTTGGTGGCGGAATCTTAATCGCTGGTCTTCAACTATTATTGCTACAGAAATCAATGAAAAATTCAAGGTAAATTTAGCTTTTGGGTGTTTTCACTGGTCAGAAGTGTTTTCGAACTCTAGCACTATGTACTGGAGTTTAACTTATAGGATATTTTTAAACTTTAATACAATGTGCTATAGTTTCACTAGTCTAGTCTTTGAAATCCAGCACCGATTTTGTATTACAGTTGGGGCATTTTTGTCTAATGTGAAAGGAGTGGCTAAATACTATAGTTTTTCCTTATTAATTTTAGTATTTTACCCAAAGTCATCTCCTCATTGTGGTCCATTAAGATTGCAGTGGCCCTATAAGATCAGTATGTTTCCTGAATTTCACCAACATAAGAAGAAAAATAAAAATCAAAGTGAATGTTAAACCTCCCTAGCTCCCTTATACTTGCATAAAAGGGGGACTTGGAATAATTAATCTTATCATTTCTTGGATTGTAGTTGCAAATTTTCAATCATTTTATGTTTTTCAATTTCAAAATTTGGTATGTTTGCATATGGTTTAATAGAAGTAATTGGAAGCATGTTTTCTCTACACAAACGACTTTATTCGTATCCTGTATTGGTGACATTCATTGTCTTTCACTTTACTAAACATGGGAGCATGAATTTTCAAGAAAAAAGAAACTCAAATATTGGAAAAGGGACCTTATAATTGATGGTAAAATGGAATGCATCCTTGTCCTACGCATATATAGAACCAATGATGTTTTAGTTAAGTGGTGGTGTTGGTCGGATTTCTAATCGGGCAGTCCGGTGCACAAGATATTCCATATTCGTGTAGGGTCCACGGAAGGGGCGCACCCCAAGGGGTGTGATATAGAGAATCTTAACCTAATACAAATAGTATTGACTGCTTCCACAGCTCAAACCGATGACCTATAGGTCACACGAAAATAACTTTGCCGTTCAAAGACTTCCCTTCTAAGTAAAAACAGTAAGTAAATACAATTATTACTCGTCACTAATGCCCGAGCAAAGTGCATATATAAAATATGAAGGCGGGAAAATAATTAGGCCTTTAATTTCCTCAATCTTTTAATATATGCTTATATTTCATTGGCCGACTAAACATAGTTAAAAACTTAGATACCCCCATCTTATTTTCCAAGATAGTAAAAGACATATACTCTGACATTTGTGATCCAGAACAACTACCATACAAAATAAGAGGTCTTAATTATTCATTTGAATATAGTTTAGAAGTTGTGTAGCTCCTACATGAAAGCTAAAGAGGAATTAAGTTGTCCAAAATCAGCACAAAACAAAGTGAAGTGGAAGAGTACAATCCCACAATAAGGATAGCATCAGGAAGAGAAAGCACAAGAAGGTGGTTAACCAACTGGCAGGTACTCGTAAAATTAGTCGAGGTACGTGTAAAGATAGCCGAACATATATATATATAAAAGTTGGTTAATCAACTAGTGTTTTAGTTGCCTTTGATACACGTAACCTTGAGGACAATTCCTCATCCTTTGTCTATGTGCAATGGAGTCAGTTGTATTCCAAGGAAAATATCACACACGACAGTGCCATTTTGCCAATTTGCAAGTGCCATTTGCTTCTTACTTCCATTGAACAATTAGCATTATTTGCTCTCCCATGGTAGGAAAATTTGCATATTTTGTTTTCATGCGCACAGCTCTCTTCTTTTGTACCAACAAAAAGGGGAATTACCCATGTTTTCTTGTACGCGTAGTTTAGCTGAAAATGAGAATCCTCTATTGTCGTTGAGCCATCTTGCACCTTGGTTTTTCACTGCTTTGGCCCAACCTTGTCTCACTATTTTTACTGTTACAATTATTGACCACGACAGTTGACATGCAGGTCGAGAAGAACACTAGTATTTTCTTCCCAAAACAACAGTCTTTTCCCCTCAACTCCTCTCCAAGGTCTCCTGATTCCCTGCCAGTAACATTGAATTTGTGACCTATATAGAAGTTTCATATGTAATAAGTATTCATTACTCTTTTACTAATGTGACATGTAACTTGTGCATAGTTGCAAATCAAAACTTGTATATTAGCAAGACATTGTGACTAATTCCATTGTATCAGAATAGCAAATTCGGAAGTATTTTGATTAAATATTGTAAGTACTAAGATTAAATAATAATGTCCAAATGTTATTTGGAAATTGGAGCGACTAATATGAAGTTAAAGTTAACATAGTTATAAAGAAAATGACATCATTTTCCCCCTTTGGGAACCGCGACACGAATCTAGACTAGTGGCAGGGGTGACTCAATAGTAAAGCCTTTGCTTTAGGGCCCCTAAATTTTGGGGCCCCAAAAATATTTTTAGTTGTGAACTTACTATCTTATTTTCGCTTAGACGAAGTTTATAAAAAAAAAATACTAAATCTTTATAAAAATGGAAAGAAAGACTATCTATTTATTATTAATAGAAATATTTTAGAACTTTGAATTAAGATACTTAAATCTTCATATTGATAAATAACATTTTTTACAATAAAATCCGAGATAACGAATTGTAAATACGTGGCTAACATCTTATTAACTTGAATTTTCTTACCAATGTGAATGTTAATATTATATTTTATAAGATAACTATACTATAGACAAAAAGAAAAAAAGAAGAGGGAATGGTCTTATAATAACAGTCTTACAACAACATTGCATGCACTCCATAAGAAAATGACACCTACCGTGGCTAATGAACGGGAAGTAAATCAGGAGTGATATTCAAGATCATATGAGTTGTATGGAATTCCAATATGTGTGGGCACTAAGGTAAGCTAGAGATATATAAATCTTAAGCAAGCTTGAATGGTTGTGTCTCATAAGGGAGTAAGGGAATAAAGCCCACCCAGTCTACAGGGAGGGGTCAGTAGTCCTTACACGTCACCTCATACAATAAGAATGCCAAGGACTCTTATTATTTCTATATATTATTGTACTGATATTTCTATAAACAATAGTCCTAGGAATAAGAAAATACATAACCATCAATTTATAACTAAAATCATTAATTTATGTAAGCTGTGAGTTTAAAGTTGTATCTCAAGTTTATACCTGCTTGAGCCATATAGCAGTTGTCATTGAGCCAACCATATTTATTGTTCTCAAGGCTACCACTTCTTTGCTTCAATCCAACTGATATTCAAAGCTGCAAATGTTCTTCAATTGGTGCAGCTTCCTATATTAAGAAGCATGTTATATAAATATTAAGTTTCTCTGAAAAAAATGCCTAGCCAAGAAATGAGGTAAGAAACATAACTTACTCCTCAATGCTATAAAAACAGCCTATCAATACCTTTGCACTGGTAAAGGATTTATCCCTCGATGGATTTACATCACCTTGACATTATAATTAAATTGAATGTAAGGTACAAACGAAGAAAATTGTTAACCGATAAAATAAAAATCATAAAAGTTTAGTTGCTTGTAATTACATACATGCTTTCTTGTTATTAAATTCAACTATATAAAGCAAAACTGAAGAGCAGGGCATACAACATCAAAAACCTAGAACTAGCAAAAGTTGCAAAAACAAAAAAAAATAAAAATAAAAATAAAAGAACTTCCATTTTTTACTTTGTGCAAATGAAAAGTACTAAACTAGAACTCACAGGGTAAAATACTATAAATATATCCATTACATGAATGGATACAGAATCACCATGCTTCTTTGAGCCAAACAGGTCATGTGTGATATGACAATGTTACTTCTTAATATGATCTGTAGCACTTACTCCGACTAATCATCGAATAGCTTTTATAATGATAAGACATGTTTAGATACGTTAGATAAGGCTTCAAAAATACAAAGGCGGAACTGCTAGCCAAAGTTTAATGTAGTACTTTACTTAATGTAAGACGATGATTACTCGCGAAGCTTGTTTTCTGAAATAAAAGATAGTTGTGCACAAGGATAGAAAGAAGTTGGTCTGTTACAGGATTAGAGTGACAAGAGATATGTGTTGTAACTTATAAGAAGTTGTCACCATTATCGGCCCAGTAATATTTGTTAATATTGGTCCAACAATCAATTCATAGTTAAAGTTGCTCAAAAGTACTATTAAAACAACTTCTGATAAACAAACTCCAAATACATTTGTAGAAGTAAACAAACCACAAAGGGTGCTTTACCATGGCGATTAGCTCAAATCCTGGATGATCAGTTCATTGCGTTAGAATGCCCTTTGATTCAGTGGGTAAATATCTACAACAATCACCTAAAGTTCATGTAATTGTACTCATATTTCCAACTGTCCATGATGTACAAGGATGCAGTAGTTGCACACGTACAATAGAACTCATTTGATGTCCTTTCTAATTAAGGAACAAAATATTCTCAAAATTTACAAAGTAATTACTTAGAATCTTCTTGCAGTGTATAAAATTAGCCATCCAAAGAATATAATCATCAAACCCCATAAAAGGGGAAAAATAACAAGACAGACAAAATAGAAAGAGTGCATTGCGTTGTACCCGGCATCCTAAGCACACAATCCATCTGTTACGAACCCGATTCGCCCTCCGTGAACCATCGTG
The DNA here is from genome assembly GCF_000393655.2 of Nicotiana sylvestris. Lineage (NCBI taxonomy): Eukaryota > Viridiplantae > Streptophyta > Magnoliopsida > Solanales > Solanaceae > Nicotiana > Nicotiana sylvestris. The sequence goes on from NC_091058.1 coordinate 1,635,063, forward strand.
ACGGCACCTAGTCCCTACGATTAGGTAAGCCTAAATTGCGAAAAATAAATTAATTTGCAGAAGTAAAACAATTTAAAACAGAATTAGAGTAATAAGACAATGTTTAAAAGTGTCGTTCGGCATACACGATATTTAACTCTCAGAAACCAATACATATCTCCAAGACCCGGAAACCCATGAATCACAAGCTAAGGATCACTACATAGTGCTCTAACTCCAGAATAGTCTAAAACAAAATAAATACAGAAGGGCGGTAACTATAAGAGAGAGTGGAGAAAGACTCCTCGATCTGCGGATGCGGCAGATATACCTCGAAGTCTCCGAACGGTCGCCTCGCCTCAAGGATGGTAAGTCTGAGTCAAGGTACCTAGATCTGCACATAAAAAACATGCGTAGAAAGGGCATAAGTACACCACACGGTACTCAGTAAGTGTCAAGCCTAACCTCAGTCGGGTATTGACGAGGAAGGTTAGGGCCCTACTGAGGTTAAATAAAATACAAAGTATAACAGTGTAGAACAAGACAGTATAATTAAGTGCAACAGTAAGAAATAACATAGAACAGAAAGAGCAACAACAACTAGAACAGAGGCAAAATAATCACCGAGGGAACACAGCTCAATAATAAGATAGCAACCGGGGATCTATCATGATACCGTCCTGTAGCCCCCAAATGTAAATGTCCAATGGATTTCCCGGGTGTCGTCCCGTAGTCTAACTCATAATGCGCTGGGAATCTACTGAAATCCCGTTCCGTATTCCCCAAATGTAAATACCCAGTACTGGGAGAATCTACCGGGTACAGTACCGCAGTTCCATATAACTGTGCAAGGGGATCTACCGGAATCCCACATCCGTAGTCCCAAATAAACAGACAAGGGAGAGCTACCGAAATCCCACATCCGTAATCCCAATGTAAATACACGGCAGCAACAGGAAAATATTCAGAAATGACAAATTTCATATTAAGGCAACAAGTAATTCTAGCTTAGCATGCTGCACAAAATTCAGGTGAGGCAGTTTAGGCAAATAAAGCAATTAAATCGCTTAGACATGCTTTCTTAAGCTAACAACAGGCATAATAGTGCGAGTAATAAAAACAGAAAAGGAAACATACTAGTAATTACTTAATAAAAACCGGATTTCCAACAATTAGCACAAGTACGCACTCGTCACCCCACGTACAAGGCATTTCAATTACCAAATATACCAAATCTTAAGGGGAAAGGTCCCCCACACAAGGTTAGGCAAGCCACTTACCTCGAACCGGCTCAAAATCAACCCGAAACCACGCTCTTGCCACGAGTACTCGACGCCAAATGGCCCAAATCAATTTAATTCAATTGCATAATGTAAATAACACTTCAAGTAACCGATTCTACAAAAAAATTCTAAGCTAATACGCAAAATTAGGTAAAATGACCAAAACGCCCCTCGGGCCCACGTCTTGTAATCGGGTAAAATTTATATTTTCAGAATCCTCACGCTCTCACGAGTTCATGCATACCAAAATTATCCAAATCCAAGGTCAAATTCCCAATCAAAAGTCAAATTCTAGGTCTAAAAACTTTCTTCCAATTTTTCCCAATTTTCATCTCTAATCCGAAATTAAATGATGAATTCATGTTTAGATTAATGGGTTACAAACAAAAAGGAGTAAGGAATCGTTACCCAATTGATATCTCTGAAAATTCCTCAAAATCTCGCTCAAATCCGAGCTCTCAAACTCAATTTTTTATAAAAATGGCTACACTCTTGACTTTGAAATTTTATAATCTACCCAGGTAAATCCTTCTTCGTGAACGCGGAAAGACCCTCGCGTTCGCGAAGCGCAACTTCTCTTGGCCCAGATGTCCTTCATCGCGAACGCGATGCCCCTGTCACGAACGCGGTAGCAAACTTCACCCTTCTACGCGAACGCGTAGGCATACGACCTCTCAGCTTCACGAACACGCGACCATCATTGCAAACGCAAAGCGTTAAGCTTCCACCAACCCCAACTCCTCTTCGCGAACGCGAAGAAGGAAACCAAAACTGGAGACCTACTGCATTTTTTGCAATCCTCTAAGTCCAAAAATGACCTGTTGAGCATCCGAAACACACCTGAGGCCCCCAGGACCTCAACCAAACCTGCCAACCAATCCTAATACATCATTCAAACTTATTCCACCCTTCAGAACGCTCAAAACAACATTAAAACTCCTATTTTTATCGGATTCAAGCCTAATAATTCCAAAAACTTTAAAAATATGCTTTCGATCAAAAAGTCTATCAAACGTCGTCCGAATGACCTGAATTTTGTACACACGTCGCATTAAATACTATGGAGATACTCCAACTTCCGGAATTCCATTCCGACCCTCGGATCAAAATCTCACTATCGAACCGGAAACTTCAAAAATTCAACTTTCGGCATTTCAAGCCTAAATTAGCTACGGACCTCCAAAACACAATCTAAACACGCCTCTAAGCCCAAAATTACCCAACGGAGCTAACGGAACCATCGGATTTCCATTCTGAGGCCGTCTTCACACTGTTCCGACTACGATCAACTTTCCAACACTCAAGCTCTCATTTAGGGACTAAGTGTCCTAAAACTATCCGAAACTCAAAACCGAACATCCCGACAAATCAAAATAGCAGAAATAAACTTGGGGAAAACAGTTAATGGGGAATCGGGGCATAAATTTTTAAAACGCCCGGTCAGGTCGTCACACCATCCAATTACGTACAAACAACCCCCATCAACCATAAAAGACAAGAGATATTTCGAACACCACCTAATACAAATAGACAGCCTCTTACTATAGACTCTTTTTCTCAAAAGCACAAGCATTTCCCCAAAAACAATGACTTTTAAAAGGGTAAGATTTTCAATTGGACCTCGAAATAAAGGAATGTACACAACAATTGAAACAAATATAACTCAAATACTTGTAACTATATAGATCCAAAAACATATCGAGAACAATTCTGGTTAGGAACCCTATATCGGAAAATAAGCAAAGACAATATAGAGCATATAGAAGTAAGAAAGAGGATGGAAAAGTACGAACCGTTGTTCTTCGGTTTGCGCCCCACTGGCTCCGGAGAGAAGATGAAGAGAGGATTGAGCCCTGCTAACAGATTTGTGAGAGAGGGAACTAACTGTACCATTTGAAACAAGGGGAAAAAAGAGAGGGAATTTTGCCCGGTTCTATAATTTTCAGACTAATATCGCAATTACCCCCTAATATGGAGTTGGAAACCTAGGAAGATGGTGGCCAATATTGTCTTTTTAATATTTTCTTTTCTCTGTTTTCTCTTTTATATTTCCTTTTAACTATTTAAATAAAAGAAATTTTGGGAAATTGAACTAATTTAATAATAAACATACTTAAACATAATTGAACAAATTCAAATAAAATTATTAAAATAATCCATTTAATATTCAAATTGCTAAATATCCTTGATTAGATAAAATGTAACACATTTGTATAATTACTATTTGTTGAAATTCAAAACCCTAATATTATGAAAATAAAAGAAATTTTTGTCCATATATTTTGCAATTTACTTTTTTCTTTCATACATATAGACCGGTACATCTGTAGGTTGGCACAGGTTATTATCAAGCCATCTGAAGTGACCTCTTATTTTATTCTCAATACGTGTTACTTGCACCTCTAGCGAATATGATAATTTTTTATCTTATTTAATCTTCTATAACCGATTAACCGCACATCCATATTAGCATTTGTATATCTACAACACTCGTCTTGTGGATATGTTAAATGTTAGCGGTCCAACGCTCTCTACTATATAACACTCCTTACCATATAATATTGTTAGTCTTATAATTGTTATGTAAACTTACCTTTCACTTTGATAGCCATCCTTCTATCACATAACACCCAATAGCACTTTTCTATTTTAACATCTAATTATAATTCAATGAGTAACACCGTGGTAGTATGGCCCATGAGCTTCTAAGACTTGGAATTTACAAAGATGGTACGATGACCTCACGATATTAAAAGCATAACAATAAGAATGAAATGGCACAACATCACCCTTCGTGTTTTACACTCTTCCTCACATGATAATGAATATAAAATGGCATGACATCACCCTTCATGCTTTATACTCTTCCTCACATGATAATGAATATAAAATGTCACGACATCACCCTTCGTGCTTTACACTCTTCCTTACCAAGCATATGAATATCAATAAAATGGCAAGGCAGGAAGTATAAATAACATCGAGGAGAGTGTTCAACGAATATTACAAACAAATTCTCAATCACTACTTTACAAGCCAACAATAATTCAATGAACCCTCAAGGGCCATATAATTCAAGTACTTCCACAAATCCCACAATTCATCAACAACACAAGTATGGAATCTAGCATCTCAAAATATCGGTTGTAGCAATGTATTAATGATTATGCATAGAGATGACCGAATTAGACGCATCAATGTATTCTCATAATTCCATCAAATTTGATCAAGTTATATATGCTAAGTCTCGATTCTAATATTTAGTACTATGTTCTCAATATCTAGAAGTTAAGTGAGGCATAAAGCAAGAAGGTCACGAAATTCTACAAACAGATATGTAATATAATCCCCCCCCCCCCGAGCATGATTAACCGTGAAACATACATATACGCTTATCACCTCATATATGTATCACCCCCGTATGTAGCAAACAATGACAAATAGGAGGAAAAATTTTCTCAACAAAGTTAGGCAAAACACTTACCTCGAACAAGCCAATAACAATACCGAGCAAGCCAAGTGATGCTCCAAAAATGCCATCACGCGCGTAGGGACCTCTAAACGGTTCAAAACTAGCCAAAAGCAACTCAAATACATCAAATAAAGCCCAAGAAAACAATTCTAAATGATAAAAATTGAATCTTAATTCAAATCCGAAATCTGGACAAAAATCACACCTAGGTCCACGCCTCGGAACCCGACAAAACTCACAAAATTCGACAACCCATTCAATTACGAGTCCAACTATACTAGTTTCACTCAATTCCGACTCCAAAAATCAAAAATTCATATTATGAAACTTTAGGCCAAAACCCTCAATTTCCTCTTTAAAATTCAACCAAAAGCTAAAATCAGAGATAGATTCATGGAATATAACCAAAATTGAGTAGAGAACACTTACCCCAATTCATATGATGAAAATCACCTCAAAATATAGATTCATGGAATATAACCAAAATTGAGTAGAGAACACTTACCCCAATTCATATGGTGAAAATCACCTCAAAAATTTCCCAATTCCCCCTCTTTTCATACGTTCTTTTCTAATGCAATATTTGATTAGTTTTCTCATTTTGTAGTTTCCTAAAAATAAATAATGTAATATTTTTTTTTACTAAACTATAATTTTGAATTTATCAAAAGTATAAAGTGAAAAGCCTTTTATTATTTTTATAAAAAACCTATCAATATTTTTATAATTATATATGTGTGTATATATATATATATATATATATATATATATATATATATGTATGTATGTATGTATGTATGTATGTATGTATGTAGGCATGCTTATCTTATGCATAATATCCTAATAATATCTTTATATTTTTATATTTTTCATTATGAAATTATGAGTTCTACTTAATAACTAAAATTTTCCACATGAGAATTTGAATTAGTATATACATTTTTACGCTATTGCTTGAAATTCCTTTTTTTAGTATTCTTCGTTTATAACAATTTGTTTATTATAATTTTAGTTATGTATATGTATGACTTTTGTCATCATAATTCTAAAATTTATATTTTATTTCCTTTTTCTCCCTTGCTTATCTAATTGTATTATCCATTTCTTAATATTATTAAATTGCCATATATTTTTAATAAATTACTAATTTAATACTAATGAATATAATTTTATATTACTCTTGAAATTTAACTTGACTTTATCTTGTATGGCTTTTTCATTATTATTTTGATAATTAAATTTATCAGTGATATTTTCGAGTATTATTTATTTACTTAATTTTGTCAAATAATGTGGATAGACACATTATATCTATTCTCCTTTGTATGCATTAGTTTTTACTCTACATTATTTTGATTTTTTTAATTTAGTGTTTATCTATAATACGAATATTATTGTATTATTTTTCTAAATGGATGTTATTGAATTAGTTCAACTGTTAAATAGAGAAGTTCTTTTAATATATGTCATAAATCTACTAATAATTGTAATAATTATATTTATATTATTTTCAATAAGAAATTAAATTGGATTCTTCTTCCTGTTTGAATTAAATATGAAAGTTTAATTTTTATATTAAGATTACTATATAAGAAGTTAAATTATATCTTTGTCTATTTTATTTATTTTTTGAAATTATTGTTTATGTTTTTGTCTTTAGTTTTATCTTATCCATATAGCATCTAGCATGACCATATGAATTATTATTCAAAAAACTTTCTCATCTCCAAAAAATAAATTAGCCTTATCATTTACTATAGCTCTACATTGAAGTTCTATATATATATATATATATATATATAGTTTTTAAAAAATATATAGCTATTTATTTGTTTTAAATTTAAATTCAAAAAGAATAATTAATTATTAATCAACTTAACTAATTTTGTCCTAAAATTTGACAATTGTTAAATTTTTATTTTGACACTTGGCATCATCCCAATAATTTGCTTCTTCTATTCTATATAGACAGATTTTTTCAAAGTTCAGATTTTTGGTTGACACCTTAAATCGTGGAGGTTATAACTGCCACAAATTATATTAAATTTCAGTATTTTATGAACCTTCACAATATGCTGCAATTTGTGAAGGTTATAAAAAACCCCTACAATAAGACCGTCACAAAAAGAATTATACAGCGGCAATTAAAAAAAACGCCATAGAATAATCTTACAGTGGGGTTTCCTATGATCCCCACAAATAAACCTCCACAATTAGGCTTATTTCTTGTAGTGAATGGGCCGACTAAACATAGTTAAAAGCTTAGATACCCTTTTTTTTTTTTTTTTTCCAAGGATAGCATCAGGAAGAGAAAACACAAGGAGGTGGTTAACCAACTAGTCTATGGCTAAAATGTTTTAGTTGCCTTTGATACACGTAACCTTGTGGACAATTCCTCTTCCTTTGTCTATGTGCAATGGAGTCAGTTGTATTCCAAGGAAAATATCACACACGACAGTGCCATTTTGCCAATTTGCAAGTGCCATTTGCTTCTTACTTCCATTGAACAATTAGCATTATTTGCTCTCCCATGGTAGGAAAATTTGCATATTTTGTTTTCATGCGCACAGCTCTCTTCTTTTGTACCAACAAAAAGGGGAATTACCCATGTTTTCTTGTACGCGTAGTTTAGCTGAAAATGAGAATCCTCTGTTGTCGTTGAGCCATTGGTTTTTCACTGCGTTAGCCCAACATTGTCTCACTATTTTTATTGTTACAATTATTGACAACGACAGTTGACATGCAGGTCGAGAAGAACACTGTTTTCTTCCAAAAACAGCAATTGCTTTTCGCCCCTGGTGGGAAAATACTGGGGTTGTGGGAAAATTGCTTGCTTGTTGTTGTTTTTCTCCCCCGGTGCCTCGTGCTTATAAGGGATAGAGATAGAATCCAGTAACTTTTGTTAAAGGGATATATCAATGTACAAAAATTTATTAAATATATACACATATTAAATTTAAAATTCGGTTATTAGCATTTGAAGTTATCCTAACAAAATTCAAAATATATAAAGTTTGAAATCCTAACTCCGCTTATCCACTGCTTGCCGAGTGACGAGGGAGAAAGAAGTAATACCCACTTGTCTTTGTAATCAATGTAGAATCTTTTGGTTTAGTTGGTTTAGAGCAGTTGACAGACATAAACTGCCCAAAACTATTTTTAAGTGCTAAAAAAAGCAATTACATGACTAACACCGATACTACATAGTAGTAACAAATTTTAAAGTATCTTTGTATGAAAGGGACAATAGGGAAAATGGAATAGAAAGTGACTCAAGGAGTTTTGTTTTATAAAAAACATTTGTCAAATCAAAAGTGCTAAAACGATGAAAAATAATAAATTAGAGATAACCAACCTATGACATTTCGTTGATTTTAACTTGTAAAACACGTTCTTAGTTAATCACTAGAGTCTAGATAAGTCAAAATATGCTTATAAGCTGATACTGAAGTACAGTCAAACCACAATTTAACATCCCCGTCTGTTTCGAATAGAACATGAGATTTGGTTTTGGAAAAATTTGACTTTTATAAATAAGTGTTGTTATATAAGGATGTTGTTATAGAGAGGTATGACGGTATAAATTTAGCCAAACACCCCAATATTGCGCCCTTTTTTTCCATAGCAATTTAGCAACCTTTTCGCTTATCCATATCAAGCGTCATCTAGCTCCAACAGGGTCATAATCCACCAAAATCAGTTATGTACTCTTTTTAATTAATATAATAACACAAGTATTTCCAGTTCAAGCAATTCCAATTATGATGTCAAATCCTCAAGGTAATCAATGTATGCAACACAGACATAACTCAACGTCTTAACTACCAGAACATTACATATATTAATTGTTCGTCTGCATCTTTGTTTATGCATAATATCCAAAAGCATTGTCCAGATCATAATATGCAGCGTAGTTTCCATCAAACCCCCTAAGATCGGATGTAATCTTTTGAACAGTGACAGGAGCCAGAATTTTCACCATGGGGTATCAAAATATAAAAAATTAGATATACTGAAAAGTTAAAGAGTAACGTATAGTAAATATATACAAAATAAAAAAAAATCTAGCAATACAGTGTAATTTTCCGGTGAAGCGGTATCGATGGATACCCCTTGATTGAATGTGGCTCTGCCACTGCTTTTGAAGACCAGTGATGATATGACATAGAAATCTCCACACAGATATGTACTACTAGATAAGAACGTAGCAAAACTTGATATTTTAAGCATATTTGATAATCACCATTTTTACTGACGATATTAAGATGTAAGCAAATCTCTTAATCTGGTTGCTTCACAGGAAAATTAGAAGCATCATATACCCAACTCAGGGAAAAAGCGAATACTACTGAAATAGTAGCGGAGGCAGAATTTTTCACCACGGGGTCATATCTACAACAACAACAACAACAACAACCCAGTATAATCCCATTTAGTGGGGGTCTGGGGAGGGTAGTGTGTACGCAGACCTTACCCCTACCCTGGGGTAGAGAGGTTGTTTCCAAATAGACTCTCGGCATCCTTCCCTCCAAGAACTTACCACCTTGCCCCTGGGTAGACTCGAACTCACAACCTTTTGGTTGAAAGTGGAGGTTGCTTACCATCAGAACAACCCTTCTTGGTTGGGGTCATATCTACTATATACATAAAATAACTTGACTTGATTCTTCAGCGAAGGATGTTCATCCGAACCTGCATATCGTCGATTAACCCCAAAAGCTAAAGTCAGAGTTTTTTTAGCATTTCCTACATATCAAAGTAGTCCAACTAACATACAGTGTCAGTCAATAGATTATGCTCGTTTATCCTGATACTAACAATACCAGATACCAGACCAAAAGTTGAGACATTGTATTGAGAGTCCAGGTAAAAGGATGAATTGCAAACTTGCATACACGTGTGTCCCATGTCACAATGTACCATCTCCAACGTGTGGGTCTCAACCCCAACTTCTCAACTTGACAAAAAAAGACAACTATTGTCCTTTGTAATTTTCTCTATGTACTTTCTCTTCTCAGCCTACCTGAAACCCCTTCTTCTGATCCAGCTTCCAACTCAGGAAAGATAAGTAGTCTATTATTATTTTGATTTCTTTGTCCAATACCATCTTTCATCAGTATTAAACCCTTCATTTACACGTACAAGTTTCTCCAAAAAAATCTGTTTTCTGATAACTGAACTGCTTTGATTGAAATCTCTCCGGATAGTTCAACATGAAAGTGAGTTCAAATATTATTTTCTATATGTGGAGACTCATATAGTAACCTTCTAATTTCATCTTCTTGCAGTTACTAGGTTGGATGCACTCTAAACTAAAGCAAAAAGGCAATGAGCCAGCAAATAATACTCCCATAGTAGGTAATTTTGCACTTCTCTATATTTCAGCTCTTCTGAATTTCCTCTGCTATGCTCTGTTTTCTGTTTTCAATTTAAAGGTGTCAAACGGGTCGGGCTGGCTCGGTTTCGAACCGGCCCTGACCGACTTTAGACCGGACCAGCCTGTGCCGGGGAAAATTTTAACACCGGTTAACCAGACCGGTACAACCCGGTAAAGTTTTGTCATTTGTGAACTGGTTAAACAGGACCGGCCCGGATAGGTTCAACGGGCTAGTTCAATTTTTTTTATTTTTTTTAAATTTATAATCTTGACAACGGTCAACCGCCATTTTTACCCTTGCCCAACGGCTAATTTGCAAGAATAGCCCCTTAAGCCCGGAACCATTTCGGTTCAAATTTTCACCGGTAAGGCTCGGACCCGGTAAGACCGGTATTTTGAAACCGGTAACCGGACCGATATGGAGACCAGCCGGTCTACTTTTCCTCTGGCCCGGCCCGGCCCGGGCCCGTGACACCCATAGTTTTCTTTTCCACACAAGAACTGATAAATAAATCTCCTTTGTTATGATCTCCACTTTCAGAAAATTCCATTACATCTTTCTCAGTTTACAAGGAAGTTAAAAGCAATGGAGCAGAAATGGAACCATTTGATGAACTCTTTCCTGGCTTTTTGGCAATTGGTACTCTGGGAGATTATCAGACAACTAATACTGATCCTCCAACTCCAACTTTTCCTCTGCCCTTTGATCATAGTGAAACAGACATAACGGAGAAAGAACTGAAATTCATAAATGATGAGCTTGAGAAGTATCTTGAAGAGAAAGTGAATAAAGTTGCTTATGAGTCATCAGAAAGCATCATTACCCTCAGTGACAAAAGAGCAGCCCGGTGTAGTAAGCTTCCGCAATGCGAGGGGTCCGGGGAAGGGCCGAACCGCAAGGCTCTATTGAACGCAGCCTTACCCTGCATTACCCTAAGTGACAATCACATTGAAACAGGAGCTACTGAATGTTATAGCAATATGGAAGAATATCCTCTCCAGAAATATCTCTTAGGCTCTTCAATTGAATTGCTAGCAGAGGTAATCCTTGAATTGTGCTACCATCTTATCTAAAAGCTTAAACGGTTACAAAGTATACACTTTTATTTACTTAGTTATGTCTTTAACAGGTACAACAACAAAAAGGATTCATAGAAGAGCTCTTTAAGCGGACGAACATAGTCCAAGAAAGTCATGTGGGAACTCATGATGGAAAAGAGAAGAAACAAGCCAAGAGAAAACATGCAGTGGATTTCATGAAGAAGATGTTGCAGAACCTGCACTACAAATCAAAGAGCTCTACTACAGCTCATTCTAAAGGAAATGTCAATGGATCTGTTTCAAGCAAGAGAAAACTCCCTCAGGTTAGTACTGATTTTAAGGTCAGGAGCTATAAGAAAATTACTCTTCAAAATTATGTTAATCGGAAAGGCTTGCTCTTTTATAATCTTGAGCCGAAGGTCTATCGGAAACGGCCTCTCTACTCCTCCGGAGTAGGGGTTTGGTCTGCGTACACACTAGCCTCCCGAGACGGTCAGACCCCACTTGTGGAATTCTAGGCTGTTGTTGTTGCTTGCTCTTTTATAATCAAAGGACAAATAAGCTGGACGTCTCATATAGTTAAAACTTGAAACCAATCATATGCAATACTTGAGTCACATGTCATGTGTATTCTCTAATAGCCTTATTTTATGGACTAATAAAGTATATTTTTATAGCTTTCTATTATGTTAAGCATATGAGTTAATACCAAACTGTGATTTTGATCTACTATATATGTGCAGGTCCTTAAAATGTTCAAAAGGAAAGTTCATCCTGAGGGATTAATGAATGAGAACATACTACAAGATAATGAGACAAGCAATATTTCATGCAAAACTAATAATCTGAGAGCAAATAGTGAAGTGAACAAAAAAAATTCTCCTGCTGCCACTACAAAGAAGGAACTGAATGCCTTAACAGTAAACAGAGAACACTGGATTAAAACAGATAGTGACTGTAAGTAAAACGGCGCGCATTACACTCAATTATCTCTTATGTTGTCTGGTCAAACACAGTTATGTACTATTATCTCACTCTTTCCTTATTTTGAAATTTCAGATTTGGTGCTGGAGCTGTAAATGGCAAAATGTTCAAGAAAGAGTATATAATCCAGATACTCTGTGTACATGTGCAACAAAATAGTATCCACTAGTGAGCTGTCAAGTGTGTGCAATGTTAATATAAAGAGTAAATGAGTATTTCCTTCATTCTAGGTGTGCTACTGAAGTATGGAACAAATGAACTTTATTCATTAAGTTTGGTGAATTGTTGTCATGCAAAGAATTGTTGAGATAGTATTGTCTACTAAGGTGTTTTTTCTTCTTTTTAAATTTAAAAGTACTCCCTCTAGTCCATAGTAAGTGACCAATTTGCCTTTTTATTTTGGTCCAAAATAAGTATCCATTTATATAACCAAGAAAAAATTCAATTTATTTTTCCAAAATTACCTTATGTATGTATCCTTAAAAAGTCTTTTACTCCTCACATTAACTATGTTGCAATATTTAATTAAGGGCAGTTTAGTCACACTAACTGTTTTTGTCTAAAATTTACTATTTTCTTAATGGGTTTGCCCAAGACAAATTGGTCACTTATTGTGGACCGGAGGGGGTACTGTATATGTGTGATATTCGGTAAGACACTAAATGCGGTTGCATAAAACATGAAAGCCATTGGCACGTCCCAAACTATCCCCTAGACGTGATTGACACTCAGCTAACATCGGTCTGCTAGGCGAACCCCTTTCTCAAATGTTTAACCATTTACATTAACACTGGGAGAAAAATAAGAGCAGGCCTAAAAGTATTATTAGTAATCAAAAACGAAATAGTTAACACCAATATCTTAGTCAATAGATAGAAAAACCAACAATCACTCAAATAATAAAACTCTAGCGCAAATCCTACACTAAGACCATGAAGCATTTAACAGAGTAATATGAGTTTTACTCACGAGTATGCAAACCCTAAAGAAAAAGTAAATAACTAACACGAACTAAATAAAGCTGAAACGAAAGCCTCCACGAACAATGCAGTGGCTCACCTCAGCAATAGGATCCACTCGAACGAACTCGTTAGCCGCTAGCTCTATCTCCCGTAATGGTATCTGTTGCAGGTAAGAAGTGAATTATACGTAAATATAACCCAATAAGATTCTCGACCTGCCACTTTAAATACCCCTGGAACAAGTATTAGAAAATACAAACACACCACAACAAGAACGATATAATAAATACGTCGATTATATAATAACTCAATATATTTGTATCAACAGAGTTAATAAGAATTAACCAACCCAAGTAAACATATCTTAACACAGTACACATTAAAGACTTGTCATAATTGCAGTGAAAGAAATTAACCAACACCTTTACGAGTCCACAACGGCACCACAATGCCTCATATATGTAACATAGCATACATAGTGCTCACTTAAGTATACACAATACCTCAATGCCCTAAATATATCAAGAAGTATAAACAATGCTTGGGTGATGTACAAAGGCATATACAATGCCCCATGGTTCATAGCTGTATCAAACCATCAAATCCAACATTATGGCTCATAGCCGTATCAAACCATCAAACTCAATATCATGGCTCACATCCTAATCACACCATCAAACAACTTATAAAATAACTTTTTTAATATTTTTCATAAAATAATATATTCGTGGCTAGTAAAAGATCACCGATTCTGCCAAGCACGCACTTGTCCCAATACATGGATCGGGCAAATAAAATATATTTTTCAAGACAGGTTTTGAAAAGCAAACATTAAAGTTTAAAATCTTACTTACCTCGCTAACAATAACTTTTTCCAACCCAGCGACATCCAATACACCAACCAAACAGCCTCCAGTGACCTCAATCTATGTAAAATATTGATTTACAACATCAATTATGTTAATCTCTGCACAATTTTCAGGCAAGTTATATTCAAGGTCAACTAAAGAAATTCCTTCCATCAACATGGTCAAATCTCGAATAAATCATATTTTCGAGTTACCCACAAGTTAATATAGTTCAAATTTATAATTACTTTATTATATTGATGCTAATTGATAGGTTAAATATCAATTTTTTTTATATTTCAAGCTTAGAGCTAATTCTCAATATTCTACATCTTATACAATAAATTTTAAAGTTAAATCATATCTCAATATTGCAATCCAGCTCATTATTCAGTATTTAGCTCATATATATTAATATCCATGTCCAAAAGTATGAAAATCACGATGTAGAAGTTATAATACCTGTGAGCACGTGATTTTTGCCCTATATGAATTACTCCCATAATTCAAAACAAAATAATTTCTTTTCATTATCTGCAATTTTTGTGGATTTTGTGGCATTTTCTGTTAATTGTTTGCATTTGTCTGTGCATTTCATTTTGTTTAATTAATGAAAAATATAAAAAAATGTTGCATTTGCATTTAGAATTTAATTTTACATTTTTAGGATTAGTTGACAAATTAGTTGTTTTATAGAAGTGGGAAAATCACAAAAAAAATAGTTTATTTTGCACTTTTAATTTTAATTTTGAATTTCAAGTAGTTTTCTTTTTAATTTATTTCCTTAATTAATTATGATAATTATTATTTGGGTTTAGGTAGTGTTTTGATGGGGTAATTAGGTTTTAGGATTTAATTTGATTTTTAATTTAGTTTTGAAAAAAAAAATTGTTGAAAAAAATTTGATTGGAAAATTGGAAAATAAAAAGAATATATAGACAAATTTGGGCTGCCTTTAATTAAAATCCACACAGGCCCAAAACTTTTCCCCTTACCCGTCCAAAATGGCCCAAAACCCGTCCCAAACCCGGGTTCAACCGGTCCCTTCCCCAATAACCAAAACAGCATCGTTGTATACCTTTTTGATCACGACCGTGGGATCTCCCTAATCCAACGGCCCGGAACTGGGGAGGTAACGATATTTATATGTCCAAACGGATCCCTACCCCCTTCTCAGAACTCCCCCACACTTCATATCCCTCACCTCACCCTTCGCCTGAGACCCCTTACCCAAAGCCCTAACGCCGCCCTGAAATCCCACCGCCTCAAGCCGGCGGCGCCGGTCCCAATCAACACCAGATCAACATACCAGACTCCCCTTCACCTCCCCTTTCCGAATCCTCACTTCTTTTCTTTCAAATCTGTTCGAAACCCCTCGAATTTCAAATCAAAGGAGAAACCCTAGCGCCGTCTTGTTCTCTCCGGTGGCGGCGCCACCTCTGTTCAACCCAAAATCTACACCACGAAACCTTCTTCACCTCCTCTGTCCCAATCCCTAATCCTTTTCCCTCAAATCACCCCAGAACTCTTCGAATTTTAGATCAAAGTCGAACCCTAGAACCCCAATCGAGATTTTGCAGATGATTCGTGTTTAATATGATTTTATTCGTCTGTTCTATACGAGAAAATGCGATTAATATCATATTTGACCGGAAACTCGAAGATTTGAAGATTCACGCTTATCTCTTCTTGGTCCGAACTGTAATAGATATCTTTCCTTTTGTTTTTTTGTTTAATCTTTCCTTCAGTGTTCTTTTCCCATGCTCTGTTCTCTTCGTCTCTTCTTTTCATTTTGTCCCAGAATTTCTTTGAGACATGCATGAGCAAATGGTGTCGTTTTCTTAATAAGCAGTAAGCTAATTAACCTAAAATGGTTAGTTTGTGTTAGTGATAGATTAATAAGTCATTTAGGCTAACTTCTCGCAAATTGTCAGTATGTGCTCTTGTGGGTTGCAATTCGATAGTAGGGCAAATGCCAATTGAGGCTATTTGGGCTCTTGATCTTGTGAGGTTAGGCTTGGGTCAGAGTCCGACTCACTTTGGTTTAGAAAATTGGGTCAAATTAGACCCATGACCCATTTGAGTCCAAAGGTAATTTTCAGAGGTTTAGAGGGTAATTTAGGGAAATTGGGGTAGAGAATCTAGGTGTAGCTGACCAGGGAAGCTTCTAGGAAATTGGGGTTGGGATTATTCTGAATTTTTAGATTGTACATTGAGGACTCCTAAGCAAAAATAAAAATTTCAGAAGGTTTTAAGTGCAATTTTGAACTCTTTAAGGTTGCCCTAGTAGCTTGCCTATAAAGGAATTGTTACTTAGAGCTCAAGTCAGATCTTTAAGAGCTAAGAGACCCAAGAGCTGAAAATCCAGAAAATATAGAAAACTGCACAAATTTACTGTTTCATAGAGGAGTGAATAGAAAAAATCAGAAAAATACAAAAAAAGTGGCTGAAAACTTTAGCGAAACACTGTTCCATTGAATTTTATTTGGTAATTTTGAAGTTTCCAAAGTTCTGAATCAAATCTCTAGCTTATTTGAGTTGAAAATGGTTTAAGCATTCCTGTGATTAGCGTATGAGGTTTTTTTAAGCTCCTGGGGTTGTTTTGAGTTTTAAGCTTGGGCATTCAAGCTTGGTTTGAGTTGATTTTTGCTGCTTGACACCGTCTTGCTGTTGCTGATTCCCTGCTTTCCTCTTATTTTGTTTTTCCCAGGTATTTTCTCATACCATTTGCTAACAAATGAGGTGTTACAAGTTAGAACCAGACTGAATCTGTGCATAAAGTTGGAGATCTAAGCTGGAATTTGAATAGAAATCCTGTTTAAATGTTAAAATTCTATTAGCTTTTGCGTTTTACACCTTTAATTTCCCTGTTATGAAGTAGATCATCATCTTTTCTTTCGAATATGTTAAGTCGTTCATCCATACTCAATGACTTAAGTTTGTTTTTTGGCCATTTAGAAAGAACATTTGGATTTTGGCTACGTAAATGGACTGTTAAACATTTTACAAGGACTGACTGCCTGAATATCTTAGTTTGTTTGTTTTTTCTGTAGTTTGGAATTAGGATCTGGGTATGAAGAAGTTTTGGTACTGAATCTGGTATAGCATGTTTTGAATCTGGATTTTCGAAATTGTGATGTTAGAGGGTTTAATCAATTCATGCATGTTTATCTTTGTTTCAGTCAAACTTGAAGTTAGTTCGTGCTTTGGTATTCATTACTGTTAAGCTTACTGAAATAACAAGTATAGAATGAGGTACCATCTTTCAATTGGAATTCATGTTAGAGATTGTTTCGTTTATGCCTGAAATCCAAACCATGCAATACTGTTTGTTTAAAAGTTAAGGGGGAGTATTAATTTTTGGGTAGCAAGGTGATAATGAATAAGTCATCATAGGATAACACCCTTCATTACAAATTTGTTTTGACATCAAAATGCATTTTGATCATGCTTAAGGATAATCAATTCTAGTTTAGCATTTCTGGAATATTTTGAAGCATTATGGTTATGATTGTGATGGGAATAATTTGGATCACGAAATTGGACTATAGAGTATGGCTCAACAACTCTAAGGGGTACATTGATGCGTCTGTTCTTTTGGGCTTCAGGCAAGCCTATTTTTCCTTTCGCGTGTATGGGTGTCTGATTCTATGATTTGGGCCTCTTGTGGATTTTAGACCATAAGTCCACTTGAGTTGAAATTGCCAGCTTCATTAGTTGGGCCAGTGCAAGTGGCCTCAAGAATTTAAGCTGGGATAGCCCTATCACGCTGTTGGGATCGCGCTGGGCCCAAACGAGGCAGCTTTTGCTCTTTAAAACATTAGTTCGCTTAAGAGCCACTTGCTTTAAAATTAACATAAGCCATGTAGGGAATTTCTAATTAGTTTAGAGACCTTTCAAGTAGAATAAATTGGGGCGCACCAAGCCAAACAAAATTAGGAATGTCTGGCCCTCGTGTGATCATTTCTTTTAATTCTAGAATTCGGGGCGTGTCGTTTAACAAATTTCCACGGCCCTCGTGAAGTTAATAACGCGTTAGGTGCTTTAGGCGCGCACTTTAATAATATTACCTTCTTAAACTCGGGTGTGCATTTCATGTGACCCAAATCAAATCCCAAAACGTTGAATAAAATGTGTTCCGGATTGCGGGTGCATTTCATGTGGCGCGATCCAAAGACATGTTTTAAACGACGTTCAATCTACTTCAAAAATGGAATAAAATCGGTTGAAAGTTAAAATTTGCACAGAGGTTCATAATTGTTTAGAATCAGATAATTAAGATGAATATAACAGTTAAGCGACCATGCTAGAACCACGGGACACAGGAATGCCTAACACCTTCTCCCGGGTTAATAGAATTCCTTACCCGGATTTTCTGATTCGCGGACTGTAATACAGAGTCAATATTTTCCTCGATTCAGGATTCAACCGGTGACTTGGGACACCATAAATCTTCCAAGTGGCGACTTTGAATCTTTTAACAATAAATCCTGTTTCGATTATCCTTTAATTGTAAAAACTCCATTATACACCCTTTAGCGGGGTGTAGGTAATAAGAAGGTGTGACAGCTCTGGCGACTCTGATGGGGATCGATCCCAGATTCTCTGGTTCAGGGTTCAAGAATTTGAGCTTAGATGAATTATTATATTTGGTTTTATCTGTTATCTGATTTTATCACATGTTTGAGCCTAATGTGCTAAATGTTGTTTTTACCATTTTGATATTATCTGAACTGTATATATAAACTGCTACGAAACCCTTCTCTTCTCACCTTCGGAGATGTGCTCGCTGGTCGAGACTCCCTATTCTGTTAGTGTCATACCTTGAAATAAAAAAGAGGCTCGGACAAGTTACTAAGCCGGATGGCCTCTTGGTTCCCGATACGTAGCCCCCTCCCTGGCTCGAGTTGTCCGCTCGGGTACACAGTCTAGAACATATACCCAGGTTTTAAACCTAGAATAACTCAGCCTCATGACAGATCCCTAGTAGGAACGTTTGTTTACATCATGTGCATTTTGACTTTGGAGACTCAACACAGAGGTTGGGTCTTTCTAGGACAGGTGTACCCGAAATATAAAGACCATTATGATGCATTTTATTTGCTACTTGTGCATTCATTTACTTCGAATTTGTATGTTGACCGGTTTGTAAGAAAAATTGGAAGGGTTAATGAGATGGTTGAGAGGGATAAGTGTCTGTTTGAAAAACCAATGTCTCAAACATACCGAAACTCTGCCGAAATTTTGAAAAAAGAGAGAATTTTGTAGTTTTCAAAGAAAAGAAAAAAAAAGAGAAAAATCTTTGTGTTTTAGAAAGGAAAAATAGTTGGTTTTATTTTGACAAATTTGCCTGAACTACGCTAGCTTGATTCCCACCGAATGTGGGATATGTAGGCAACCCCCATCGGGTCCAACTTCCTTTTTGCAAAAATAGCCCAAAAGAACAAATATTTTACTTTTGTTTGAATATAATTAGGGTGATGTCATTCTTGTCGAAAATAGCCGAATGTCCCTAAAAGGGCGCCGGAGGGTTGTTTTTTCAAGAACAACCACCCGTGGTCATTTTTTCAAGGTTTTCACCGGTTAGCCAATACAGCCTTAAAATCTTCGACTCCGAGGTGCTGAAAGGCCGTATTCGCAAAACTGGATTTTATTTTTAAATGAAAAGTGTCAATTTGTTTTTGAGTCAACTGAATCGTGATTTTTGCTTAACCACCCTAATAAATGTGAAGAATGAGCACAACTCGAAATTTGCCAATAATAGTCGTGAACAAGATCAGTTGCATATGTGGTGGGATGATTTGGGTAAATCGGGACAAGACACGGTCAATCAATACTTGAGAGGCCTCACTGGGTTGTTGAAGATTAATCCTACGGGGACATCATAAAGGCATTGATTACATTTTGGGACCTGACCCACAACGTGTTTCATTTCTCAGATTTTGAACTTACCCCAACATTGGAAGAAATAGCTGGATATATTGGGAATCCCAAAGTTCTCCTGAGACACCAGTACCTGATTGCTCCAAGGGCCGTAGTCGTCCACAGGTTCTTAGACTTTTTGAAAATAAGCAGGGGGGTCCACAACCCAGACTTGGCAGTTGGGTTTTGTACTTTGCAGTTTATATACAACAGATATGGTCATGTAGGCGGGTTCAACAAGCCAGAAAATAAAATCTGCATCAAAGGAAACCGCCTAAAGTGGGAAGAACACAGGTGTTTCGCATTTATGGTGGTCTTCTTGGGACTTTTGGTGTTTCCTAGAAAAGATTGGAATATTGACATACGAATAGCCGGAGTTGTTAGTACTTAGCTTACTCAGGCCAACAGCACCCTCGCACCCATGATAGTAGCAGAAATCTTCCGCGTTCTCACAGCCTGCAAAGCCGACTGAGGCTTTTTTGAAGGGTGCAACGTGTTGTTGCAGATGTGGATGATCGAACACTTATGCCATCATCCTCAATTTATGAGTTATGGGTCGACAGACAAGACATGCGTAGAAGAATTTTACACAAGGGTTGACGGGATCAGCCTGCCAGAGGGGGTCACAGAGTGGGAAGCGTGCCTCCGTTCCGTCACTGCAAACCAAATAGAGTGGACGTTTGGATGACTGTCTGTGGATGAGGTCATATACATGCCAGCCACCGGGCCTCATTTCCTCTTGATGGGACTCAGGAGTATCCATCCTTATGCTTCATATCGGGTTTTGAGGCAGCTGGGGAGATGCCAGATAGTTCCGTGAGGTGAAGATCTTAGTGCCCAAGTAGTCGAGATCGGACCTAACGGTCAATTTCATAAAGCAGCAGTCCGCCAAATCTGGAGCGAATGTCAATACTTAACAGCCAATACATGTGTGCGTGATCGATCCAAAGGTGAGGTTTCACCAGGGTACCTTGCTTGGTATAGGAGAGAAATTGAGTTTGGGATGATGGCTAAAAGACCCCATCTTCAAGAATTCATCGAGGCATCACAGGAACAATGGGACTAGTTGGCCAAAGAAAGCGAGTATAGGGCTACCATAAGCAAATTGGAAAAACAAGTCAGGGACCTTCAGTATGAAAATAGCTTGCAAACCGCGGTGGACGAAGGAGAAAAGAAAAAGCTAGCCATAGAAAATGAGGCCCTTCGAGCCCAGATTCAGAAAATGAAAATAACTTCAGAAAACCCAGCCCGAAGTGCCAAAGATGAGAAACTCATAGCTAACTTGAGGCAGAAAGTGAGTGATTATAGTTTTGATTTGAACAAAGCAGAAAGTGAACTAGCCAAGACTCGAAAATAGTTGGCTAAAAATGCAGATGAACGAGCATGCCTGGTTAAGCAGTTGAAAGAAAAGTATGATGATGAGGTCGCAGGACTAAAGAAAAGGGTCATCACCATGGAGAATAAAACAATCATACATGCGAAAGACTTCAAGGCTAAAAGGGAACAGTGTTATACAGCAATGGCACGACTAGAAAGAGATTTGCAACAACTCCAAGAGTAGAACCAGGTAGCCGAACAAACTTTGGAAGCCAGAACCGAACAGATTGGGCGTTTGTTGCAAGAGAAGGGCGTCATAAGAGAGCGAGTCAAAAGGGTCGCCAACTACATCGCGATGAAGTGCAGTAGCTGTGAGGATATGACTAGACCTATGTTTTTCGCGACTGTGATGATTTTTGTTCGCCGGGTAATGGAAGATCTCTACCACCTCCAAGGGGATTTAGCGAGTCGGCCAGCGGCGAGGCCGAATGATGCCCGCGGGTCCCGGGGGCAATTGAGGCACTGATGTATTCGTGATTTCTTGAGTCTGTATTTTCTTTCCGTTAAAGTTTGCCAGTTTGTCTTGGAGTCTGTATTTCTGTTATTAGAGTATGTGGGTTGTTTGTTTTTTGAGTCTGTATTTCATCTTTCATCAGAGTCTGTTAGTTTTTGTTTAAGTCTATTTTCGAGTCTTATTATGAAAAAATTTAAATATTCCAAAAATGTTTTATTATTTTTTATCTCCACGAACTACGCTTGGTCTAATTCATGCGGGGTCATGATATGTAGGTAATCTCCATTCGACCGTAACCAAATAAAAAAGAGAGAAAGAAAATAAGAGGAAAAACAATAGAGTAAAAAAAAGAAAAAGAGCTGAAAAACAAGAAAGAAAAGAGAGAAAATAAGAAATCAAGAGAGAATAAAAACAAAGAGATAACAGAGACAAGAGTGAAAGGAAGGAAAAGAAAAGAAAAGAAAAGGGGGAAGTTTGCAATTGAAAGTAAGAAAAGGTCGGGATGACGCATGCAACCGATCAAATACATAATAGAGACGGTTAACTGCTTAGGTGCATTCATGCCCAATATGCAGTTACCAATCTGTTAAAGCCTAATCGTTAATAAGGTTGTTGTTTGATGTGTTAAGTCCAGGCAGATGGTTAGTTGATTGGCACTCTGGCAACTCACTCATACAACACCCGATCAAAAGACGGGGTGAATATGGCCAACCAAGAACCGGAGACGAGTATTGTTGACCCGTTAAAAGAGGTGGAAGAACTGGATGTTAATGCAATAAAGGAAGAGATATATAAGTTAAAGCAGCAGATGGCTGAAATGTACCAGGCCTGGGCAAAGGGGCATCCACCACCAGTTTATCCCGCCAACCCTGCCTATATCCCACCATCGGCCCAACCTTAGGAGCCTCCCACTATGAACTCATCTCTAGCCTTTCCCCTCTACCAACAATGCTATGGCGCCACTTCCCATACTTCTCAAGCTCCACCATCCAAACAAGTCCCATACCCTCCCCCACTAATTACACCTATTTTTGTGGCACCTCCACCTGCTACATTATACCGATCTTCCAGTGAACCTCTGTTCCAAACTCACAACAACTAGTACTATCCCCTTGAACCCACCTTCAAAGTTCCAGAACCATATTCTTGCACCCCTCATCTTGATCTTCCGGCAGAGACTAAGAAGCCACCCAAAAATCCCGAGCATGAAGAGATGATCAGAAAGGTCAAAAGCTTAGAACAATCGTTCCGAGATATGAGGGGGTTGTGAGGTAAGGTAAGTGTGGTTTATAAATATTTATGTCTGTTCCCAGATGTCAGTTACCAGTAGGGTTCAAAATGCCCAAGTTTGATCTGTACGACGGGCATGGTGACCCAGTAGCACACTTAAGAGGATTTTGTAGCAAGATGAGAGGAGCAGGTGGAAGAGATGAATTGCTGATGGCATATTTCAGCCAAAGTTTGAGTGGATCGGCATTAGAATGGTATACCAGACAAGATCACAGCAGGTGGTACACATGGGACGATTTGGCCCAAGCCTTTGCCTGCCATTTTCAGTACAATCTCGAAATTATCCTAGACCATTTGTCATTAACAAAGATTGAGAAGAAGCCCAGTGAGAGCTTCAGGGAATATAGATTCCGCTGGAGAGAGCAAACAGCGAGGGTTGACCCTCCGATGAAAGAAAGTGAGATGGTTGATTATTTCTTGCAGGCTTTGGAACCCACTTATTTTGGTCACTTGGTGTCAGCAGTGGGCAAGTCCTTTAATGAAGATGTAAAAATGGGAGGCATGGTTGAGGAGGGACTCAAGTCCAATAAGATCATGAGTTATTCAGAAATCAAAGCAACAACCTAGGCCATTCAAAAAGGTACTGGAGGTGTACTCAGGAAGAAGAAGAAGAAGAAAGAGGATGTTGCTACAATTGAATCAGGAGCTTGTATTGGATCTAGGAACCTTCCACGTTACTACAACCCGCCTCGACCCTACCACCAAACTTACCCACACACTCCATATAGTCCACCATAACACTACTACCCACCGCTAGATTCCCATTTTTCCGTCCATCACGCACAAACCTATACCCAACCTCCCGCTCACGCACAATGGCATACGCCGATTCCACCAAGTCCATACCTAGCTCCACAAAATGCCCATCCACCCCTAAGAGCCTACAGAAATCCCCTTGGAACAGGTTTTCGGCCAAATCGAGCCTTTAAGAATGAGAGGTTGCAGAAGCAGAAGACTTTCACTCTATTGGGAGAATCATATGCTAGTCTATTCCACTGACTTAGACAGTTGGGTATGTTGAATCCGATCGAGGCTAAACTGTTGAATCCTCCTCCCAAAAATCTTGATCGCTCGGTGAGTTGCGAGTATTGTTCAGGGACCCTGGGTCACGACACAGAGAAATGCTGGAAGTTGAAAACAGCTATTCAAGAGCTCATTAATACTAATCGAATTGAGGTCCAAGCCCCGGAGGCACCCAACATCAACCAGAACCCGTTGCCGGCCCATCATGAAACTAATATGATTGAGATAGTTCATAAGGGAGGAGAGCCTAAAAAGCCTTCGCAAACCGTCATGATGATTCGGGCTAGTGAAGCCAAGCCATTTGAAAAGTCAACAAATGAGAAATCTGTGATCAAGTTGAACGGGGAAAATAATGAACCATATGTGGAGGTCAAGAAGGGGTCCTCAAATGACGTTGTAGGAAAACATGAAAGAGCAAAAGTGGTTGTGCTAGGAATGACGAACAAGCCTGTGGTAATTGTGAAGGGCGCCCGCACAGATCCTGTCATTATCAAACCGGTAACTCAATTACCCATAGTCAACAGCAAGGTAGTCCCATGAAATTATGAACGAGTGACAATGACTTACAAGGGGAAAGAGGTTAAAGAAGAAGTGTGTGAGACCCATGGTTTGACTCGATCGGGGAGATGCTTCGCTCCCGGAGAGTTGAGAAAAGCTAAGACCTCAAAAGATAATCCAGTGTTCGTGAAGAAAGCGGTGACCGAGAAAGAATCAGAAGAATTTCTGAGAAAGATGAAAGTACAAGACTATTACATTGTGGAGCAGTTAAGGAAGACACCAGCTCAGATCTCGCTCTTGTCATTATTGATCCATTCAGACGAGCACCGTCGAGCTTTGATGAAGATCTTGAACGAGGCCCACGTTCTTGACAAAATCTCAGTAAACCACCTGGAAAAGATAGCTAACAAGATATTTGAGGTAAACCGAGTCACTTTTTCTGATGATAAGTTGCCCGTGGAGGGTATTGAGCACAATAGAGCCCTCTATCTGACGGTGAAATGTGAAGATTCCGTGGTTACTCGGGTACTAGTTGACAATAGTTCCAGTGCAAATATTTGCCCGCTTTCCACTCTGAACAAGTTGAAGGTGGATGATAAAAGAATTCACAAGAACAATATCTGCATTCGGGGATTCGATGGTGGAGGGAAAGATTCAGTCGGGGACATAGTGCTCGAGCTTACAATAGGGCCGGTTGAATTTACTATGGAATTCTAAGTACTCGATATGGCTGTTTCTTACAATCTACTATTAGGACGACCCTGGATTCATGCTGCCAGAGCGGTCCCGTCTACTCTAAATCAAATGGTCAAGTTTGAACGGGATCGACAGGAAATTATTATGCATGGTGAAGATAATTTCTGTGTTCCTAGTGATGTCATTGATCCGTTCATAGAGTTTGAAGACGACAATGGGCCATGGGTTTATCAGGTTGTTGACACGGTATCGGTAGAGAAAATTCCTGAAAGGAAGTGCGTGCCAACTCCAAGGGTAGCTGTTACATCAGTCATGGTAGTCGTTGAAATGTTGAAAAATGGTTTTTTACCGGGCAAAGGTTTGGGTGCATCTCTGCAAGGTATCGTACAACCGATTTCTCTTCCTAAAAACTTGGATACATTTGGTCTAGGGTTCAATCCCACAGTCGCAGACGTGAGAAGAGCCAGAAAATAAAACAGAGAGCATGAGCCTTTCCAAAGCCAGTCCCGCGTCTTTCCTAATCATTTGTCAGGCCTGGTACCAGAAAGCGCCCAGTGATGTCGGTTCCCATTTCAGTGGTTGATGTGGATGGAGATTTGATGGAAAGGTTCGAGAGGATATTCGCCGATGTGAACGTGTTGGAAGCTGGAGAGGGTTCTAGCAAGGCGGATGTGCAATTTGTTGGGCCCAGTGCAAAGATTAATAATTGGGAAGCTACTCCTCTCCCCACCATGAGGGAGTTTTGGTAGTTTGCTTTGATTTTCTTTCAATTTATCTGGATTATTCCAGGGTTGTAATCCAGATTCTATGTTTCGTCCGTTTGGATGTATAAACTATGTTATCTTTAATTTCAATGAAATACAATTTCTCTTTTCCTCTCTTCCTGATAGTTTTATTTTTGTTTTCCTTTCTTCCTGTACAGTTCTTTTTATGTTGGTTTCAATGATATAACATGCATGCGGAATCTCCGGCCCAGTCTTAAAAGCCAATCTAGTTCTAAAATACTAATTCAAAAAATAGAGTGTGATGTTGAATCGGAATATGACGAGGATGAAGCCTTTGAAGAGATTAGTAAAGAATTAAGTCATTTTGAAGAAAAACCCAAGCCTAACCTGTGTGATACAGAAGCAATCAATTTAGGGGACCAAGATAATATTCGGGAAACTAAAATAAGTGTCCATCTTGAACCACAACTCAAAGAGGAGATAATTAAAATATTGTTCGAGTATAAAGATGTTTTCGCATGGTCCTATGACGACATGCCAGGTCTAAGCACTGGCTTGGTGGTTCATAAATTGCCCACTGATCCGGCATTCCCCCTTGTCAAGTAGAAGCTGAGGAAATTTAAAACTGATATGAGTGTGAAAATTAAGGAAGAGGTCACCAAACAGTTTGAGGCCAAGGTCATTCGGGTCACTCGGTATCCTACGTGGTTAGCCAATGTAGTGCCTGTGCCGAAGAAAGATGGCAAGACCAGGGTGTGTGTTAATTATCGAGACCTCAACAAGGCGAGTCCCAAGGATAACTTCCCTTTGCCGAACATCCATATATTGATCGATAATTATGCTAAACATGAGATTGGTTCTTTTGTGGATTATTATGCGGGCTACCACCCGATCTTAATGGATGAAGAAGACGCAGCAAAGACAATATTCATCACGCCTTGGGGAATGTACTATTATCGGGTCATGCCATTTGGTTGGAAAAATGTTGGGGCAACCTACATGAGGGCAATGACGACCATATTCCACGACATGATACACAGAGAGATCGAGGTTTATGTTGATGATGTGATTGTAAAGTCTAGAAAGCAGTCTGACCATGTTAGAGACTTGAGAAAGTTCTTCCAAAGGCTTCGCAGGTACAATCTCAAGTTTAATCCTGCAAAATGCGCGTTCGGTGTTCCGTCTGGAAAGTTGTTGGGATTCATAGTCAGCCGACGAGGTATTGAATTAGACCCGTCAAAAATCAAAGCCATCCAGGAATTGCCGCCTCCAAAGAACAAGACTGAGGTGATGAGTCTGTTAGGAAGATTGAATTATATCAGCCGGTTTATTGCTCAGCTCACGACAACTTGTGAGCCTATCTTCAAATTGTTAAAGAAAGATGTTGCAGTCAAGTGGACAGATGAATGTCAGGAAGCATTTGATAAGATAAAGGGGTACTTATCAAACCCACCTGTGTTGGTCCCGCCAGAACCAGGGAGACCTTTGATTCTGTATTTGACAGCCTTGGACAATTCATTTGGATGTGTGTTAGGACAGCATGACATCACTGGTAGTAAGGAGCAGGCCATATATTATCTCAGCAAGAAGTTCACATCTTACGAGGTTAAGTACACTCAGCTTGATAGGACGTGTTGCGCCCTAACTTGGGTAGCCCAGAAACTGAAACACTATTTGTCAGCTTATACTACTTACCTCATCTCTTGCTTGGATCCGTTGAAGTATATCTTCCAGAAGCCTATGCCCACTGGAAGGCTTGCAAAGTGGCAGATCTTGCTCACAAAATTTGAAATTATTATGTGACTAGGACCGCAATGAAAGCACAAGCATTAGCCGACCATTTGGCTGAGAATCCTATGGATGAAGAATATGAACCTTTGAAGACTTACTTCCCTGATGAAGAGGTAATGCACATTGATGAGTTGGAACAGGTTGAAAGGCCATGATGGAAACTTTTCTTTGTTGGGGCTGCTAACATGAAAGGCGTTGTGATATGAGCGGTACTTGTTTCTGAAACAGGGCATCATTACCCTGTTACGGCTCAGCTTCGTTTCTACTGTACTAACAACATGGCGGAATACGAGGCATGCATTTTGGGTTTGAGGATGGCTGTGGATATGGGTGTCCAGGAAGTCTTGGTCTAGGGTGACTTGGACTTCTGGTACACTAGATTCAGGGAGAATGGGAAACACGGGATTTAAAACTCATACCGTACCGGCAATGCTTGCATGATCTTTGTCAACGGTTTCAATCAATAGAGTTCAGCCATATTCCGAGGATCCACAATGAGGTCGCTGATGCTTTGGCTACTCTAGTGTCAATGTTACATCATCCAGATAAGGCTTATATAGACCTGTTGCATATTCAGGTCCGTGATCAGCATGTTTATTGTAACATGGTGGAGGAAGGGCTCGATGGGGAGCCTTGGTTTCACGACATCAAGGAATATATCCGAAGGGGAGTATATCCGGTACAAGCCACAGGTGATCAAAAGAGAACAATTCGTCACTTGGCAAGTGGATTTTTCTTTAGTGGAGGACTTTTGTACAAAAGAACTCCAGATATTGGGTTATTAAGATGTGTAGATGCCAGACAGGCCACGGCTATCATGACCAAAGTACATTCTGGAGTTTGTGGACCACACATGAGTGGGTATGTGCTGGCAAAGAAGATTCTCTGGTCAGGTTATTATTGGCTCACTATGGAGCGAGATTGTATCAATTTCGTGCGTAAATGTCATCAGTGCCAAGTGCATGGAGATTTGATTCATTCCCCACCATCTGAATTACACACGATGTCTACACCATGGCCTTTTGTTGCATGAGGCATGGATGTCATCGGGCCAATTGAGCCATCAGCATCGATCGGGCACATGTTCATTCTAGTGGCCATCGATTATTTCCCCAAGTGGGTAGAGGCTAAAACATTCAAGTCTGTAACCAAGAAGGCGGTGATTGATTTTGTGCATTCAAATATCATTTGCCAGTTTGGGATACCGAAGGTGATCATTACAAACAATGGGGCTAATCTCAATAGTCATCTGATGAAAGAGGTATGTCAGCAGTTCAAGATCACACATCGCAATTCTACCCCGTACCGCCCCAAGGCAAATGGAGCAGTTGAGGCGGCCAACAAGAATATAAAGAAGATACTTCAAAAAATGGTGGAAGGTTCTAGGCAGTGGCATAAAAAGTTGTCGTTTGCATTGCTAGGTTATCGCACTACTGTCCGTACTTCAGTAGGGGCGACTCCTTATTTGTTGGTGTATGGCACCGAAGTAGTGATACCCGCAGAAGTGGAAATTCCATCCCTTCGAATTGTCGCGGAGGCTGAGATCGATGATGAGGAGTGGGTCAAAACCCGCTTGGAACAATTGAGTTTGATCGATGAGAAAAGACTGGCAGCAGTGTGTCATGGCCAGTTGTATCAACAGAGAATGGCAAGAGCATACAACAAGAAGGTGCGTCCACGGAAGTTTGAAGTGGGGCAGTTAGTATTGAAACGCATTCTTCCTCATCAGGTTGAAGCAAAAGGAAAATTCGCCCCAAATTGGCAGGGGCCATTCGTTGTGACTAGAGTGTTGTCCAATGGTGCATTGTATTTGACTGATGTAGAAGGCAAATGTGTAGAAATGGCTATCAATTCTGATGCAATCAAGAGATATTATGTATGATTTCTTTCTTTGATTGTACTTGTTTGTATTTGGCATGTCTCGAATATTGAAATGACGAAGGTATTTTATTCTGCTATCTAAACACTTTATCCCTCGTTACCCCTGTGAGCCTCATTTATTTTTATTCATACCCCTCCTTCGAAATCAATGGCAAATCTCGGAAACACAATCGTAAATATAAGTAAAGGAAGGAGATAAAAAGAGAAAGGAAAAAGAAAGGAGAAAGAAAGAAGAAAAGAGAAAGAAAAGAATGGAAGGAGAAAGAAAAAGAAAAAAAAGAAAACAGAACAAAAGGAAAAACAAAAGAGGAAAAGAAGAGAAAGAAAAAGAGAAGAAAAATCACAACAAACAAAGTAATTCCTATGTCATGAACTACGTTCAGCCTGATTCATTTTAAGGATACATAGGCAACCTCACAGTTCGGTCCCATCAAAGTAAAAATATAAAAGTCCCCAAACAAGAAATCGGGGCAGAAGTTGTGGTTGTTATCAGAAATCTGGTTCCGAAGGTTGTAAGTTGGAACCCAATCAAACTGTTTTGAGCTTTTTATAACCTTCCTTTCTAAACCCATCCAAAAGCCACATTACGGTCCAAAGAAAGATCTTCCAACCAGTCTTCAGGAAATGCCAAGTCAAGCAGGTAGCGGTGATTCACATCAGGGGCAACACTCTGGTCCAAAGAGGGAAAAGAAGTCAAAAATGAGAGAGTCTTATTGGTGAAAACCCTCACGGGCACCGTAAGGCGACGGGAGCTGAGAGAAATCAAAATGAGAAAGTCTTATTGGTGAAAACCCTCATGGGCACCTTAAGGCGAAAGTGAGTTGACAGATGAAGGAATGAGAGAGGTCTGCTGGTGAAAACCTTTCAAGGCACCGCAGGATGAACAAGGTCGGGATTTGAGGTGAAGAAATCAGGTTATGGAAATTCTGGGGCAACAAAGTATGGCAACTGAAAGTTCATTGGTTGGACATATTAGGCCGATTAATCCAAATTGCATGTCATGATTATTGGTGCCAGCTGCTCAATTCAGATAAGTCCTTTTTCTTTTTCCTCTTCAGATAGTCTTCCAGTTTTGGATTTCCTTATCCTTAATTCCGAAAGTCATTGCATTTCATTTCTTTTGGGTTTATTTTTCTAAGATGCTCCCAATGTCAGTTCTATTTAAGCAAATAAGAAGGAATTTCAAAGCTCACTACCAGCTTCAAGATTGCAAAGCACAGTGTGGCCAGAGCATACCAAAGATAGCATGGTGTAAGGTGGGATAAAGTGCCGGTAAAAGTTCAATCGGCAGAATGATTTAGTAATTTCATGGGAGATGCAGAGTTTCAGTTAAAGGGGTTAGAGGTGTGAAACAACGGTTTGGGTACAGAACACTCGGGTCATCCAAAGTCATGGGGTTTGAAAGTCAGTCAGACAGTCAGACGGTCCAGGTCCAGTGCAGAGAAGATAGTCAAAACAAAACAATGCAGTGGAAGGATCTTCAGCACGAATGCCATCAACTAACCACCATTTTAAACTAACAAATGTTCTTTGATTGAAACAGGGGCAGAAAAGTTCGTTTGTTTTAGAGGAACTCTCCGCAAGGAAAGCCAGGCATCAAACAAGTTTGACAGTAAGTTTCAGGACCCTCCTAGAAAATGAGACCTAGTTTAAATGTTCAAAAATAGCATAATCTAGCATAAATGCATCCCAAAGGAATATAAGTTGGCTTAGAAATTTGCATGTTCGAGATAGGATTCAATTAGGAGTTTTCAGGACCCTCATGGATAATGGGACTTAGCTTTAAAGTTTCGGTTAGATAGCAACATTTAGCATAAATTCTGCTGTAGGGTAGTATAATTCAACTATAAAAGTTGTCACTCTTAAGATAAAATTTGACTTTGGAAAAGGACTGGGAAGGCTTGAATGGATGGCTTCCAAGGCCAGGGCTCGATCCTGCACAATTTAGACCATCTAGTATCTATTTAATTTACTTAATGCACTCACAAGCCTTCGCATCGCTGCCCTAGCTTCGTGTTAAGGGCACACTTAACGAACAACTTACTCTATTGACATATTTCAGGACCCTCCTGGATAATGGGGAGTAGTTTAGGACCTTCTTAGATAACAAGATGTAGCGGAAGTCACGCCTTTAAAATATATAGCGTGGATTTGAAATTGTCGTTTAGTTAAGAGCTGTCAGGACCCCCTGGATAATGGGACCTAGCTTTCAAATTCTTAGTAATATTTGGTAATATGATTCAGTTTAACACTCACATATGTGCCCAGCTACCAAACTGGGGCAGAAAGTTTTCTTTGTTTTGTCTATTTTGTTGAAATCAGGAACCCGCTTGGAGAACAGGGAGAAGAATTTCAAGTCAGCAGTCAGGAGCCCGCCTGGATAGCAGGGATTACATTTCAAGTTAGCAGTTAGGAGCCCGCCTGAAGAGCAGGGAATACATTTCAAGTCAGCAGTCAGGAGCCCGCCTGGAAGGCAGGGAATATATTTCAAGTTCAGCAATTAGGAGCCCGCCTAGAGAGCAGGGAATACATTTCAAGTTTAGCAGCCAGGAGCCCGCTTGGAGAGCAGGGAATACATTTCAAGTTTAGCAGTCAGGAGCCCGCCTGGAGAGCAGGGAATATATTTCAAGTCAGCAATTAGGAGCCCTCCTGGAGAACAAGAGAGTACGATTCAAGTTTTAGCTTTCAAGTTCTTATTGATATTTGGTAATGTGATCCGTTTTACATTTACATGTGTGCCTGATACCCAAGCGGGGGCAGAAAATTTTCTTTGTTGTTGTCTATTTTGTTGAAGTCAGGAGCCCACCTGGAGAGCAGGGAATACATTCAAGTTCAGCAATCAGGAGCCCGCCTGGAGAGCAGGGAATACATTCAAGTTCATGCAGTCAAGCGTCCACCTGGAGAAAAGAAAAACATCTCAAAGTGTAGTTGGAAGTCAGGCATCCACTTGGAGAAAAGGAAAACATCTCAAGTTACAATTCAAGGCGGCAACAAAGGGATTCCACCAGGAGAATACAAGTCAACAAGGCAACAAGAACCACCAGAGCAAGTCTGAAGTTATAGATAGGATTTTGTAATGCATAGATCATAGTCTAGTCTAACTTCTTTTATTTTGACATGGTGTAATAAGGGGATGCAGTAAGCAGTAGCAACAATAGCAGCAACAGTGAAACCACAGCTTCATGGTAGTACCAGTTACCAAAACTTTCCAAACTACACTGACCTGATTCCTTTTAGCCAAGGATATGTAGGCAACCTCGGAAGCAGGGTGCGGTCAAATCTTTCATAAAATGCTTCCCAAGGAGTATTCAAACGGGCAAAAATCGCTCGTATCTTCTCACTTTATCTTTGCACGAAAACTCTTCGTGTTTCCGAGCAAAGAGGTGTTGATGTGAGCACCTGATTTTTGCCCTATATGAATTACTCACATAATTTAAAACAAAATAATTTCTTTTCATTATCTGCAATTTTTGTGGATTTTGTGGCATTTTCTGTTAATTGTTTGCATCTGTCTGTGCATTTCATTTTGTTTAATTAATGAAAAATACAAAAATATGTTGCATTTGCATTTAGGATTTAATTTTACATTTTTAGGATTAGTTGACAAATTAGCTGTTTTATAGAAGTGGGAAAATCACAAAAAATAGTTTATTTTGCACTTTTAATTTTAATTTTGAATTTCAAGTAGTTTTCCTTTTAATTTATTT
Organism: Nicotiana sylvestris; assembly: GCF_000393655.2. Classification (NCBI taxonomy): domain Eukaryota; kingdom Viridiplantae; phylum Streptophyta; class Magnoliopsida; order Solanales; family Solanaceae; genus Nicotiana; species Nicotiana sylvestris. The sequence continues at coordinate 1,668,373 of NC_091058.1, forward strand.
TCTTAATTAATTATGATAATTATTATTTGGGTTTAAGTAGTGTTTTGATGGGGTAATTAAGTTTTAGGATTTAATTTGATTTTTTATTTAGTTTGAAAAAAAAAGAATTGTTGAAAAAATTTTGATTGGAAAATTGGAAAATAAAAAGAATATATACACAAATTTGGGTTGCCTTTAATTAAAATCCGCACAGGCCCAAAACTTTTCCCCTTACCTGTCCAAAATGGCCCAAAACCCGTCCAAAATGGCCCAAAACCCGTCCTAAACCCGGGTTTAACCGGTCCCTTCCCCAATAACCAAAACGGCGTCGTTGTATACGTTTTTTATCACGACCGTTGGATCTCCTCAATCCAACAGTCCGGAACTGGGGAGGTAACAATATTTATATGTCCAAACGGAACCCTACCCCCCTTCTCAGAACTCCCCCACACTTCATCTCCCTCACCTCATCCTTCGCCTGAGACCCCTTACCCAAAACCCTAACGCCGCCCTGAAATCTCACCGCCTCAGGCCGGCGGCGCTGGTCCCAATCAACACCAGATCAACACCCCAGACTCCCCTTCACCTCCCCTTTCCGAATCCTCACTTCTTTTCTTTCAAATCTGTTCAAAACCCCTCGAATTTCAAATCAAAGGAGAAACCCTAGCGCCGTCTTGTTCTCTCCGGTGGCGGCGCCACCTCTGTTCAACCCAAAATCTACACCACGAAACCTCCTTCACCTCCTATGTCCCAATCCCTAATCCTTTTCCCTCAAATCACCCCAGAACTCTTCGAATTTTAGATCAAAGTCGAACCCTAGAACCCCAATCGAGATTTTGCAGATGATTCGTGTTTAATATGATTTTATTCGTCTGTTCTATACGAGAAAATGCGATTAATATCATATTTGACCGGAAACTCGAAGATTTGAAGATTCACGCTTATCTCTTCTTGGTCCGAACTGTAATAGATATCTTTCCTTTTGTTTTTTTGTTTAATCTTTCCTTCAGTGTTCTTTTCCCATGCTCTGTTCTCTTCGTCTCTTCTTTTCATTTTGTCCCAGAATTTCTTTGAGACATGCATGAGCAAATGGTGTCGTTTTCTTAATAAGCAGTAAGCTAATTAACCTAAAATGGTTAGTTTGTGTTAGTGATAGATTAATAAGTCATTTAGGCTAACTTCTCGCAAATTGTCAGTATGTGCTCTTGTGGGTTGCAATTCGATAGTAGGGCAAATGCCAATTGAGGCTATTTGGGCTCTTGATCTTGTGAGGTTAGGCTTGGGTCAGAGTCCGACTCACTTTGGTTTAGAAAATTGGGTCAAATTAGACCCATGACCCATTTGAGTCCAAAGGTAATTTTCAGAGGTTTAGAGGGTAATTTAGGGAAATTGGGGTAGAGAATCTAGGTGTAGCTGACCAGGGAAGCTTCTAGGAAATTGGGGTTGGGATTATTCTGAATTTTTAGATTGTACATTGAGGACTCCTAAGCAAAAATAAAAATTTCAGAAGGTTTTAAGTGCAATTTTGAACTCTTTAAGGTTGCCCTAGTAGCTTGCCTATAAAGGAATTGTTACTTAGAGCTCAAGTCAGATCTTTAAGAGCTAAGAGACCCAAGAGCTGAAAATCCAGAAAATATAGAAAACTGCACAAATTTACTGTTTCATAGAGGAGTGAATAGAAAAAATCAGAAAAATACAAAAAAAGTGACTGAAAACTTTAGCGAAACACTGTTCCATTGAATTTTATTTGGTGATTTTGAAGTTTTCCAAGTTTTGAATCAAATCTCTGGCTTATTTGAGTTGAAAATGGTTTAAGCATTCCTGTGATTAGCGTATGAGGTTTTTTTAAGCTCCTGGGGTTGTTTTGAGTTTTAAGCTTGGGCATTCAAGCTTGGTTTGAGTTGATTTTTGCTGCTTGACACCGTCTTGCTGTTGCTGATTCCCTGCTTTCCTCTTATTTTGTTTTTCCCAGGTATTTTCTCATACCATTTGCTAACAAATGAGGTGTTACAAGTTAGAACCAGACTGAATCTGTGCATAAAGTTGGAGATCTATGCTGGAATTTGAATAGAAATCCTGTTTAAATGTTAAAATTCTATTAGCTTTTGCGTTTTACACCTTTAATTTCCCTGTTATGAAGTAGATCATCATCTTTTCTTTCGAATATGTTAAGTCGTTCATCCATACTCAATGACTTAAGTTTGTTTTTTGGCCATTTAGAAAGAACATTTGGATTTTGGCTACGTAAATGGACTGTTAAACATTTTACAAGGACTGACTGCCTGAATATTTTAGTTTGTTTGTTTTTTCTGTAGTTTGGAATTAGGATCTGGGTATGAAGAAGTTTTGGTACTGAATCTGGTATAGCATGTTTTGAATCTGGATTTTCGAAATTGTGATGTTAGAGGGTTTAATCAATTCATGCATGTTTATATTTGTTTCAGTCAAACTTGAAGTTAGTTCGTGCTTTGGTATTCATTACTGTTAAGCTTACTGAAATAACAAGTATAGAATGAGGTACCATCTTTCAATTGGAATTCATGTTAGAGATTGTTTCGTTTATGCCTGAAATCCAAACCATGCAATACTGTTTGTTTAAAAGTTAAGGGGGAGTATTAATTTTTGGGTAGCAAGGTGATAATGAATAAGTCATCATAGGATAACACCCTTCATTACAAATTTGTTTTGACATCAAAATGCATTTTGATCATGCCTAAGGATAATCAATTCTAGTTTAGCATTTCTGGAATATTTTGAAGCATTATGGTTATGATTGTGATGGGAATAATTTGGATCACGAAATTGGACTATAGAGTATGGCTCAACAACTCTAAGGGGTACATTGATGCGTCTGTTCTTTTGGGCTTCAGACAAGCCTATTTTTCCTTTCGCGTGTATGGGCGTCTGATTCTATGATTTGGGCCTCTTTGTGGATTTTGGACCATAAGTCCACTTGAGTTGAAATTGCCAGCTTCATCAGTTGGGCCAGTGCAAGTGGCCTCAAGAATTTAAGCTGGGATAGCCCTATCACGCTATTGGGCTCGCGCTGGGCCCAAACGAGGCAGCTTTTGCTCTTTAAAACATTAGTTCGCTTAAAAGCTGAATTGAACCCCACTTGTTTTAAAAACATAAGCCATGTAGGGAATTTCTAATTAGTTTAGAGACTTTTCAAGCAGAATAAATTGGGGCGCACCAAGCCAAATAAAATTACAAATGCCTGGCCCTCGTGTGATCATTTCTTTTAGTTCTAGAATTCGGGGCGTGTCGTTTAATAAATTTCCACGGCCCTCGTGAAGTTAATAACGCGTTAGGTACTTTAGGTGCGCACTTTAATAATATTACTTTCTTAAACTCGGGTGTGCATTTCATGTGACACAAATCAAATCCCAAAACATTGAATAAAATGTGTTCCGGATTGCGGGTGCATTTCATGTGGCGCGATCCAAAGACATGTTTTAAACGACGTTCAATCTACTTCAAAAATGGAATAAAAGCGGTTGAAAGTTAAAATTTGCACATAGGTTCATAATTGTTTAGAATCAGATAATTAAGCTGAATATAACAGTTAAGCAACTGTGCTAAAACCACGGGACTCGTGAATGCCTAATACCTTCTCCCGGGTTAACAGAATTTCTTACCCGGATTTTTTGATTCGCGGACTGTAATACAGAGTCAATATTTTCCTCGATTCGGGAGTCAACCGGTGACTTGGGACACCATAAATCTCCCAAGTGGCGACTCTAAATCTTTTAACAATAAATCCCGTTTCGATTGTCCTTTTTGGAAAAACTCCCTTATACACCCTTTAGCGGGGTGTAGGTAAAAAGGAGGTGTGACAATACCTTGTGTGTAAATGCAAAGCACATTACACGGATCAATTTCGTTTTCTCCAAACTGCAATCTCCTTATCCGATCATGTGATGATAATCCATTCTTTTACGCCCTCCGTTTCAATTTAGATGAGGTAAAAAAAAAACTTTTGAAATTTGTGGTCTTAAAAATTGTAAAAGTTTTGTGGGGTCATGACATTTGTATGATTATAAAAGCTTCTCATCAAAAATAAAATGAGTAAAATGAATAATTTAAAGTTAAATTATTTTTAAATTTAAAAATATATCATTTATTGTGCAACAAACTAAAAAAAAATACCTCATCTAATTTAAAACTTATGGAGTATAATCTTTTCTTGACCACTGTAGCAACTCCCAATAATTGACCTCACTCCATTCTTGAAGGTAGCCGTCACGAGCGTTTGTTCGAATTTGCCTTTAATGAAGATCCATACCTTAAAATATATTTAAGCCGTATGTATCTATAGCCCCTTTTCCATACAATCTCACGTGAGGACATCTAAAAAAAATATATTGTCTTAGCCCACTTATTTTACTGTTAAATATTCCACTGGTAATATATATCTAGTAGTATGTAGTATAAAATCTAATCCACTAAATAATTATTTCTCTACTTCATACTTTACATATATAATTAATATTCCAAAGAATAATTATATATGCACATACATTTTATATGAACTAGCTTTAGGGTACGTACGTTGCACGTGTTTATCGCGTCAATCAATTAAAATTTATATAAAAGAACAAGTTATGTAAAATAGTAATGGACATTATAGTAGATGCAAACATTTATTTATTAAGTTAATGCGATAGTTAGAGTTACAATAATTGAACCTACAACGATAAATGATTTGATTAAGTTTGTTATGATGCATTTACTAAAATGCCAAATATTTTAGCAAAGAATATTAAAAGTAAATATGCATGTATATTATTGTGGGAAAAAATACATGTAAATTACTAAAAAAATATTAATCATAGGAGTAAAATATTGTACGTACATTTAATGTTAGATAAAAAAACTGTAGTAACAATATTTTGGAGAGTAAAGTTTTATGTCAAATATGTGAAAGAAAATTTAACGATGTAGTTCTAAATATTAGGAGTTTCTATATAGTTAAAATAAGAAAAAAATAAGTTTTAATAATTAAAATTTTATTTTATTTTAAAATTTTAGATAATAGAGTTAATTAAATTATAGCTTTGACTAATATGAAAGCTATTTTAAAGGATAAAAAATGCAAATAAAATTTTGCTAAGGAGCTTCCTGCTTTTAATATAGTATCAATAGATGAAAAGTACGTGTTGCATCTTATTGTACATTCGCTAGGTGTTACCTCGTATTAATGAGAATAATTTTTAAAAACAACATAAATATTATTCAAAAGATGTGTTCACGTTATAATATAAGAATTAACAAAAAATTATAAGTTTTAAATGATAATTGTGTTAATCATGTTTAGGAATTTGACCTATTCTAGTAGTTTTTCCTTTAGTTTGTTCTAATACTTGCTTTATTATATAAAAATATCAGAGGAATAATATTTGATTACAAGGTGAAACTATATTTTCTGTCTACCCGCTTTGAAAATTTTACAACTATAATAATTAAGACCCTTGAACCTAAAATTGATGTTCGAAGCTAAAAGTATGATTTCAAGGCATATGGCCCACGTGCCTTGGAACTTGGAAGTCCTAATTTGAATTTGTAATATATGGATTTTAAGCTTCTAAATTTAAAAACGTTTTTTTTACAAATAAGATATAGTACATAATCAGAATAGAAAAAAATTGAATACATAAATTTAATTAATTTTGATGTCCTAAATATTTAAGAAACAATTAAAGTCCTAAATATTCAAAAAATAATTAAATAACTATTTTGTTCAGTGCAATTTTTTTGACACTTTCTAAAGTAAAATTGTATAAATTTCGATGATAAAAACAGTAGAATAGTGAAGCTTCTTTTATAGAAGATTTACATATATAACTGAAACAGGAAAACATTTATGTAAGGTAAAATTATGTATAGTTAAAATAAATAAAGTGCTTATTTTTTACCAAATAGGAGTTCAAAGTGCTTATTTTTTACCAAATAACTTACAAAAAATTAATCTAAAATGAGTACAAAGTGATCGAAACTTTCCTAGTATAAAACGAAAGTGCTTGAAATTTAATTGAGTCAAAATTTTATTTAAAAGGCCTCCTAAAACTCAAAGGAGTTACAAAGTGGTTACTTTCCTAGGATAAATTGTGTTTAAAATTTAATACTGCTAAATTTAAGTGGAGATAGAAAGTGAAAAATCATCATAAGTCTAAAATTAAATGGAATTTCAAAGTGACGACAATTTTATTAAAAGATAATCTTAAACATATAAGTGGTATAAAGTTTTAGAAATTTTCCTAGTGGTAATTGAAAGTTCATAAAATTTAATACTACTAAATCTACATGGATTTGTAAAGGCACTGACTTGTAGATACAACAGGAATAGAAAAATTAAAGTCTTAAATAGTAGGAGAATAATTAAATGAGTATTCCTAAATATTAGGAAATCTATTAAACAAAATATTTTTAATTATTAGAGAAATAATTAAATGACTGTTTTATCTAGTGTGAACTTTATATTTAGAAGGTAAAAAAGACGAACGACATTTCGTTTAGGGCCTTCGTGCTTTTTAGTTCCAATTAATAAATTATTTTTAAAAATTTCATAAGGTAAAATCTTAATTGATTTTAGAGTATTAAATATTAGGACTTCCTACGTAGTTCAAATAAAAAAATTATAACTAAAAGTTTAGTTAATTGCAAAATCTTAAAATTTTAAGAAAAATAATTTAATACAGTTTTGTCCAATATAAGAACTATTAAAAGCAGCTAAAAATGGAGAAAAAAGGTCCAATAAGAGCACGAAAAAATAGTAAAAGAAATAACTTGACTAAAGATTAAAGCATACAGTCTAATACAAAAAGGATTCTATTCAACCAAGCTTTACAATCCAGATTAGCAAAATAAGATGTATTTGTTAAATAGGTGCATGCAAAATTCAACTACTAATACAAATACATGAATGCAAAATTCAACTGCTTATTAAAAAATTGCTCAAAGAAAGAAAATCTAAAACCCTTAATTTTGTAGCTGTTGCTCCAACAAGGCAAAATTATGATGATGAAAAGGCGAAATTGTAACTTCTTTTTATAGAATTACAGGCGTATATAAAATTGGGTGAAAATTTTATTAAAAAAAAGACTCTTATAAGTTTTCAAAGAGCTTGTCTTCATCTAATATAATTATAAAAAATTTAGTGTCAAAAATTTATATCAAAACTTTCCTAGTGTGTGCATGAATTAGTCAAAATTTAAGAACTTTTCAAATGTGAAATTTTAATACTCCTAAATTTAAATATAGTTGAAAGTATCAAAAGTTTCCTAGTATGTGAATTAGTTAAAATTTTATTAACTAAAGAAAAACCGAAACCTTCCTATTGTGTGTAAATTGGACAAATTTTTATTAACTAAAAAAGATCCTCCTAAATTAGAATTTTTTTTTTAATAATACTCCTAAATATAGAGTTGGACGAAAACTTCCTATTGTGTAGAGAACGAAAATGTTTCCTAGTATGCGTGTCAATTATAAGTAATATAGGAATAGTAATTAAATAACTATTCCTAAATAGTAGGGAATTATTTAAATGACTATTTTTAATATTAGGAAAATAATCAAATGACTATTTTGTCTAATATGAACTCTATTTTAAAAAGGGTAAAAAAGGCGAACGACATTTCGCTAAGGGCCTTCGTGCTTTTAATATAGTATCGATATAGATATAATTAATACCCGCTTCGGTATGGAGTCCGTTAAATTTAGTAAACTTTAATTAAGAAAAAAACTTAAAAGTTCACTCTTAATATTGGGTTATTACAGCCATATAATTCCACTGAAAGAGGGAAACATATATAATTCTGTTTTAATTTCAATTATGATTTGACATTTAGGTAGTCACGTTTCGAGGACTTTATTTCCTGTCTAGAATTTAAAGAGCATGAAGAAAAAAGATGGCTACTAGTGTCCCGAAGGGAGGGTCCAGTTGGTTTGGAGGGTGTTGTCTATAATGGCGACTGGAGTTCGATTCCCCTCAATGCCTTATGGGTCTAATCTTGTCGCACAAAACTTGCGTAGTGCGGTTTACATTCTCTGTGTAGTTTGCAGGCTATTACACAGTGGAGGATTTATCAGTGCGCATAGAATGATCACCCGAAAAGCAGAGGCTGTGGCAAAGACTGTAGCAGCTGCGGGTTTTCTTGGGAGTCCCAAAAAAAATGGTTACTAGTACCTTCATTCATTGCATGAATAAGTTAGAGGCACATTATTACTCCTCTTAAGAAATCCTTCACTCTGTATTTATCTTAAGAAATCCTTTAAGTATGTGTAAATTATTAATTTAGAATCCAGTAACTTAAAAGGATCACCACCACTCCGAACTCACAATGTTTGAATCCTGGCTCCGCCTCTAGACTGGTGATATGAATATCATATGATGTGATAATATATTTGGAAAATCCTAACATTAATTCATACGAAACATCGATTAGCCTATCTTTGACGACTATACGTCCATAAACAAAGAAAAGAAAATATAGGATTCTTTCAGGAGTCACGGCAACGACATCTGAGGGGCGCTTTGTTATTATTTGGGGCTTTGAATATTTTGAAATTTTAGGCAAGTTTGAATCAATATTTTGTAGCATATAATATTTGTAACCAAAGATAGGAGGCTGCCCATAGCAGACTATTATGAATATGAATAGTCTTACATAAAACCTTATTCCAAAGCACGTGCTCTCTACACCTATATATATATATATATATATATATATATATATATATATATATATATATATAAATGTTTTGATAGTAGTACTTGTCTTTGTCCAACTACTCTATTAAACAATGATAGTAGTACTTTTCTGCAATTTGATATGCCTTGCCAAAAAATTACACCAACATTATGTATATACACTATATGTTTGAATTCATTTGGCTTGATTTTATTCAGTGCCGACTCAAGGGAAGGCGATTAAAGCAATTGCTTTAGGCCCCTTCAAAGTGAAGACCCCAATTGTTCATTAACAATTAATATTATTATAAAAATAGTACAAGGGTTATGTAATTTTCTTTCTTGGAGTGTAATAGAGATTATTTCGGAAAAAGCAATACTTGAATCTCATAATAAACATGAAATATGACAAAATAATAGTTTGATGACGACATTGATAATAAACAAATAAAAATAAAGTTTCTTGTAATATATTTTAAAATAGATTATTTCTTATAAAGAATAGGTCAAGTCATATTTTCAATTTCAAAGACACTTAAAGTATTTCAAATATATAAAAAGTATTTCGACATCTACTTACAAAATTAAGATCATTAGATGATGGGAACTTACAAAAATATTATCTTTATTGCAGATATATGTTTCTTAAAAAAAATTGAAGCTTTGGTGAGTAGAGTTACTAGATATCTTTGATAGTGGGAACTAGCATGTAGCCGAGTGAAGGGCTAAAATACGTACAAAATGATTCATAAACCATTATTACAAAACAATAAGAAAAGAAATCAATTAAAGAATAAATATGTGTATTACAATAAATTTAAGGCTTCTTCTTAATTTTGGCTTTAGGCCACAAATATCATTGAGCCGCCTCTGATTTTACTTATTTATATTTTGATAATCCGACCCCCCCCCCCCTTTGAAAAAAATTTGGCTCCACCGCTGATCAAATTACATGTACATAATTTTTTTTTTTCAATGATAGAAACTAAATTAGAGCAGTAGTCAAATTTTCTGGTGTCATGCATGACTGCTCTCGTCAAGATCAAAGAGGAATTAATGCCGTCGTACGTAGTAAAACAAATGGTATATATAGTTTTTTTTTGTTGGCTTTCTAGATTAAACATTCACTTATGCTTCCAGAAGGACATTATGTAAAATAAGGAACTATTTACATTGTCACAATTATTGCTTGGACTAGTACTCTTAATTCTTATCCTAGCTACTTTCTAATAGACAAATCTAAAATCATATGTATGTGCACCATCAGAAAGTTGAATATACATAAAGAATACGTACTCATCCATAATAAATTGTTGTAGAGTTATGCATGTATGTGTAAAGTCTTAACTGAAAATTTAAACAGTTAAGATGAGATATTTTATTTATTTATTTATGAGACACTTTTTAATTTGTTTCTCAAGATTCAAACTATATGAACAGTGCAACATTTGAATATCATTGCATATAGTTATTCGTGGAAAAGACTGACAGTAGGATAAGTCTCATTCAAATAAACTGGCTTCATTAATCAATAGCGGTGTGATCATGGGCGAAGTTACACTTTGCTAATTGACCGCTATTTATTGGAAAATTACATTGCGTATATAGATAACAGAGACGGTTCAACGGATTTAATGGCCTAAAGCGAAGCTCTATCAAAAGGCCTCTTAAATTTATTTCGTAAAATTCATATAATAATGAGACACAAAAATGTGCTTTCTATTGATCCATCAAACTATGACTAAATAAAGTAGCTAAGTCAGAGACCGTGAGTTGAAGTCAGAAAATAAAATAGTCAAAAATATGAAAAGAAATGAATAAACTTAGAGGAGGAAAAATTAAAACTGAAGAGGAAGACAAAATACGCTAACTACTAAGAGAAAAAATTTATTATTATTTTCCAACTCATCTTTATAACCTCAACTAAAAAAATAAATTGTTAAAACTTGAAATCTCTTATTAATAATTATTATATAAAATTTAGTATATGTTAAGCATAATAATATAATAAACTCCTAGTAATATTTTTGGGGCCTTTTAGTTTTGGGAGCCTAAAGCAATGACTTTAGTAGCCTTGTCCTTCGGCCGCCCTTGATAGGTAAAATATTAGATTTTAGAGATACATAACATATATTGAATACCTTTTGTCGGAATTTTTTTTACTTATTTCAAGTTTGAACATCGTTCAGAAAATTTATGGCTTCGCCACTGGATCCGGGTGTGATGGATTATGTATGCACGTTCGTAAATGGACTCTAGCCGCGTCGTCTATACTTTCTTAGAAAGTTCAAAAAGACCTCTTTTCTCTTTTTCTTCTTGACCCTCTATTTTATTGTAAACCTCGTATATTACATGCACCTAAAATGGTTTACTCGTTTTCTAATTAATTGACATATTTTAGTTTTTTTTTTCCCCTTGTATATATGCAATTATTTTCCTTATTTCTCTTTCCTTTATTATCATTTGATTTTTCAACAACTTGTTAGAGATGATGGACTGGATGAGCCCGTCTTTGTCTAAATAAAATTTTGAATATATGCAAATCCACTTCCAACCAAGAGGTTGTGAGTTCGAGTCTCCCCAAGAGCAAGGTGGGAAGTTCTTGGAGGGAAGGATGTCGGGGTCTATTTGGAAACAACCTCTCTACCCCAGGGTAGGGGTAAGGTCTGCGTACACACTACCCTCCCCAGACCCCACTAAGTGGGATTATACTGGGTGGTTGTTGTTGTTGTTGCAAATCCAGTATAAATTGTACATGTCGTGGAGTTGATTTATTTTCAAGTTTTGTCCATATATTCCCTTAGTCTATACCATGGAGACAAAGACAAAGTATTTCACGTATTCTACTGGCTATAAGTGCAAATTTTCTACGCACTCAAATTTTCATTTTCCTTTTCTCAAAGTTAATGATGACTTGACCAAGCTAGCCGCCGGTAACCTTAATTTTCCACGTTATTATGTAGACAATACCGTACCTGCCCTTCAAAATCACTATATATACCATTTTATTTTTACAACTTTAACCATTTTGATCATATATGTATCTTTCTATAACAACACCAAATTTTCATATATTTTTTCCATACCATATATAGTTAAGCCAACTAGTTTAAATTAAGGTGCTCTTTTATCCTACCAATAAATGGAGAATCAGTCGATGCCCTTTCTTGGTTCAACAAGCTGTGTTCGAACCATTTCTTCTGACTCCTTTTCAAATTCGATAAATATTGGTTATAACTCTATGAATGGATGGACCTCGGGATTAAAGACCGAGATTTCTAATTCTACAGCAAGAGAGCAAAACATAACCAACATCAAAAACAGCCTTATGGGAGTGGTTTCATCAGAAATTCATACTACCAATATTATATCATCCCTTAAGAAAAAGGGGGATAAGAAAATTAAGAAGCCTAGATTTGCTTTCCAAACAAGAAGCCAAGTTGATATTCTTGATGATGGATATCGCTGGAGAAAATATGGACAAAAAGCTGTCAAGAACAACAACTACCCAAGGTAATTTTTTTCGTCTCAACACTACCTTATCCTTCTTAAAATGGAGTAGTTGTTATGTCTCATCATATACTCAATTTATCTTATCTTTAGTTTTTTTGTTATGAATGAAAAATTTAAACTGTGATTTAGTGCCCTTGTTATCGCGGTATACCTTCGGTTTTTTTATTATCTTGGTGTTGTTACTGTTTTTTATTCATGGCTTCTCCACTACCGTCTCATCTATACTTTTTTGTATTTATTTTATTTGGATTAGATTTGTAGTGTCAATCTAACACAAGTCCTTTTTTTAATATTTTTTATTGTTGTCAACTATCTATGTCATGCCTTGCAGGTGAATATGAGAGAGAGGCTGTAAGTGCATTCTCTCCTTCTCCATCTTCTGGAAAGCACTCTTTGAGCATGTATTTCTTTTCAACACTGTTGTGATTATGCTTCTTTTTTTTCATGGCTTCTCCACTCTCGTATTTCTGCATACCCACAGCCTTTCTTAGACCTCACTTATGGGATTACACTGGGTTTGTTGTTGTTGTTATCACGCGATCTTATATGAGATGCTTTATAGTCACCTTTTTAATTAAGTTAGAAAGATTATATGAGATACAAGTCATAGCCTGTGTACATGTTTTAATTTCGAACAAAGGAACTAAACGGAAGAGATGAGGGAACAATAGTTTTTCTTGTAATTTCTTTCATCATTGTTTTGGTGAGCTAGTCAGTTTTTGATTGTTAATTATACTTAGAAGGGAAAATTTGGTATTTATAAATATTTAAGATCTTGCTGGTCTTAATAATTAGCACAAGGAACTTGCGATCCCCTCGTGAATCCAGACGACTGCAATCTAGCTAATCCAAGAATTAACAACAACATACCCAATATTATTTCATACCGTAGGGTCTGGGTAGTTAATCCAAGAATCTTGAGGAGTAATTAATTAGTACCTTGCACTCATTTTTGTGTGTAATTATATTAACACCGGCCTGATCAATAAAAAAGATTTTCTTTTTCTCTTTTGAATAACAACGGTGTCCACCAATTGAATCTTTACATAGCCATGTTGGTAATTTTACTAGAGGACAATTCAGAACCTATTTAAGTTAGTTTCTTAAGGTGCTGATATAATATAGTATATAGTATGGTGATTCTTGTTAATTTGCAGAAGCTACTACAAATGTACACATCAAGGATGCAATGTGAAGAAGCAAGTACAACGCCTTTCCAAAGATGAAGGAGTTGTGGTCACCACTTATGAAGGCATGCACACTCATCCTATTGACAAGCCCACAGACAATTTTGAACAAATCCTCCATCAGATGCATATTATTCCTCCCCATTAATTATTCCTATTTTAATGCTTCCAAATAAATTAAAGGGGTCATATATAATCTGACGAGGCAGCCAAAAACAAGAGATAAATGCTGCTTGAAGATCATTAGAGTTGTAAGGGCATCAAACAAATGTATAGTACTATTTACTATTGATTAAAACATATGAGTTCTGGAGATATAATTTTCCTAGTCGTTACTACACATTATTTCACGAATAATGCATGGTTGCTGTGAAAAGATTCTTTTTTATTTGATATTCTCTTTTTGACTTTGGATTTTAGTTTGTACTTCATCTTTGTCTCCTTCCTCTCATGGCTGCCAGTTGCCACTTGCAATGGTTTATTATTTTTCTCTAGCAATAGCAGCATACTTAATTAGAATGGAGGAGGCTGGTCACCTTTGAGGACTTTCTACAAAAACCAATGATATTTCATCGTTGCCTTTGATGCATGGCGTCTCTTTTAGTTCCATTCTATTAATATTTTCATTTAATTAGGGTATGGTTGGACTCATATATGCTATTTTATTTAGAGAAATTTTCATAAAGCACTATCTTTTAGTGGTAATTAATTATCTATAGATACCATTTGCTATATTACGGATTGTAGATACGTTTTCTGTTGTTATTAGATGTATTTAAGCTACTGTATTCATGAATACAGTAGCAAAAATAGGCGTGAATCAGGGAAGTACAGCTAATCAGTTGTTGTATTCGACTGTATTCATGGCGTGAAACATGGAATTACAGCTGGACAAATTATTGTATTCGACTGTATTCACGGCGTGAAACAGGGGGTTACCCTGTTTTTAAATGGAAAGTAAATCAATTAACATAATAGACTCCTAATATAACTTAACAAACTCAATTATAACACACAAATTTTGTATTTTCGGTTATAAAAAAGATTCTCAACCGAAAAATACCCCAAAAACATAGCAATCTTCAGAGAAATTATATAATACATCTGAATACATAAATTATATTAATTAGAAAAAATATATGAATACATTCATGGCATATAGCGAGACAGTGAATACAATGAAATACATAGAATACAGTGGGATACATTGAAATACAATGAAAAAAAACAGTGAATACAATGAAATACATGGAATACAACGAGATACAATGAATTACAATGACAAAAAAGACAATGAATACAATGAAATACATAAAAATACAGCATGATACGTTGAAAATACATTAAAATATATTAATAGAAAATCAAGTTGCTCAGCCCCAAACTCCATCGTCTTTGTTCAAGAACAAACCCTAATTTCTGGCGAATCTGCCGTCGAGCAAAAACCCTGAACACTACATGTCTTTTTGCAAGTGGTATGTAACTTATACAACGTCCATCACACGTGTTTGTATTGCAGGAGAACTATATTGTTGTTGTCTACCTAAAACTCCTTCATCAACATATAGTCCTCTCCAAATGAAAGACCCGTGAAGCACATAAGGATTGACCAAATTTTGGGTTGCACAAAATTAAAGGAGAAAAGTCAGAAAAATCTTCGTGGTATACCAGGCAAAATCATCGTGGCTAATGGTAGGTGATGCGGGTGAGAGGAATTTTGAGATTGAGCATCGTATTTTCAGGGAATGGGGGAAGAGAATGGCATGTATCAAAGTAGAGAGAAAAAAGAAAATAGTGTAACTGAATAGCGTATTTAGTGGCTTGGGAGGTAACCAAAATTAGATATTTTGCTATAAACATTAAAAGGTATCTATAGAATATAATTTTTTCAAATGGTATTTATTTAAAATAAATAAAGTGTTAAACTTTGCTATAAGAGGTAAAAATTCCTTTTATTTATGTGTTTATAACAATTATGGATGTCGAGTTACTTCTTCTTACGAATATAAAAACATATATGTTACATGCTGTATGAATGCGTTACTGGTTTTGTTTCTTAAATTGGAAAGTTGGATAATAATTTTTCAATGAATAATAAAGGAAACAGAAGTTGTCACTATGCAGAGGATGATAGTTCGTTCTATATTCCTATGTGGGTTACCAATTTCTTCATTCGCTTCAGAAATTAATTTTTTTGACGTAAGCATATATCATGCCACCCTCTGTGTTTAGGACAGTGTTCTCGTCTTTTACACGACATTAACTTAGAAGTTATTTACGAGTATGATAGTTCTAACAAAAATGATTTTTAATATTTTCTGATGAAATACGAGCAGTAGCAAGAAATTCAGTTCACATCTCCGGCTCATTGAAGCTCAAAATTTTCATTTTCCCAACCAAGCATGACACAAGAAAATAGATGCTAATTGCAAAACAGAGTTCTTTTGTGGCGGAGGCAGGATCTCTACGAAGGGGGTTCAAAAAAAAATTTTGTATCTAGTGGGAATTGAACTCATGACCTTATGTAGATTTTGAACCCCCTTGACCACTAAACTACACTTTTGGATTGTGTTAAGGGGGTTCAAAACTTAATATATAGAGGTAAAAAACAGATTTTGCCTTATATATACAGTGTATTTTTTCGACGAAGGGGTTGCGCCCCCCTAAATCCGCCCCTGCTCAGGACAAAAGTAATTTGAAAACTCCATTCTGTGAAGTAACATGAAATGTGAAATAGCTCATCCTTACGTATCAAAATCAACTGTGCATCGCGTCCAACAACCAGTTACTGCCGACCAGTTCAAATATCTTCACATTGTTGCTTAATCTGTACATCTCAGTATATATCAGAAGAAAAATAGTATTTGTACCAGGATACAAACGCCAATCATTATAGTGTTAACCTTAACAACCATAGAGTGGCACTAGTTGAGGGGCTAGAAAATGATATAGAAAATACTTTACGGACCAAAAAATTGAAACATTAAAGGGAATTGTACAGTTTCTGATAAGAATTTCAACTTGAGTCAAACCTAATGCTTGTCCTCCTTAGAAATGTCCTTCTTAGGTATCTCCTTTGGCTTTGCCTTCTCCATTTCCCTACAGAAAAAACAATGGTATGTCATGTTCATCTGACACACACAGACAGAAGGAGTGCAACTCATAAACTGAACAAGCAAAAGGAAAAGATGCAATTTACAAAGGGAAACAAGTTAATACAATGTCAAAATATAAGATTTAAAACACGGAGATAAGAAGAAGAGATTCTGGATATAACTTATAACATGCTATTGAAATATATCATAGAAATATAAATAATATATAATCAATTTCATGAGTCATAACATATACAATTATTGAAAAGGTATCGAGGAAACATACCATAAAGTCTAAGGATATATCATAACCTCACAAAACATTGATGATTCGCAATGTGCTTGCCCAGGCTAGAGGGCAAATTCTGCTTTTCCAATGAATGGTTATGTTTTAGTTCTCACAGGGAATGCAGTTTAATTTTCTAACTATGCATAAAATAAGTCAATTCTACTGCTAAGAAAATTGCTTATACCCTCCTAATATGGGACACTTAATAATCCCCATTCCCCCATCTAGGATTGGACATTTGCTGCATGGATAATGTACCATGGGAGTCCAACAATGGGTAAACTAAAGATAGGAATGGGTTGGGCTCTAATACCAAGTTGAAGGAACAACTCATCCCTCAACCAATGTGGAAACATCTACGTATTCAACTTATATTGATAAATTAAAGATACGAGTAATGATACAAATTTTGATGTCCAAAACAGAGGAATATAAAGCTTGATTTGAAAGAAGTAAGAACTGATAACAAATCGGGACACAAATTGATGGCATCAGACTCATGTCCAAGTGGTGTCATACAAGTTTAAGCTAAAACACAAACATGACATCAATAAGTGAACATGTGTGTTTAGCGCCTGTTCTACATAACCGCCAGAACATGAATATTTATGTGAGACAATTGCAAACTTGAACAAAGTTAAATGCTACTCTGAGAAAACAAAAACCATTTAACACTGATATCTCAAAAATCTAAGAAATTTACCCAAAAAGAAAACATTTTAATAGTATTGAAATAAACATCTCTCTACGGAAATAAACAGAAAACAATAGATTTTGTCCCACAGGAGCTAGGAAATAGGAAAATAAATCAACTTATGTGCATACTTCACTAATGACTACCTAAAGCACTTTGCACTCAGAAATCCACTCAAATTACTTGAAGTGATTCCTACAGTATACAGATATGGCAGTATTATGAAAGGCAAAAAAGAAAGTGTTAAAAGTTGGTTGGACTTTAAGCGCAAATGAAGAACGGGTTTTGTGAAGAAAGGCGCAAATTATATGATATAAAAATTAAGAGTCATAACAATAAATACAGATGCAATTATATGGACAAAGGAATTGAAAATATTTCTAAAATTAAGTGAGTAGTTACTATTGTTTAGTGCTGCCGCTTCAAGACAAAGCTCATGAGTGATGAAACATTTGTTCAAGTTCCATGAATGAATAGTATTGAAGTCAGTTAACTCTAGTTACAACAACAACATACCCAGTATTATCCCAAACCGTGGGGTCTGGAGAGGGTAGTATGCACGCAGACCTTACCCCTACCTTGTGAGGATAGAGAGGCGGTTTCCAATAGACCATTGACTCGGGATAGCATAAGTACCACATTAATGAAAATATAGGCAAGAAGGGATAGTACCAAAATGCCATATAAAAGCAGAATAAACAACAAGACAGTAAGGTGATCAACAATGAAAGAAAACAACGGTTAGTCATAAAAACCTACTACCAACAAAAAGCGAGACTGCGTGCCAACACTACTGTTATGAATACTTTACACCTATGTTGTGCGAACTCTCCAAAATACTGCCGCACCCGTGTCGGATTCTCCAAAAATACACTGCTTTTGGGGAATCCGACACGCACCCGGCGATATTTTCGGAGTTCGAGCAACATAACTTTACACTACCTACTCTACTACCCTAATAATCGACCTCCATACCTTCTTATCAAGGGTCATGTCCTCGGTCAGTTGAAGCTGCGACATGTCTTGCCTAATCACCTCTCTCCACCTCTTCTTTGACCTACCTCTACCTCTCCGTAGGCCCTATCAACCTCTCACACCTACTCATCGGGGCGTCTGTGCTACTCCTCCTTACATGACCAAACCACCTAAGCCGCGTTTCCTGCATCTTGTCCTCAATAGGGGTCACACCCACCTTATCGCGAATCTATCTCAACATCCTCATCTCTGCTACCTTCATCTTCTGGACATGAGCAATCTTGGCTGGCCAACACCCAGCCCTATACAACATCGTTGGTCTAACTACCACTTTGTAGAACTTACCCTTAAGTTTCGGTGGCACCTTCTTCCTAGTACAATACACAGAAATGACTTCCTAGCTTCCTTTGTACGCTACTCTCTCAGAACTTCTTCTCTTCTCTGGCAGCCAAGCTTGGAGCTTGAGCTCAGATTTATAAAACTTACAAATAGGTAATGGTTTCTTACGAAAACAACATTTCCACTAATTTTCATGAGAGGTCTCGTCACAAGCTTCGATAGGAACAACTCGGACTACTTTTTATGGGAGACTAGCTCAGTAAATTTGAATATTTGAAAGTTGCAAAAAACTGTACGAGACGCATACACTTTTATTACCAAATAAATAGAGTTACTTGCATATGATAAGACAGCTATTCCAAAGCCATTTGCGTGCAGAAAGAGGATATGAAGAAACTAAAGTTGCAATACAAAAGCGTCGCCTAAGCGAGGCGAAGTGCTCAGGCTGTTTGCACCTAGCTTCAGGGTTTAAGCACAGCTTAGACTAGCTTTTGACAACAATGGAATATTGTTGTGTTTTGCAATACCGCAAATTGCAAAATTAGTTCCAAAAATTTTCCTCAAAATACTTAAAAGTAGACATACTTAGCGGCGGAAGCGGACTCTTCCTCGAGCCAATGGCGAATTTGACGGACGTTACGCTTGAAGATGGAGGCAGACTGTTTGATGTCGCTCCTCACCAGTAAAACCACGGCGCCCACTCCCACCACCGTCAGTATAAAGTTCGTTAACGCCATTTCGGAGCTGGACTTCTGATTGATATCTCAATATCAAGAGCACAGAAATTGCTTGAGCGTTACGGTTAATCAATTGCAGATGAACAGGTGATTATGATGATGATCCGATTTGTATGCAAGGGTTTTGGTACTGGAGCAGGGTTCTTGCGTCACAAAGAAAATTTTCTCAGCTCCGCAGAATTTAATGGGCTATTAAATAATGGGCTTTTGCAAGTACACAAATCCACGTTAAAATAAGCATGGGCTAACCAGTTTTTAACTGGTAATTAAAAAATAACAGTCATTAAATAATCACTTTTTTGCTGCAATACGAAAAAATTTAGCATAATATACTGAAGATTGAAGCACATGTATATGAACTTCCAGCATATTATGTTGGGATTCCAACATATTTATGAAATTCCAACATATTATGTCGGAAGTTCACATGTAAAAAATTCGAACTCCAGTATATTATGCTGAAATATTTTCTTAATTTTGAACAGTATTTTTGTTCATATTTATCTTTATATGAAAAGTGGCTAAATTTCGATTACTTTTGAAATTGTGCTATTTTACAATTACCACTTATAAATCTGACTATTTTTTTAATTTCACCCCCAAATCCACCGCCATTCATTGTTTATTTTTTCTAGTCAGATAAATAAATTATGCATATATTATATATCTAGCATATAATACATATATTATATTGCTTAATTTGACTATACGTAATTAAGCATATATAATACATAAATTATGCATATATTATATATCTAGCAGCTATTTTTAATTTAAACGATTGGATAAACGACTATTTGGATTAATTCTTCTAACTGTTTTGGGCCTATGAGATGCCATTGGTGAGATGTTAAACCTGTAGATTTTGGGCTAATCCAGTAGTAGTGGTCATCAACTCTCTTTAGAACTTGGGACTGGAATTGAGCATTAGTTGGGCTAACTAGATGTTGCGCTGTGGGCTAAAAGTAGAAATGCGATTTCATACAATTTTGACAAAAACGCTGACGAATGATATGACCCTGGTTATAACAAATAACACTTACATGTATTTAGTATTAACACCAAATGAAAGAATTTAAACAATAAGGGCCAGATTAAAGGGAGAAATTCAAAAATAGCCAGATTTACAAGTGGTCATTCAAAAATAGCTACAGTTTTAAAAATAATCGAAATTTAGCCACTTTTCATGTAAAGATAAATCTGAACGAAAACACTATTCAAAATCCGGAAAAATACTCCAGTCTAATATACAGGAGTTCCAGTATAATATATCGGTTCAGCATAATATACTGGAGTTTGGAGCACCGGTGCTCCAGTCTCCAGTATATTATATTGGAGCCAGCAAAGTATATCGGTCCAGTATAATATGCGGGAAGTTCATACACAGGTGCACCGAACTCCAGTATATTATGCTGAACCAGTCTCTATTGCAGCAAAATAGGGGTTATTTTTCATTGACTTGACAAACGCTGACTATTTTTGAATGACCATCCGAAAACTGGTTAGACCGTGCTATTTTAACCAAATTAAATTGTAACGCTTTCAGCATTTAAGGGTCATGGGCCTATCGGAAGAGAAGTAATTTTTGGCCATAAATTAAAGAATTCTTGTTTCGGTAGTTCATATCATCATAGTGTTTTTATCTGAAGACAAATACACAACGGTCAAGTCAATTAGACATTCACAACGGTGTCATCGTCTCCCGGAAGATTTTCTGAACTAGCGACACAAAGAGAAATGTTATGTACTCCCTATGTTACAATTTTTTTTGACGTTACTACAATTTGTAAGTAAAAAATTATTTCCAGGGATCTTATTACATAAAAAGTTATTAAATAATTATAATTATAAGAAAAATTGCGTTAATATATTTTACTTAATTTCTTAACGTGTATTTTAATTCGAATAATATTCGAATTCACTCTGAAAATTAGATAATTTAGATTCTCATGGTCCAACCAGCACAATTTCATTTGGATAGAAAGAATAATAAAATCTCGGAGAATTTTTACTACTCAAGATTTATTCAACATCCGGGAATATTATTACTCCATGTCACTAGTAGTAGCGAGTAGCAAGTATTTGTAGTACCTAGATAGTAATTTATTGGTCTTATTAGGTGTCAGTGGCCGACGCACGTGGTGACAAGCGAAGGGGTTCAATTACCGTTTTATCAAAAAATAATATTATATATATTTATGATTAAATATGTGTAAATTTTGTATAAATATTTTATTTGAACCCACTTGACAACTACTATTTTACGACTTAACTTATATACTTCTAAGATTAAACCCACTTGCACAAAATTCTTTAAACCTTTTTTATTACATAGCGAGTCTAGGAATAGTAAGGGAAACAGAAATCTTTGAATTAGAACGCTACATTTAACTGATATAGGACGTAATTGCAATTATGGCTATATAATTCTTTTTAATAAATTGTCTTTTCTCTCTTTTCTTTTCTTATTTTAATATCGTGTCCATGCAGAGACATAGCTAGCATGAATTCGATACATGAATCCCGAAGCTTTTGCTCACTATATGCATTAAAAATATACTAAATACTAGTCTTAGAATACGCGCGTTGACGCGTGAACCTCGACTCAAGGAATATGAGATTTCTAAAAAATCACATAACACTATTTTAAAATTCATATTTGAGTTATATAATAAAAGTTAATGAAAAAACTGTAAAACTATGAAACTGATGATTGTTGATTTTATTTAACTAACTTAATGAAGGAAAATGATCCGTCACGTAAAAGTCATCAAAATCCTTAATTTTAGGTATGCCATAATTAATTATTAATTGTAATTTTGATTTGTCCGACATGAAAAGCATTTACGAAGGGTAAGAAAATCTATCAACACTTCGTATTAGAATTTCGTACTTTTATAATAGAATGTATATACACATATATTGATAAATAGATATATTTTACCCATCTATCAAAAAGAATTAATGCAAATGTAGATCATTAAATCATATTTTATTAAAATTACAACAACACTTAATTAGTTGAATTTAAAGTTTTAAAAATTAGATAAAATTTACATTTAACATAGATTTATTTATTGAAGGAATAATTTAATTTTTTTAAAGAGTATCGAAGCTTAAATTTAATGATAATAATTGACTTCACATAAATTACTCCATAAATTTTTAGGTTATTAGGTATCTAAATATTTTTATTATTTTGTTAGTGTTATTCTAGAATTGAAGAGTTATTTTATACTCTCAAATATTCAAATTAATATATACTAAATATTTATTTTAATCATTTAATCAGATATGCACTTTGTTTAATATCACTTGCTATTTTCCACTTATTATTCTTATTTACGTCTCATATTGCTTGACATGATGTGCTTATGCAACACACATAATAAAGTTGCTGGAATGTTTAGATTTTTAAGTTTTAATTAGGTTAGCTTGTGTCTTGAAACATATAACCATATTTATAAAGCAAATAAGTATATGTTATATTACGTGAGAGAGTTAACTTTTAGGAAGAAACATACTCATAACGATAAGTTAATAGTAATTTTAGTTAAATTCAAATAAGAAATATATTTATATAAGTTAAATATTAGGATTTTTTATACCCAAATAAAGAAAAACTTAGCAGTCAAATTTTATTTAGTTTCAAACTCCTAAATATTAGGAAATTAGGTAAAAACGGTTTTGTTTAATATGAGTTCTATTTTAAAAGGGTAATAAAAGCGAACGACATTTTGTTAAGGGCCATCGTACTTTTCATATAATATAGATATAGATTAATAAAAATTTAAATAAAAATTAAAGTATTATTATATATTAACTTGAGATAGTCGTAGGCATTATAACTTTTAAATCTTACCTGGATACTCATTTTCTCGCCAAAAAAAAAAAAAAAAAAAGAAAGACATTTTCATTTTTTTTGATGGGGCCCTCATTCCTAAATTCCTACGTCACTTTAATAATTGATTAGGCAGAATCAGCATCCCCTTTTTTGATAGAAAGTCCATGTAGATTCTGCTGTCAGGTAATGCTGGAGAGACAACAATCTGAAAAATTATCTGTTGATTAAGATCCCGTTTGGACATAAGATTTCTTTTACTTTTTTTTTGAATTTTTTTTTATTTTTTGTACGAAATCAGTGTTTGGTTATAAAATTTCTAATTTTTACTTGAAGATGAATTTTGAAATTTTTCGAAAACTAAAAACTCCAAAAAATAATTTTTCAAAATTTTCACTCAGATCACTCACAAAACTTAAAATACAACCCAAAATGGTATTCATATCCAAACACAACTCTAATTTTCAAATACTATTTTCACTTAATTTTTTTTTTTTGGAAACTTTACAATTCTTATGTCCAAACGCCCATTAAGACCCAACAGGTGTGATGTTACCTGCATTTTAAGCTACAAAATTAGGAGTATATTTTGTTCCTAGTTAATAGTTATTTATTTTAACATAGGGGAAAAAGAAAAACAGATCATCTAAATCTTCTAGAAACCCGCATTTTATTACTGATATATTTGATAATTTAGATTAAAGAATCGTTACGTGATACTTTGTAACAAGTGCAAATAACAGTATTATCACTGTTGAATTCTCGTATTTGATAATGCAGATTGTGGAAACTAGTACAAAGGGGACTTTTTCGTAGAACTTGAAATTCCAACAACGGAGAGAAATCTAGACGCCAAAAATTAAAATAAAATAAAATAAGAATCTGCTAGCACACCAATTATTCATTTAGTAGTAAATCTCTCACCAAAGTTTGAAGTATATATAGTGGTCCTATCAAATATTGCACTTTTAATCCCACAATATTATTCCATTCCTAAGCTTCGTCAGATTTTCCTTGGTAATGGGCCATTAATTGGAAAAACTAAATAGCGAGTTAGCCACTGCAAGAAAACTAATTAATGAACTCTATGCGAAAAACAGCCCGGTGCACTAAGCTCCCGTTATGCACGGGGTTCGGAGAAGGGCCGGACCACAAGGGTCTAATGTACACAACCTTACCTTGCATTTCTGCAAGAGGATATTTCCACGGTTTGAACCTGTAACCTTCTGGTCACATGGCAACAACTTTACCTGTCAAGGCTCCCCTTCAACGAACTCTATGCAAGATAAGCAAAATATCTATTCTTAGGAGATTTTTCCTCGAGAGAGAGAGATTTTTGCCATTGTACTTTATTTGCAATTGATATCTCAATAATTCGACGTTGCATATTTAACTTTCAATGTTGTTTGACACTTGAGAGACAAACGAAGAGTAATTATGTAGAAACTAAAATCGTACTTTGTATTTTTAATTTAAAAGCTTAATAAGTAGTAATTAGGGCTACACTACAAGTTGGCATACAAACAAAACGGTTGAAAAGTCATAGTCATTTGCTGCTTGCAAACAAAAGAAAAAAGAGACTTTAGTAGTCTCCTAGCGCCCACTTTATAATCAACGAACTGATGAAGGCAAGAAATTAAAGGAAGCACAAGAGTGGATGACAGGTAACAAAAACAATTGCTTTCAAAATTATGTGATATGGAATTTTTGAAGGGTGGAGGCAGAAGCCAAGACATGGATTCTGTCTAATACAATATTTTTTATTCAAATATTTTATTTGTATTAAAAAAATTATTAAATATATATAAATATTATATTTAAAATTCAATTATTAATATTTAAAATCATATTTTTAATATTCACAACCCATGAAATTTAAATATTGGCTTACAGATAGAGCAAAGAGGGGAAAAGTGATCAGGAATCACAAGAAAAGCCACTTTTAGAATGATGTGCAACTAATCAATATAGGGTAGGGCATGGAATATTATCTTATTTGAAGACCATCACCAGCATAAAGATCTTTTTTTCTCAGTGTGTTGTACATGTTTGAGTAAAGCAAACCATTCAGGAAAAAAAAGGGAGTATTATTAATTTTAGCCCGTGCTAAAAATTATTTATATTTAGTAGTCGAAAAAGTATATAAAATTTGTATATTTTTGTATATAACATACAAAATGTGTGTGTGTCTATATATATATATATAAATTTATATATTTTTTCGATTATTATTTTTTCCAAAAAAAAAAAAAAAGAGAGTAAAAGCAAAAACAAGCTGCCACTTGCAACCCCAATATTCTTTTTAAGTCTTTTACTAGTATCCTTAACCGCATACCACCTGAAAAATAACACACACCATGATTCTAGGATTCTCTGGCTTTTCTTCTTCTTTTTCCCATGTATGTCTATAAATCTGCGTCTAGTTACGGAACAAATTGTGAATCGGCAACCAAACACCCCTATTTCTTGAGTAATATATAGAAACAAACATGTGCTAATTCTTTCTATGAAATCTGACTTGATGCCCTAGTTGTAATAGGGTTTCTAGCATATCATATTCTTAATTAGAACGAAAAGGATAGAAAGAAATGACGACCCAATTATTCTTTCTTCTCGCCCCTTTTCATTTCATCATATATAATTAAATGTGTTGCCTATATGGTAGCTTGCAAATTTAATTTAATTAAAATGCTTATTGGTGTTATTTTAATAGAAAGTCATGAATATTAGAATTAACTTTTTCCTAATAACTTATGATTAATTAAGTCCAAATATCATAACTTTATAGAGTAAGAGTTTTTTATACTATTAATAGGAAATTAAACTCATAAAATTTCATCGCATCATGTGACTGTTATTTTCAAGTTGCAAACTACATGATGGGTGAATGGTATAGATGCAAAACCTCATAGCAGCATTGTACGTACCTCAATATCTCCAAAATGCCCAAACAGTGAGTGAAGGGTGGAAATTACTGACAGAGACACTGTCCTTATCCATATTATTTCTCGCAACCAAAAGTACAAATATATTTGCCTCATGTATGATTTTATGCGTAAGCTCGTTCATGGAGAAACATCATCTGTCCAGTTGAAATGATGTCATAATCAAGCAAAGCCTTTTAAAGACATTATATTCGTCGCATTAATGAATTTATTCAAGATGCAGCTAGTAAAGTAGCTGTTTCATGTTTGGAAAGGTATATATAGACACAACAAATTAAGAATTAAGAAAAATCTCAATTAACTCTTGATTTGTCACAAATCTATACATACAGTATGCTAGCTAATGGTAAGATT
The DNA here is from genome assembly GCF_000393655.2 of Nicotiana sylvestris. NCBI lineage: Eukaryota > Viridiplantae > Streptophyta > Magnoliopsida > Solanales > Solanaceae > Nicotiana > Nicotiana sylvestris. The sequence continues at coordinate 1,695,010 of NC_091058.1, forward strand.
AACTTATTATTCTCTCGGAATCTAGCTGCTGGCAGTCACTATAGTCTATAGATATATATAATCAAATATAGTGTTTAGGTTAAGATGACCTATTTCTGGTTCGATATTATCTTTGCGATCAGGCGATGCAAAAAAGGCATCCAAGTCTCTCAACTATATATAGTCTTTTGAATATCAAGCCCGTATATATTAAAGGGAACGTCATTTTCTTGATTTTGATAAGTTGTAATATATACTGGTACTTAAATATAGGTCTTATTCGGGGTATCCGGTCCCATTGACAACACTTTCAAAAGTTTACTCACTTATATAATAAAAAGGATCGTGCCGAGTGGCGGATCTACGATTTTTATAATATGAGTGCACCACTAAAAAAGTAGAAAAAAAAATATTAAGTGAAAATTGATCTCTGCTCTTCTAGATAAATAACTAAGCATTCAACCAAGAATACCTAATTTGGAGGAAGATCATTGGTTCACGTGCCCATAAAATAGGATATAAATCCGCCTGCATAAGTACTTTATTTGGAATAGGGAATCATGCATTTACGTTATCAGATTATTATGTCACAACATATCAGTTTTGCTACTATTGTTAGTCCTAAATTAGCATTCCAGCAAAAAGAGAAGGAAAAAGATTCGAGATATGAAGCAGAGACAGATGGATATAGCTAAAAGAACAATAGTACATACCTCATTGATCGATGCTTCATGTTTATCTTCATATCTACTTGTAAAGTAAATTGTAAGCTCATGAGTTCCAGATATTATATACTCGTGTGTATTTACTTTATATATACTCATTTTACATTATGATTGCATTTTAAACTGTTTTAGCAAAGTATTCCCTACTACTTTGCCTTGGTACGACGTTTAAAAAAAAAAGAAGATTGTTGAAGCTTGTATTCTAAAATAAATCATAAATATTTGTATGACAATAAATCATTTCATTAACGATAAATTAAAATAGAAAATTTAAAGCTACGTTACTTCTAAATAAGTAAGTGTGACTTTTTTCGGGCAAACTAAAAAAGAAAATATGACACATAAATTGGTACAGCGTGAATAGTGCTCTTTTCTATTTTTCAAGTAGTACCAATCTACTTCTGATGAACGATTAAGTGTAGATATTTCATCTTTTAGGTGATTCCTTATATGATAAAACTATATATATATATATATATATATATATATATATATATAGCCCTCTCGCGGTCTCACCTCGCCACTCACGATACAATCCAATATCTAACACAATTATTATCATATATCTCTACAGAGTATTTCGTAAAAGCTTATTGCCCAAATACAAGAGATGGATTCCATCCGCAAGCGCAAAACAGGGTTCATAAAAGGGAAACTGGTGAAGTCTTTACACCGAGCTGCAGCATCACCTGTACAATACGGGAGCAGCAAGGTGAAGCCCATGGCCACTACCACAGCTCCTGCTTACAGCTCCGAGAGCATGAGTCCTCGAACTGTTTATCATCTTCATCTTCATAATCATCAGCCAAAAGAAAAGCTTATTCCATATAATCCAAATAGTGTTATTGCCTCATCGGCTAGCTTCTCGTCAGATGCAGTAGGGTTTATAGTGAACCAGGAGCAAGCTGCTCCTCCACTGAAGCCAAAAGTTTCTTATTACATTCCACCGCAGAGTACTGTTGGCTCTAACGGTAGTACTACTGGCCGCGGCAATTATTATGGAAAGATTGACACAGACGAAACCGTTGATTTAAAGGCTGCTAACTACATAACAAGTGTTCGGGAGCGTTTCAAACTTGAACGTCTTCATTCAGAAAGGAACCTGTCGTCTCTGCAATCTCACTAAATTTTGCATCTTAGTTCAACCTTAATTACTGATTATAATTAATAATCTTAAGCATTTGCAAGCAGGCAAGGTGTCAATTAATCGTTAGCATTAATGTCACTTGATTTTGTTGCTAGTTTTTTAAGTACTAATTTAAACTTCATAACAGGAAGTATGTGAGGCAGACAGTTAATTTTCATGCAATAAGAATAAATTAATATTGCATCCTCTTCGTGGAGTAGTACTTGATCATTTTGCATTTGGGGTTGGTAATTTTATGAATCGTCACTCAGCTTTTATTTTATTTCATCAAAGTCATTAAAATTATTTATTTATAAACAAAAAAGACAGTTAAAATTATACCACAGGAATTCGCTAAATAATTTTTGTCACTCAATTTTTCTTAAAGTATTATAGAAAATGCCTCTTTTGTATCCTTATAACGAATTACTATGATACTTGGACAAAGTTTAATTTGAATATATTGGTAACAAAACTAGTGATTAATTAATTTGTTTCTACTCTCTATTAAAGAACCTATTTTTGTTATTTGCTCGTCATGTTATCTAGGTGTATATATTCTCCACTGTGCTGTAAGAAATCCACACTTTAATTCACTAGAGTTTATGGTAAAAAAAAAAAAATTACAAGGTATCTGTAGGTAGTTATATTTCCTACATCTCCTCTTTTATTTCGTTATTAATTAATTACTACTGGATTAATGAAGATTCAAAAAGAACCTCTCTCTAGCTGTCTCTTTCGATCAAGAAAAATACGTTGCGTTCAAGAAACCGAATGTAGGAATAATCTTCATCTTACTCATCCAATTATCTGGTGACAATGACTGGGAAACTGACATAATTTTGGGTATTATCACTTTTAGCACTATTTATTTCTGGTAGCCAAAAAAGTGTATAAAATTTGTATAATTTTTATATATAACATACAAAATATATATATATTTTATACATTTATTCGGCTATATATAAAATATTCAAAATTTATACATTTTCTTGCTATTATTTTTACAGCGATTATACAGTGTCATTTTTTCCACTAATATTTCGGCCTTCAATATACATAGCCATATTAGTCATGCAGTAAGTGGATAATTTTTTTGTTGCATTCTCAATCCACTAGATATCCAACAAATATTCTATACCTCTAACGTTTTTACTATACCAGCCATCTATTTCGTATTTCGTATTCTGTATTTCATATCTCTTATAAAACTGTTATTTTATTATGCATTTTTATGGTACTAATATATCGTCTCTTGTTGCTTTTTTTGAGCCGAGGGTCTCCTGGAAACAGCCTCTCTACCCTTCAGGGTAGGGATAAGGTCTGCATACATATTACCCTCCCCAGACCCCACTTGTGAGATTATACTGGGTCGTTGTTGTTGTTATTCTATACCTCTAACAAAGGCATCAACAGTTTCCTAATAATTCATGAGCATCCACTTGTTTGTTTCCTCTGGCTAAAAATAGGCACTAAGAAGGCAATAGTGTTTTCTTGGTGTGGTTTTCTCACTTTAATCCAAATTAGAGCCTTAATTTCAGTATGTTTAAGTAATTAGAAGCAAATTGCAAAAGTTGGCCAAATGGCAAAAGTATGTAAATGTGTACTCTTGTAGTCATCCCATAACAACGACTTTTTTAAGTAGTTTTCCACTTTTTGTTCTGTATTAATTAGCAGCAATATTATATTTGAGTGTAAACAACTGAATTGCAAATATAAACCCCATTTATTAGTTATGCATGTTGGATAAATAATCTAATTTTTTTAATTCCAAATATGTGGTATTAATCAGTTTATGTACTGGGTAATTAATGTGATGCATGTATCATGACTTCGCACATTTATTTTTTTGGCTTTAATAATTCTTAAGTCTTCTGGACCATGATTTGGTCTAAGCTTTTATAAATAAAAAAGAAAAAATTGCACTGACATCCTATTTGGCCGGACCCATTTAACCTATACCCACTTTTTAATTTTTTTTTACTTGTACTCACTTTTTAATTAAACAAATGCAGTCCCTTTTCTCCTCCTCTCTTCTTCTTCTTCTTCTCCTCCTTCTCCTTCTTCTTCTTCTTCTTCTTCTTCTTCTCTTCCTCCTCCTCCTCCTCCTCCTCATCCTCTCCTAATAGTGACAATGATTTAATATATTGTTTGTGTGAATATATTTTAAGGTAGTTTATAAGATTTTACAATGATGATCTGTTGTGCTGCTTTATTTTTTTACTATTATTTAGGGTTCTTCCTCTCTTTTTCTTAATTGTAAAATGGGTTCGTTAGATTTATTGTTGTTTTGACAAATTGATAATTGAGGTTTATTCTTGATGATATTTGGATGTTATGTTTCAAATTTGAGCTCATTTAGAGTAGATTTAGGTATTAAATCGTATATTGAATTGTTAAAATTCGAAAAACAAATTTCTATTTCTGGGCAATTTGTACTTCAGACCTATTGGCCTTATGTGCATCTAAAGTGCAATTTTTCACTTCATACTTATTGGTCTTAAGTGTAGGACAGACCTTTTGGCTTTAAGTGCATCTGAAGTGCAATTTTCCACTTCAAACTTATAGACGTTAAGTGCATGAAATTATTGGTTATATTTCAGACTTATTTGCCTTAAGTGCATCTGAAGTGCAATTTTTCACTTCAGACTTATTGGCCTTACGTGTAGGGAAATGTTTGTTGCACTTAAGACCTTTTGGGCTTAAGTGTATCTGAAGTTTAATTTTACACTTCAGACTTATTAGCCTTAACTGCATGAAACCATTGGTTGTACTTTAGACCTATTTGGCATTAAGTACTTTAGACATATCACATTTACTTTTAGTGTTGTACTTTTTAGATGAATCTATCCTGATATGGGATTCGCTATCAAAAATTGTCATTGGTCTTCATATTGATATTGCTAATACCTTCAACGAGCATGTCACAGTAAAAGTAGTCAAACAATTTAAGATATGAATGTATGTACTATTTAATAAGCATCCAAAATTCAACACAAATTAACTATCATAGTATTCATGAGTATCAAAATACACCTTGACCCATACGAAATGAATACACATACTGTAGCTTTAAAGAACTTATAATAAGCAAAATAAGATAAAGTAATTGGCATTTGAGGATGTTTCTAGCCGGTGTAAATGTGGACACCGATGGCAATAAGGAAGATAGTAATGAAGCCAAAGAAGAGAAGAGTATGTATGAAAATGGAGAGTCCACTTGTCTGAAAATTGGCAAACTCTACCGCCCTGCTGTTTCCTGGTAGTTGGAACAAAAGCCCAGGGCTCAACAGAACAAACAGCACCACTGCTATTACCACTGGTCCCCAATCAGCCATCTCTGTTAGTCTGATATAAGTGATGTATGTAGAAGTGAAAAGGAAATGAAAAAGGGAGAAGACCAATGATCTTTAGAGAATTTGGGAAGAGGAAATTAACCAGAATTATAGACATGGAATTTCCACCTTTATTATTTTTGAGATAAGTAGAGCCTGCTTAATTTCTTTTTCAGCAAATTAAGGACAAGTGAAACAAGACAATGCATACTCTGCCAACACAGAAATTACCGCATTGTGAGACAAATACAGCGTTTGTTTAATGACACGTATTATCAGTTGATAGCGAATAGCAATTAACATGATTATCATTTGCCGACCATGTAACAGTTGAGAATCTTCTCATTTCTTCTCCTGGACGGCACTCTCTTTTGTGGGCTTGAGCCATTGAAAACATGTGCATAAATTACTCGTTTAGATGGTAAAAATAGCACGGGCTAGCCAGTTTTTGGATTGATTATTCAAAAATAGTCAGCATTTGTAAAGTCATTAAAAAATAGCCATTATTTTACTGCAACAGGGACCGGTCCAGCAAAATATACTGGAGATCGTTGCACCTGTATATGAACTTCCAGCATATTATGCTAAACTCCAGTATATTATGCTGGAGTATTTTTCGGATCTTGAACAGTGTATTCTTTCAGATTTATCTCTACATAAAAAGTGACTAAATTTCGATTATTTTTGAAACTGTGACTATTTTTGAATGACCACTTGTAAATCTGGCTATTTTTGAATTTCTCCAATTTAGATGTTCTTTATAGCAAGACAGCAGTCCAACCCAACATTGATGGCCCTACCTGCAGGTGGAAAATTAGAAAATATAAAAGCCCATTCAGGATGAAAACCCATTTCGTCAATCCAATATGTCAAAATAATGGTAGAAATGACACCAGGTAGCCACTTTAAAGGGCCATTATTTAGGAATTAGCCCGTGTATCCTGAATTTCAGTTTAATTTTACAGGTCAAAAATGTTCTGAGTTGTCCTGAAATTAAAATTTTTAGTTTAAAATTTCAGGACAAAATAAATAATGACAAATCTCTAAATAGTATCCCTGAAAATGATTATCTGTGTACTTACCCCAAAATAATGTGAAGAATTAACCCAAATAGCCACCTACCCAATCGCTTAAACTAAAAATAGCCGGTGGAGGTATAATATATACATAATTTATATATTATATGTGTAACTAATGTATAGACTATGTGTATGGCTGGAAAAAGTAAATAATGAATACCTAAAACTTAAGATAAATTACTTGTTACAACCTATTAAGATACATTAATAGTGTAACATTATTTACAGTGTACTTTAAATCTCATTGTAAAAGTCGTTTTGCATAAGATTACTTCCAGTTGAGGTAAAAAGCTCGAACAAACAAACCAACTGATAAGCATAAAAATCCAACGATGGCATGCATCAAAATCTTGAGCTATTGTTTTAAGTGCAAAATAGGTACTTAAACAATGCCAACAAATCATTTCCCAAGGTAGCATTACTAGCTGTTATCGAAGAAATCAGCCAAAGAATTGTGCATTGTAAACGCAACAAAACTTTGGCTTTCTCTACTTTCCACGTCCACCACCTTCTTTTTCCAAATCTTTTATAAAGACACCACCTTGATGAATTTCTTTTGTGTAATAAAATGTGTAAAGCAAAATGCAAAAGAAAGGCTTGCGCGTTCTTCAATAATCGGAAACTTAAACATAAAGTTGGTATTTTCTGTCGACTTCCATAAAGCAAAAATCCCCCCACTACCACAAATCATACCTTTCTTCCCCTTTAAAACACACTGCCTGCTTTTCACCCTCAAGTTTAGTATATCCCCTTCTCCTTCTTCACTAAGCAAAACACTACATTTGCCATATATTAGCTGCTACAAATTTGCAAACACCACAACTATATACAACAGCAAGAAACAGAGAGATCGCTTAAAGCTCAGATTTTCGAGTACCTAGTAATTTTTCCTTTAGATAAAGAAAGACAGGATAGTGAAATAAAGATGGTAGCTGATTGGGGACCAGTGGTGGTTGCTGTGGCGATGTTCATCCTACTTTCACCAGGATTGCTATTCCAGTTACCGGCGAGGACTCGGGTGATTGAGTTCGGGAACATGTATACCAGTGGGATTTCTATCCTAGTTCATGCCATCTTATTCTTCTGTATATATACAATCTTGATAGTTGCCATTGGTGTTCATATACGATCTGGCTGATACTGGCAACAAGGCAAAATTTAAGTTTTCTTCGACCCTGCTGCTGCTCCAGCCAAATTCTCAACTCTTCTTCCTAAGGCTTTGGTGAAGGGGGATTCTTGTTTTTATCAAACCTTTTTCTGTGTTATTTTTCTTTTGAACTAGTTTCATTTTCTGAGATACACTCACTAAGTGTTGTGACATCAATGTTTATCAAATTCATGCATATGAAAGGAACAAGTTTTTGAACCACTTTTATCATATTCTCTGTACATGACGGTTCTTAATATAAACTCTTCTCTTTTTTCTTTTCTTTTTGGGGGGAGGGTTGAGGGGTAAGGGTGTACAGGGAACAAGGTATATATAAAGGCAGCCCGGTGCACTAAACTCCCGCTATGCGCGGGGTCCAGGGTAGGGCCGGACCACAAGGGCCTATCGTACGCAGTAGTGGTGGGCATTGGTCGGTTCGGTTTGGTTGTGAATATTATCGGTTTTGCATATCGGTCATCGGTTTACAAATATGATTAACCGATAATCGAACCGATAAGATATCGGTTATCGGTTAACCGATTATTGACTATTATCGGTTCGGTTATCGGTTTACCCGATAAGATAACTCAATCTAGAGTTAAACAAAAAAAAAAACAATTCACTAGAATTAAGTAAAAAAGAGAAGAATTCCCATATAGTATACTACCCATTTCTGCATTCTAGCCACAACTAATATTTGAAGCATGCTTCATTTTGACAAATTCAAAACCTGTGCAATCTCAAAAATTGATATTACAACTCCACAAGCATTTCATCTCCAATTAGCTAGAAATAGAAGTTAACAAGAACATAAATAATAATTTTTTGGTTTCTTGCCAAACCATAATCAAGAGATAGCAACAAGAGTACTAGTAATTCAACAGTTGTCCAAACACAGTTGGACAAACACAACTGAAATAGTACTAATTCTTATTGGGTTATCGGTTTACCCGTTAAGAAATTGGGCAAACCGAGACCCGAACCGATAACCCAATAGTGAAAAAATATTAAATTGTTACCAAACCGTTAACCCAATAACCCGATATCGATACCTCAATAAGCTTTTTCCGGTTCGGGCTATTGGTTATACCCGATACGCAGCCTTACCCTGCATTCTTGCATGAGGCTGTTTCCACAACTCGAACCCGTGGCCTCTTGGGCACATTGGCAGCAACTTTACCAGTTACACCAAGGCTCCCTCGGAACATGGCGTATATATATGTTAGACAAACGCAACATACCGCATATCTGCTTTACTTATTACATTGTGGTAAACCGAAGAAAAGACAGAATCAATCCTTTCTCAAGGCGCAAGCGAGGGCTTGGACCTTTCAGATCTCAAACATTAAAATTAAGCACCAAACTGAGAGCTTGGAGATTAAAAACTATAATTAGGAAAAAATTGTCGCTTGAACAAATAATCCTAGGAAACACTCCCTAGCCTATCAAATCATACGGCACCATCATCTTTGGTCCAAGAAACATTGCACGAAAAGTGAATCCTGCAATTAGAAGAGTGTGTGTGTGTGTGTGTTTCAAACATGATATTGTAGAAGCTGATAATCTTACACTGAAGGGGTCTATACCAAATTGAATTCAATATCTCCTTTTTTAACCCAGAAACAAGACTAGTCGCTTTCCATTTCTAAATAAAAAAACTACTCATCAAATATATCAATTATTAATTCTAGAATCGACTATATGCCAGCTCTATTGCAGCTTACTGTCACAATCACACCACCTTAATTAGTTTTCTATAGATTTTGAGAGGAAGGAAGAGTTAAAAAACAAACAAAAAAAGATGCAGTTCAATAAGCATTTGAGCAACCAAGAGAAACAGTACGCAAATAAATAGGGCATATATAAATTAATACACTTAATTTCAAAGACTAAAATCTTTTTTTTCATATTTCCTCTTGAAAACCAAAGTACAAACAAACAGATCTTAACTTCAGCAAGAAAATGGTACTAGCATTAGAGGGAGATTTGGAGAAGATCTGGAGTATATATATAGGATCAACCAGTATAGATGTGAACATGAACAGCCAGAATGAGAATAGCATAAAGCGTAAAGAAAATAAGAGTATGAACAGCAATAGCTTTTCCATTAGTCTTCATGCTCCCAAATTCCAGAGTACGATTATTACCAGGTATCTGAAACAGAAGCCCAGGTTGTAGCAATATGAAGAGTACAACTCCTATCAGCACTGGTCCCCAGTCCGCCATTAACAGCAATAGGAATTAATTAGAGAGCTATTTCTGGTGCAGGTGGAAATTGAAAAACCTAGCCAAGAGAAAAAAAAAGGGGGGAATAGAAGCAAAAGAGTAGAGTAGCTGTAGCTTATGGGGAAAGCGGCCAAGAAAGTATAGATAGGAAATTTCTAGTTTATTGGGGTAATATATTGTGACAAGGACACTAATCACTAGAATTTTTGGATCCATTTGTGAGCACAAGACATAAAAAGCATTTATTAATAGCTTAGAAATGCTAAACACCAATTTTACTTTCGGCAATTTCTTGATCTTAATTATGCTTTGAGAGAACACAAAGGAAGAGAGGGAAAAGGGAACATTTTTTTAGTGAGTTGATATTCAATTGAAAAACATTTATTCGCACAAAATATTTACATACAACAACAAGAAGCCAATAAAATCTCACTAGTGGGGTCTTGGGAGAGTAGTGTGTACGCAGACCCTACTCCTATCCGAAGAAGTAAAGATATTATTTCCGAAAGGTCTTCGGCTCAAGAAAACAAAAAGACAAAAGAAGACAATATTAGTATCACCTAGGAGTGGCAAATGGGTGGCCGGGTCGGATATGGTTCGGATCGAAAACAGGTAATGAAAAAACTGATCAATTATCCGACCCGACCCATATTTAATACGGATAAAAAAACGGATTAACCGACGGATAATATGGGTAACCATATTATCCATGACTTCTTGCATATGATCACTTTTGGGAGAATTCTTAGTCTCTCTAAATTGAGGAATACCCAATAAGGCTTTACATATGTAAAAGTTAGACTCATTGGTTATCCATTTTCTAAATGGATAATATGATTTTTATCCATATTTGACCCGTTTTTAAAAACGTCATTATCCAACCCATTTTTTAGTGAGGTTAACTATTTTCTTTTAACCATTTTGCCATCACTAGTATCGCCACAGAAATCATAGGAAAAATAGGAACACCATGAAATCCAGAAGAAAGATGCAAAGCAAAAGCGATAGCTAGTAAATAGGTCATGCACTGAAAAGCGAAATAGTAAGACACAACATTGCCACTAGCTATTTTAGACAAAAACTCTATTAGACTAGTCTCACAAAAGGTACAAAGTAAGGCAAGACTCAACTACTTCCTAACCTACAACCCTAATACTCGACCTCCACATCTTCCTATCAAGTGTCATGTCCTTGGAAATCTAAAGCCTCGCCATATCCTGTCTGATCACCTCTCCCCAATACTTCTTAGGTCGTTATCTACCTTTTTTCCTACCCTCCACAACCAGCCGTTCACACCTCCTTATCGGAATATCTGGACTTATCCTCTGAACATGCCCGAACCATTTGAGTCTCGCTTCCCGCATCTTGTCATCAATTGGAGCCACGTGCACCTTCTCCCGAATATCATCATTCCTAATCTTATCCATCCTAGTGTACCCGCACATCTACCTCAACATCCTCATTTATACTACTTTCATCTTCTGGATATATGAGTTCTTAACATGCTAACACTCAGCCCCATATATCATGGCTGGTCTAACTACTGCTTTACAGAACTTACCTTTGAGTATCAGTGGCACTCTCTTGTCACACAGGACTCCAGATGCTAACCTCCACTTCATCCATCCTACCTCAATACGGTATGTGACATCCTCGTCGATCTCCCATCCCCCCTAGATAACCGACCTAAGGTACTTGAAGTTGTCTCTACTTGGGATGACCTGTGATTCAAGCCTCACATCCACGCTTACTTCCCCCAGCTCAGCGCTGAACTTACACTCCGAGTATTCCGTCTTCGTCCTACTCAGCTTGAAACCCCTAGACTCAAGAGTCTGTCTCCAAACCTCTAGCCTCTCGTTAATATATATTTTTATTTTTTAAATAATTAATCAATATGATTTAATATAAACATTTAGGTAAATTATTCTCTACTCATGAAGCCCAAGAGAATATTTTTCTATCTCCATTTGTGCGAAGAAGGGAAGACCTAACTTCTTTTCACTTTCTATCTTTCTATAGTTCTATTCCCTCCGGGCCGAATTCAGTTTTTACCCCCATGATATCATAAGTTGCTGATGAATAACATACCCCTTGAACTTTATGTAGAAAAAAGAACTTTTGGTCAAGCAAATTGTGCAGAAGAGAGAATATATTCCGCTGCAAATTAAAGGTCCGTGCCAGAAACTATATATATATATATATATATATATATTGACTATTATTTTAAAAGTGGCTATACAATATCATTTTCCCAAAATTAAATTAGAGGACCAAAAAATTCTTTAAAAGTGGGAGATAAAGTTTTAAATAGAAGTTATTAACAGATAAAGAATTAAGAGGAGAGGATTGGATGACAGAATATTTTAGAACAGGAAACAACTTCCACCAAACTGATTTAAATAATTTTTTAGGTTCTCCTAGTTTTGAATAAAACTTATTCTACCTATTTTTATTCCTAGACACCAAGGCTTAGTACTTTATCAAACTTGTCTTGTATCTATTTAATCTCCTTTTTCCTCTTTAATTGCTTTCATTTTCAACGATGTCCTGATTGTAAATCAGGAGAAGTTGCGTGAGACTTCTTTTTGTTTCATATATGGACCAAAATCGTACACTTATGGACCAAAATCTTATACTTTCGGGTCCATAAAAATCTGGATCCACAAAATTGTAAAATAAAAATATACCTCATATAACTAGTGTCAGTTGTACGGGACAGAAAATGAAATTTTCCGTAAATCAGACACTTTTGGCATAAGAGCTATTTTGAAAATTAACAGACATGATGCCACAATACCGTATGGAAAGATCCAATTCCCATGCGTTGGTCGGATAATGCGTATACCTCCTTTTTTCCGTCGTGTACCTTTTTCACTTTTACCTCTCCATTCTCTACTTTTATTGACGTATATATGCCTTTAAACTGTTGACTAATAAAAGACTAAATCAAGACCAAATTCAGATACCATTTTGTATCTAAATTGTTGTTCAAAGCCGAAGGGTAAAGTACAAAGATTTAAAAATAAAACATGAATTGTGATGTAATCAAACACTAGTATATACTATTAACGAGTGACAATAATTTGAGGCGAGTAGACCATAGATTTTTTATGAAGGTCGACAAAGGCCAGAAAATGATAAGAGTGTATTAATTATAGTGGCAATATTAGCAACCTAAGTCATAGCCCCCTCTGAAAAACGTGGAAGTTTATAATTGTATGGGTCAAAATCGAACTTAGGAAATCAGGCGTGGGAAGGTCGTTAAGTGAGAAGACGGTGTTTCGATTTGGGCAGCAAAGTCGAGGTCGATTGAAACCCAACAACGAGCTATTGTTGAGCAAGCCGTTGAAGCTGAGGTCGAATAGTGAGGAGTAGGAATAACAGCTAGTGTATTCTTGGGACTAGAAATGGGAATATTGTACTTTTTTAGGGTTTTTAGAGAACATCCCTTTTAAATAGAAAAAGAAAGAGAGAAGAGAGGGACGTGAGATTTATTCTGAAAAAACTATTGTAAGAAGTCGACCCTTGAGAGAAAATACAAAGATCATCTTTCCATAGTGATTGACTTTATCGATTATTCTTCCCTTTCACTCACATGATCCAAGAAAGCATTGTTCATATTCTCGTTTACTGCCACATTTCGTTGTCAGAAGGAAGAATCTTCCACGTCATTTAATATTTGGATGAATTGTTCTTCCTATTTATATTTATTGCCACATTTCATATTTATTGTTCATCATTCATTCTTCATTTATTCTCCAACGTGCGCATTTAATGATTGAACATACGACTCTGAGCACTAAGTAAACGATATTACTTAAATTCTTAGTTAGATCTAAGAATTAGTATGCTTGAATGAGATTCACCTTTCACCTTAGTTATCTTATAATTAGTTTAACAAAGAGTACTATATTTTTTGGTCAAATAATAATAGTACTATATATATATATATATATAGCTAGCTAGTATTACCATATTTCTACAAAAATAGCAGCACATAATTGATGCATTATTGCCCTTATCCACCATAACTAACACACCACTAGTAATAAGAAATTAGAAATGGGAATAAACAGTAAAGTGGTGGGGGAATTTTTATATATTCGCCAACTTTATGGGATTCTTAATATCATTTTCTACTTCCACGCCCATTATTAACGTATCCAAAGCTCCTACTCTTCTTTCTCTTCTTTAGTTGAAGGTTAAATACATAGAGAAGCATAAAACAGGAAACGAACAAGAAACTAAAGATGAAGGATTGGGCAGCTCCGATCATAGCTACGGCGTTATTTGCATTTCTATGTCCAGGACTAATATTTCAAATGCCAGGGAAGAATAGGCCTGTTGATTTCATGAATATGAAGACCACTTTCGTTTCTATGTTGCTTCACACTGTCTTCTTTGGTTTGTTTCTTATTCTCTTCCTCGTTATTCTCAATATACATCTCTATGCTTAGCTACCAAGAAAACATATACCTATGCTAAATTATAAGGAGGTAGATGAGAGAAATTTTTTCATGTGAAAATGGTATTTGAAATTTAGAGTTGAGAGAGTCGCAAGAATTACAATTCTACTTTTGTATTGTGAGTGTGGTTTTTGATTGATTTAGTTTCAATCTCATAAGGCCAATTTGTTTGATGTTCCAAACAACTAAAGTCACATATTACTACCTGCGTTTTCCTTTGGATTCAATTCTCATGTTGTTTATCTAATGGTTCCCATTCTGTTTCTTTTTATTTTTCTTTCACAAGTCTCAACCAGCTATAATTCAGCCAAAGAGAGGATGGATTGACTCAATTATTGGTGCCTTTAACATTATTGAATTCAATAGTTTAATAATAAGAATCCTCCCGCTTTAAAGGGATAGATGCCAAAGTTAGTCCTTTGATAAATTGCAAATTAGCAATCACTCTATTTTAGGTGAAAAAACAAACAACCACAAATAATTGATTTAACACAGCAAAATTTGCAAAGTGAATGATTCTGATTTTGAGATGCATATGCAATTCAACAAGCAAAAATTGCCACTATGGGCCCACGCAACAATCAAGATCACATGGTGTCTTCCACTTGTTATTTACAAAGAGCAAGACAAAATAATTTCTGGAATGACGAGTTATAAATCGCATTCTTTGGTTGCGACTTGTAATTGCGACTTATACTTATGAGATTACTAGCATTATTAATAACAGACTAGTATAAAAGAAGAAAAAAGAGCTATTATTAATAACTAGAGCTTTTCCCACCGATAATACATCACATCAAATCATAATAGATTGAAGTGAAATTTGAATGCTAAAAAAAGAGAAAAATAAAAGCGAAAAACATGCATGAAAAAGGTAAAAAAGGAAAATGGCCGTCCATGATCACTAGGATTCCAGTAAAGAGTTAAGAACCCGTGTACAAATGGATCCCAATGGCTAATAAGAAGATGCAAATGAGGGCGAAGTACACAATTGAGTGAACCAGTATGGACACTCCACTAGTCTGAAAGTTGCTAAACTCAACAACTCGATTGCGACCTGGTACCTGAATCAGCAAACCTGGCGTTAACAGTACGAATAGCACCACCGCCACAAACACCGGACCCCAATCGGACATCTTCCTCTCTTCACTACCAAACGGTGTATTTCCTCTCCCCTTTTGGATTCTCTTAACCACAACCACTAGTAAACACTGAACCAACCACTTATCAAAAAGCTAGGCTATTCTATTGGCCCCTCAATTCCCAAGAGACTAGATGATCTCAAAGATTTTGAAGTCTTGTCAAAATACACTATTACATTACTATAGGGTTCTCCCCTTATAACGATGGAATTTACACAAGAGAAGAGAGCCGGAGTAGAATGGAGTAAGCTAGGGGAAAACAGAACGTTACCCAATGAAGGTATTCGGATTCACACTTTATCCTTTTGCTTATATCACAACCTTGTGTCTATTAGTGGGATTGCTGCTTTTGATGTTCAGAAACACAAAGTAGGTTGCTTACGAGATCAACATTCTGATTCTTCTACCGACCCCCACAAATTACATTCTAAATAAATTCTTTGATTTATTTTCCTCAAGACAATGTTATCCTACCTTATTTCTCTTTAGATGACGAAACGACCGGTTACGTCTTCCTTAAAACAAAAACTACGAATAAGTTACACTAGATAACTTGGCACTTTTAACAGCATAAACTGCGGACTACATAGCATTGCGCCTGAGTCGGCAAATTCAACAATTATGCTCCTTTTAACAAAATAAAGGCTTGCTTAGTTGGTAAAAGCGCTTCCACCCACGACCGTTAGGTCCTGGGTTTGAGTCACGCTGAAGAGGAAACACAATAGATAGATCCTCCCAAAATTGGGAGGGGTTTACAAAGAAAAAAAAAATAGTATAAATTGAGCTGGATGAAATTTTGCAACACGAATGGCTAGTGCTTAAATTTGTACAAAACAAACATATCAATTTCACCCTTTCTACTAGTGCAATTTTGAAAAGATAACGTTTCCACTCTTTACCCCAATTGGCACACAACCTCTCCCAAAACTTTTTCTCTCAATACACAAAACTTGTCATCACGTTCAACTGTCAAACGTGGCAATGCAAACAAAAAAAAACATGACAAGAACATCCATCGGAGAGTTGAGACAGAGAGAAATTGAGACTTAGAAGCAGCAATTATTAAAGCATATAATATCTCGCAACAAGGAAGAGCTCATTTGTTTTTTGTTTATAAAGTTTAATCCATTGCTCACTCAACAAACAACTAGTAAACCAGTCTTACTAGCTGAGATATCCAACAGAAGCAATGTCTTTCAAACTCTTAGAATATATTCAGTAAACTTGTTCAGTTCCGAAGAAATCAATCAAGGAAACACGAACAACGGACAATTCAACCCAGTACCCTTCATGCATAGTTCAACCGGAAAATGTCATTCATCA
This sequence comes from Nicotiana sylvestris, assembly GCF_000393655.2. Lineage (NCBI taxonomy): Eukaryota > Viridiplantae > Streptophyta > Magnoliopsida > Solanales > Solanaceae > Nicotiana > Nicotiana sylvestris. The sequence goes on from NC_091058.1 coordinate 1,711,558, forward strand.
CATAGAAACTCCCTTGTTGTGTTGGCATCAAATGAAACATCTGCAGTCCAAAAAAGACAGAGGAAGAACATAGAAATTTGAGTGTAAATAAGTTTTGAAACATTGTAGTCATCATAGAACGCCGGACAAAGCATTTTGCACAGGCTTTAGTATCTGCAGTTTCTCACATATCCCCAGACAATGCAGCAGGGCTATAATCAGAAATAGAAATTCCGATTAAAAAAATGAGGACTCGATTGTCAGTACTAAAAAATTGCCGCTTCTCATTTTTTCGAATCATCAAGAAACAGAAGGCGTTCAATGGTACGTTTGAATATCAGGGAAAGATGCGAGAAGCAGCAAACAAAAAGCAGGAGAAAGGAAAAGAAAATGCAAACAGAGTATTTGCCTATCTTCTCTTCTAATTGGTACATTGACATCATATAATCTGTCTGTTCCAAGGATGAGGCCCAAGACCACCCATTCAACAATGAATGATGTTTCCTATAGTAATAGACCTCTGCTCTATGACAACTAGGGAGGGAAACAATCAGGCAATGCTTCAGAAAACAAGTAAAGCAATCTGCTAAAGAATAGCTGATTCAATCAAAATAGAAAGTCAGACTTCATCAAAAAAAAAATATTTAAGTGAAAAGCAAGATAAAGAAAATCAATACTCCTACTAGATATGACCAGAACAACACAACTCAATATTCCATTTACCGAAATACTATTGTACGGGGAAATCAAACATGCTCGAAGACATTCTAAAACTTATGCAATTAAACTTTCCTACACAATCTGTTAGCGGAAACGTAAAAGAAAGAACACAAGATTTAACGTGGTTCGGATCAAAATAATCCTACGTCCACCAGAGAACAATTGCCCTTTTAATATTAACAAAGGAAGGGGAGATTTCCCAATTACACTTAAGAGAATTTCTCTCTTAACTCTCTACTCACTACAATGTATTGTATTATTTTGGGATGATTTCTACAAGTGAAGGAGTGCATCTATTTATAGAGGTAAAGACCTCCTCTTGATGTCATTGGTGACATCAAACTACCTCCTCTTGATGTCATGGGTGACATCAAAGGAGGAAGCTTCCTCCTAGCATCCACACCAACTCTTTCCACCAACTCTTCCAATTGGCATGTCATTGTTGACTAAACATAAACCAACATTTTCAGCATGCCATTGTTAACTAAACATAAACCAACATTTTCAATCTCCACCTTGGTTTGCGTTTCGAGCGTGTGAACAACTCTGGCCAAAACTTCTAAGCTTACTGGGCAACCCCGTTGTAAGAAACAAGAAGAATCAAACCATTGTTGAACATACCACCTCCACCTAGCAACTGTTCTCTTCGGAGTTGCATCAGTTGATGCACACCCCCGCCAAGTCCTTGCAGTGTGCAAACTTAGCGAGCGGGACTATCTTGGTCAACATGTCTGCAGCATTATCGTCTGTGATAACCTTCACGACCTTGATAGTTCCCTCATCAATAACATCTCGAATAAAATGAAATCTGACATCAATGTGTTTAGTGCGCTCATGAAATCTCTGATTTTTCATTAGATGAATAGCACTCTGACTATCACATCTAAGAGTTGATTCCAGCTGAACCAAACTCAATTCCGCTACTAAACTTTTCAACCAGATAGCTTCCTTTACCGCCTCCGCTGCTGCCATGTATTCTGCTTCTGTCGTAGACAAAGCGACAATCGACTGCAAAGTCGACTTCCAACTGACGGCACTGCCAACGAGGGTAAAGATGTATCCAGTTGTGGACCTTCTTCTGTCAAGATCTCCTGCATAGTCAGAATCCACATAACCGAGAATTGAAATACCTGTACCACTTTTTCGAAAGGTAAGACCAACACCAGAAGCTCCTTTGAGATATCTCAATATCCACTTGACAACTTCCCAATGCCTCTTTCCTGGGTTGGACATGTATCTACTTTACCACACTTACAGATTGAGCAATATCTGGACGTGTGCATACCATAGCATACATAATACTACCAACTGCACTGGCATAAGGAATCTTTGACATATGCTCCACCTCATCCTCAGACTGAGGCATTTGTGACTCTGAAAGTTTAAAATGAGGAGCTAATGGTGTACTTACAGGCTTGCACGTTTGCATATTGAATCTTTCGAGAACCCTTTCAATATACCTCTTCTGAGAAAGATGTACAACATCGTCTTCTCTTGAAATCTCCATACCAAGGATTTTCTTTGCAGCTCCTAAATCCTTCATGTCAAATTCCTTACTCAATAGTTTCTTCAAAGCATTTATCTCTGTAATGTTGTTAGCAGCAATAAGCATATCATCAACATACAACAGTAAATAAATCATTGAGTTACCAGACATCTTCTTGTGATACACACAACTATCAAATGCACTCCTTGAGAATTCATGTGTAGTCATGAATGCATCAAACCTCTTGTACCACTGTCTAGGGGATTGCTTCAAACCATACAAAGACTTCTTTAGTTGGCATACGTGATCTTCTTTTCCCTCAGCTAGGAAACCTTCAGGTTGATCCATATAGATTGTCTCTTCTAGATCACCGTGTAAGAAAGCAGTTTTGACATCAAGCTGTTGAAGCTCCAAGTCAAATTGTGCAACCAATGCTAGTAGCACGCGAATTGAGCTATGCTTCACGACCGGAGAGAAAATCTCATTGTAGTCAATTCCCTCCTTTTGGCTGAAACCTTTTGCAACCAATCTCGCCTTGAACCTAGCATCTTCCACTTCAGGAATTCCCTCTTTCTTTCGGTAGACCCACTTGCATCCAACTGTCCTCTTCCCCTTTTGTCTTTTCACTAAGACCCATGTCTGATTCTTGTGAAGAGACTCCATCTCTTCAGTCATGGCTAACCGCCATTGTGCGGCATCCTTGCAAGAAGTTGCTTCAATATACGAGGAGGGCTCCAGATCTTTAATCTCTTCTTGTGCAGCTACGAACGCATATGCAATCAAGTTTGCTTGATTTATAAGGCGTTCCGGTTCTCGTGTCTGCCTCTTCTCCCTCCCCTTCGCAATTGTGTATGGTTCATTGACAGCAAGTTCTTCAACGCCTACATCTTCTGACTCATCTTTAACCTGAGTCTCTTGATCCTTTTCCTTGGCAAGCTCCACCGGAAGCTCCACCTGCTCGTTGTTCTTGTTTCCTGAAAACTCCACGGAAACTTTACGGGGATCAAGTATAGAGGATTCATCGAAGGTGACATCTCTACTAACTATAAATTTGAGTAAAGACAAACACCAAAGTTTGTACCCTTTTACTCCATCCACATACCCTACGAATATGGCCTTCTTAGCCCTTGGTTCAAGCTTTCCTTCATTAACGTGATAATAAGCTGGACACCCAAATACTCGTAAGTATGAATAGTTAGAGGGTTCACCTGACCATACCTCATTCGGAGTCTTAAAGTCAATTGCCGATGCTGGAGATCGATTGACAATATGAGCAGCAGTGTGAACTGCTTCAGCCCAAAATACTTTGGACATTTTGGCTTGTAGGAGCATACAACGAGCCTTTTCAAGAAGAGTTCTGTTCATTCTCTCGGCAACTCCATTCTGCTGTGGGGTATGCCTGACAGTCCTATGTCTTGAGATCCCATGAACCTTGCAGAATTCATTAAACTCTTCATTGCAAAACTCCAAGCCATTGTCTGTGCGAAGATACTTGATTTTCCGCTCCATTTGATTTTCAACCAAAATCTTCCACTCTTTAAATGCTTCAAAAGCATCACTTTTTGCCTTCAAAAAATACACCCAAACCTTTCGTGAGAAATCATCAATAAAAATGAGAAGATACCTCTTTCCGCCCTTCGATGGAAGTTTAGAAGGACCCCATAAATCTGAATGGATGTAGTCTAGCACTCCTCTTGTCTTGTGTTTGCCAGTGCTGAAGCTGACCTTCTTCTGCTTCCCTAGAACGCAGTGCTCACAGAAGTCAAGCGTGCTGATCTTCTCACCTTCCAAAAGTTTACGATTGCTCAACATCTCCAGTCCACGTGCGCTCATATGACCCAGTCTCATGTGCCATAGTCTTGCCTTGTCATCATTAGATAACTGCACTGTAGATGCATTTGCAGAGCCAACAATGGTGCTTCCGGCCAATGTGTAAAGGCCGTTCTCCAGCTTGCCTTTCAGCATGACTAAAGAACCTTTAGTCACCTTCATAGTTCCTGCTTCGCTCATGTACCTGTAGCCTTGTTCATCCAGAGTACCCAAGGAGATCAAATTCTTCTTCAGATCAGGAACATGACGGACTTGTGTAATAGTCCTCACGATTCCATCATGGCAGCGAACCCGAACTGAGCCAATGCCAACTATTGCACAAGTTGCATTATTGCCCATTACTACGGTTCCTCCACTTTTCTCGTAGCTGCTAAACCAGTCTTTTCGGAACGTCATATGCAGAGTACAAGCAGAGTCTAACACCCATTTGTTTTCATAACTACTATTATTATTACACGATGTTGTTAGTACATAATCATTATCAAAATTATGTACCTGTTCAACTGTAGATGCACTCGCCTTTTCCTTGGACTTTGACATTGGGCAATCTCGTTCAAAGTGCCCCTTCTTGCCACAACCCCAACACTCTGTATTCTTCTTGTTCACACGAGACTTTGATCTGTGCTTTGATTTGGTCTTTCCCTGTTGGCTAGTCCGGCCTCTTACAAAGAGGCCACTTGCCTGGTCATCTCTATCTCCTTCAATGTGCCTCCGCACATCACTAGAGTTAAGTGCCTGCCGCACTTGCTCAAGCTTGATAGGCTCCTTGCTATACATCATTGAATTCTCAATATCACGATATCCTGAAGTCAATGAAAATAGCAAAGCACATGCAAGCGTCTCCTCCTCCCTTTTAATTCCTGCAATCTGTAAGTCCATGACAAGTTTATTAAACGCATCTAAATGATCTTGTAACGAAGTACCTGACCCCATCTTAAATGTGTGAAGACGCCGTTGTAACAACATTCTTGTTGTCACTGATCGGTCTTGGTATAGCCCTTCTAGCTTTTCCCACAACTGTTTGGCCGTCTCTTCGGTACCCGTACTCACTTCACAAAGCACGTTAGGTGCAAGGGATAGTTGGATTGCACTCAATGCATCCCCTTCAATCTTCTCCTTGTCGGGAGCTGATATATCCGTAGGATACTTTCCGTCAATAGCATGGATTGAACCTTCCCTCCGCAGTAACGCCATCATCTGGATCTTCCAGATATTGAAGTTGTTGCGTCCATTGAATCTATCAATTTCAAACTTCATGGAACTCATATTTGCTTGTTCTTTCTCCTTGGATCGTTAAAGAATCCTGTCGCTCTGATACCAATTGTTAGCGGAAACGTAAAAGAAAGAACACAAGATTTAACGTGGTTCGGATCAAAATAATCCTACGTCCACCAGAGAACAATTGCCCTTTTAATATTAACAAAGGAAGGGGAGATTTCCCAATTACACTTAAGAGAATTTCTCTCTTAACTCTCTACTCACTACAATGTATTGTATTATTTTGGGATGATTTCTACAAGTGAAGGAGTGCATCTATTTATAGAGGTAAAGACCTCCTCTTGATGTCATTGGTGACATCAAACTACCTCCTCTTGATGTCATGGGTGACATCAAAGGAGGAAGCTTCCTCCTAGCATCCACACCAACTCTTTCCACCAACTCTTCCAATTGGCATGCCATTGTTGACTAAACATAAACCAACATTTTCAGCATGCCATTGTTAACTAAACATAAACCAACATTTTCACAATCTATAAGGATACAGATAATAAAGCAGTAGATTGGCCAGTAAAGCTACAAAAATAAGCCTCACAGGAATTGCAGGATAACAAATGAAGCACCTTTTGGGTAAGTGATTGGGATTAGAAGCATATTGTTCTCTTCTTCCTTAAGTCAGCTACGTATAAAGAACTTCGAGTAAACAATTGCCTTGGAAGTTTATTGTTTTCTTCTTCCCTAAGTTCTAAAACACAACCGCTTACCCACTGCTTTATTTTCCCTGGGCATTGGTGGTCACATACATGTCACGTTACTTTCACATTATCCAACAAATTTCACCAACAATCATGATAACAGCCATTACACTTCAAATAACCTAATCAATAGTCTTTACCAATCTCAGCAGTATCTGTATTCTAGTAAAGCTTATCTGCAGGATACTTTACAATGTTCACTCTAAACATATTATCTAGAAGAAATGTTATGACTACTATCAGACTATCACTGGCTCCTTTTTTCGAGTAAGGGTCAGACTATCACTAACATCAAGTAATTACATTGCAAAATTGTGGCTTATTATCCTATTTGGCATAATGGAACATATTTATCATTCTATTCGAACTCTAGATTGTCAAAAAAAGTTGGGTCGTCGTAAGGGTCTCTGAAACTTTATCAAAGACAAAAAGTAAAGGAAGCCATCACCGTATTTGAAATAGCTTCTGGCATATTTGGTACCCTTATCTTGGTTTTTCATGTATCACTGCTAACAGACTGGCTCCAATAAATAACATCAACTTAAACACTTCTTGCCTCAAGAATACCGATGTTAAAATTTTGGTTGAAAACACGTTCCTAGTCAACCAAGCAGAGGTAGATTTGACCTTTGAACTTTATGGGTTCTGGATTCTCGGACAACGACCTCAAGCGCTAGTAACTGGCTTCTGAATTTAATTTTTTATGCATATTTAGTGAATTTTTTCACATATACAAAGTATAGGCCAAAGCTACTAGGTTCTACTGAAACGTATATTCAAGCCTAGAAGTGCGACTAACCATGAACTGGCAGGAGAAAAAGCCTTTCAAAAATCCTAAACAGAAGCTTTGCTAACCCAAGCATACAACCGTTGCTTTGGAAAAGAAATTTTACTTTTTATAGTACTGTTAGCAATTGCAAGTTCGAGTATCCTTAGACCAAACTGTGGATACATTAGCAACAGGAAAAAATAATAATTTTGGCATTACAAACAGAGAAGGCTGCATCAAAGAAAATATTCAAGATAATTCCCTCTATTTCAAGGGATTCAACCTGGTCTGCAGCAATAAACTGAGCAAGATTAGTTGTGCATATGTGGATTGAGGATCGTCATGGTGAATGATGATGATTCACGGCAAAACCAAAATTGATTTTCACAGATTTGTCGTGGCAGATGAAACACTTTATCAAGCAGGATTTTCTGGGTAAAATGATAATCCATTAAATTTCTCCTCATTTTGGTGGGTTGTGAGGAAGGAAGATGTTCCTTTCCCTTATAAAGGACTTGCCTAGTAAAGTGACGGGATTTCCGTCCAGTGTTTAACAGCCATTATTCGACTTGATGTTATTGAAAGGACCAAGCTTTAAAAGTGATTCATAAATAGGAGTGGCAAACGGGCGGGTCAGGCCGGATATGGTTCGGGTAAAAAAACGGGTAATGAAAAAACGGATAAATTATCCGACCCGATCCATATTTAATACGGATAAAAAACAGGTTAACCGGCCGATAATATGGGTATCCATGACTTTTTGCATATATGATCACTTTTAGGAGAATTTTTAGTCTCCCTAACTTGAGGAACCCCCAATTTGAGGCTTTACAAATGTAAAAGTTAGACTCATTGGTTATCCATTGGTTATGGTTCTTATCCATATTTGACCCATTTTAAAAAGTTCATTATCCAACCCATTTTTTAATGGATAATATGGGTGGTTAACTCTTTTCTTTTAACCATTTTGCCACCCCTATTCATAAATGACTAACTTACGCTTACCATGATACTACAGTACCAAATATGCCAAAAACTCTTAGTTGCAATGGTGGAGATGAAAAAGGTTTTACAGTTGTCCCCTGTTTGTTTGTATTTTCACTTATGTTTTTCTTTTTATTGACAAGAGAAGCTTCTCATCTGCAGACTGCAGAATTTAAAGTTGCATTGTCCAACTGTTCATTATGTGAAAATTCGTTCTGCCAAGACAATACTTCAAATAATTTTTTCAACTTCAACCAAATATTGTCCAAACTCCTACTTGGATCATTGAAGAGAAATGCAGCTAAATAATTTTTCAAAGATACACATACTATTCAATGAGACCAAAAAAAAGCGAAAACAAAGAGAATGACTAAGGAAAAAAGACCAACAAGACATGTGAGCATCAGCAGAGTCCTAGCATAACAAAATTCACATTTACTAGTATATAGGACAAATATCTTGCTCCCAAAGGGATCTCCACAAGGTAGGGTAAGACTGCGTACACACTACTCTCCCAAGACCCCACTATGTGGGATTATATTGGGGTTTTTGTTGTTGTTGTTGTTGTATCTTGCTCCCAAAGGGATTATTGAGTGGTCAAGACATAAAAATAACAAGCTGGAGGTCTAAGGTTTAAATCCAAGTCACACTCAGTAAAAGCCTAACCCATCAACAACTAAAAAGCACTCAGTAAGAGCTTATTTCCTCCACCGTTGGTGGGCATATTACCGGGCACCTGCGTTGAGGCGCCCACATTTGAGGACTGTAGCAAGTTATAGAGTGAATTAGTCGAGGTGCGCAAGCTAGTTCCAATACCACCATTTTGTAAACACACACACACAGAGACATATATCCTGTCCAATTACAAGTCTGACTTTTAGTAAACAACTTTAAAATTTTTTAAAAAAAAACGATCAAGACATAGAGACATGATCGTGCTGCCATATTTTAATGTCAGAATACAAACGAAAATGCACGAAGAACTCATCTTACCACTATTACATCCATCAAAGTCAGCAAACATACTTACGAGTTACCATCAAGGCCATACTACACTAATTTTGCTTATATCTTCACATAGAGCCATTGTATTATTAACATGTTAGCATAACTTGTCCCCCAGCAGTAAACCAAAAGTATATATATCACATGCCTATCTCCAAATGTTTAGAATCTCACTCCACAAAAGGTGAGGCGACTAACATAATGAGATCCGAAATGCAGAGGCAGATACAGGGTTTGCATTTATGAGTTTGAGTTTGGGATTCTACCACAACTCAATTGATTCACTGGGTTCGAAATCAGTTATTATACTATCTAGTGAACTCTAATGAACCCATACCTTAAACTTTACATGCGTCCCTACCGAAAGGGAAAGTCAACTGGTGTTCGAAAAAGGAAATCCAAATTCCATCCATTTTCCTTTGATAACTGATTTAAAACTTATACTATTACAAATTGTGAAATACATAAGTAGATCGCCGATTATAATGAATAGCACATGGAACAGCAATAAAAGAGCACGTAGTAATGGGGGAAATACCTGACTGAACTTGAGGACGTGCTCTTCGCCGGGAAGTTGAAGATTGCCACTAACAAAGACAAGCATGCCGCCGATAGGACCAGATGGCTGACAATCAACGGTGTTGATCTGGTGCTTGCACTGCTGGAAAGGCAGACTGGTAAGCTTAGCCACAATATGCTGAGCACCTTGAATCTTCACCCCTTCGAAACTTAACATAGAATTTTCTTGGTACAGGTTCGCAAGCCCGGCCCGATTCGAATCGAAGGTGGAGTAGTAGTGCTCCACGAATGCCGTTGCGACTGCGTCTGGATTCATTGCCCCGATTTGAATTCGAAATTTGCTCTCTCCCCTCTTTGCCTCTTTCCTTAGCGCAGGCCCGTCAAAACACTCCGTATTATTGGTGAGTAGCTGGAATGATACGCTACAGGAGGAGCCCAAAAGATAAGAATATTAACCCCTGACAGGTCAAATAAATTTCCTTTTATTTTGTTTCCCATCTGGTTACCGTTTTTGGGTCTCCACTAATTTAGTTCAACGTTTAAACATATACTAGTATCAGTACCCGCGCGATACGCACACAAATCATTTCAAATTGTAATGTAGGTTGTTTGAATCATGTACAAGTAACCTTAAAATATAAACCTCTCAAATAAAAATTATATAACATGAGAATTTAATTATGAAACATGATATGAAATTATTGTTCAAATCTCGTACTGAACAACCAATCTTTTTAATATATATTTGTAGCAACATCACCCCTTGAATTTGGTACTTGTATTTCGTTCCGCTATCGATATTAAAAAATATTAAACATGTCATATTGTGATCTATCTTGTTCGAGCACATTAAATCATATTATCTTAACAAAATTCTTATAATCACTTTATTTTTATCTAGAAGTCAAATATATCTTATTCATCACATCACTTTTACATAAATTCTTTTTTTTTGTTCTTTTCTTATAGTTATTGTATTATTTAATATTTAATCATAATATTTAAATTATTTAAATTTATCAGTAATATATTTAAATATAATTTAATTATTCTATTTTATCTATTTAAAATTAATTTAAAGTATAAGTATCCTCACACTACCTCTATTTTTATTTTTATGTACATTCTCTTCCCTACTACAAATGTTAGTTAGTTTTTATATTAATGTTTTACCCAGAGCCAAAATAATATCATATTTTGTTTTAAATTGTAACTTTTAATTAGTCTAAAATATTAATACATAAGTTATTTGATTATCATCTTCCAAATGTATTGAGTTCTCTTATAATTAATTTTGTATTAGATGTAGTTAAATTTTCTTTCTTTTTTAGCTATAAGATACAATTTAATTTTTAATTTTCATTAGTAAGATTAACAATATTAGAAAATTTATTTTGTATTTTTAAAATTTTATTTAATCATAGAAAAAAATTTCTTAATTCTTTGAATACATTATTTCTAAATATTGTAGTAATATTTTTATTGTCATTTTAGTTCTTTACGTAATATTTTAAAAAACAAAAAAAATAATCTCATCTCAAATTCAAATAATTCTTATCATTTTATTTTCTAAAATGGACCGCATTTTTAAAAAATTATGTTATGCATTCAAACTCAAACTAACTGCACTCGATTCAGATATTAATCATAGAAAAATATTTTCTTAATTGTTTGAACATATTATATCTAAATGTTGTAATAATATTTTCATTGTCATTTTATTTCTTTATATAAATATTCTTTTTTTTTTTACTTTTAAGATACAAATTTAATTTTTGTAAAATTACCTATATTAGAAATTTATTTTGTAATTAAATTTTTTATTATTATTATTTTAGTTTTCATAAGTAAGACTTCAATTTAGTGGTATTATCCATAATTTGAGCATTCACATTATAGTTTTAAGAACTTTCTAATCTCAAATTCAAATAGTCTTTTCTTTTAATTTCTAATAGTTTAACATAATTTTGCTATTTTTTAATCTAATATATAGTCTTATTATATTTTATGTGGCTTTTCGTTAACTTGTAAATTTATTTAATATCATTATCAACTACTTTCTTTAATGATATAAGATAAATATATAATTTTTTTAATTATGAAATAAATATTTATTTTATTTTAAAAACATTGCTCGAAAATTTTAAATTATTTAAAATTTAATAATATTTTTAAGTATTGTATATTTATTTTATTTTATTTTCTAAACTTATGATTTATAAATGTCCTTACATTATCTCTAATTTATTTTTATTGTTCAATTTTTTTAGTTTTTGATTTTAACTATTAGACTTGAGTTATGTGGACTTATATTATGACTTTTATTAGTATAATATAAAAAACTTTCTCATCTCAAATTTAAATAAGTTTTACCCTTTTTCCTATGATAAAAAATCTGAAACAATAAAAAAAAATTTAGTCACCTTTCTCTCTCGGCGCACGTTAAGTGTTTTAACCTGCGCCTCTTCGGAAAATGGGAGGAAGAGGACGACCAAGGAAAAACACTAGAAAATTCACGGATATCAGCATTAAGGAACAAGGAAAGCAATTAGGAAAAGCTAAAGAGAAAGTGAACGAAGAAGATGACCCAGATATAGAAAGTGATAGTGAAATGAACTGGCCAGATCTGAGCACCGCTCAGCTGAAATTGGCAACACCGGAGAAGACAGTGACCAGAGTGACACCAATGATGAACTCTGGCGCAAAAAACACACATGCAGGGAAGATCGGAGCTGAAGAGGCAAGTTCGAGCAAAAATCCAGGCAATGGAACAGTAAATTCAAAGGTAATCATGGAACAGAGTAACAAAGCACAAAGAAATGAGAAGGGTATGCAGGAGAAGCAAACGCAGGGACCTGGGGGAAGATCGTAGGCTGGATTGTTTAGTGAGAAAAAACTAGCTGCTAAAGGAATGAATTTCTCATATATTCCACCAGTGGTACAAGATGGTGAGGTAGTGGTACAATTGTTGGAAGATGACATAGAGGAGGAGCAATAGAAATGGAGTAGACCATTAATTTTATATGTTGTGGAAAACACCCCAACAATTGGAGCAGTTGAGCGATGTATAGCTCAACAATGGGGGAAAATCAGGAAGCCGAAGGTATTGTTCCATAGCGATGGCTATTTCATTGTATTGATGCATAGTATTGAAGAAATGGATGATGTTATGATGAATGGACCATACACAATGAATAATAGACCAATTATCATTAGGCAATGGAAGGAGGGGTTTGATTTTGAGGATGAAATCCTCAGAACTATCCCATTATGGGTGAAATTTCCTAAACTGACACTTAGTTACTGGAGTAATAAAGCTCTAAGCAAGATTGGGAGTGGGCTAGGTAAACCTCTATATGTTGATGCATGTACAACTATGACTGACAGAGTTGTATATGCAAGAGTCCTAATTGAGATGGATATTACTAGGCCTTTACCAGGATCAATAATACTATGTGACCCTACTGGGAAAAAGATTGATCAGATTGTGCAATATGATTGGAAGTCACAATACTGCCAAGAATGTTGTCAACTTGGCCACTCATGTAAGGAGCAACAGAAACAACATAATAAAGAGGGACAGCAGAGGATAAATAATCAGAAGCCCAAGCAGGAATGGAAAATTATAAGGAAGCTTGATCCAAAGGTGGATAGGATAGATGGACAAGGAAGGTTCAAAGAGCAGCTTGAAATAGAAGAAGAATTAGCACCAAAACAGTAAGATGTTGGTATCAATGGCAGATTGCTAGTGGAAGGTCTGCATCAAAAAAACAAATGGGAGCCAAAGGGGGAGAGGAAGTCAACATAGGCAATGCATTTAAAATACTTGTTGACACTGCCTAGAAAATAATGCTATTCTCTGAAGAACAAGAGATGAGAAGTAGAAGGAGCAGACAAGGTAGTGAAGAGAATCCCAAAACAACAAATATAACATGACGAACATTATAACATAGAATGTAAGGGGCATGAATAAGGTGTATAAGCAAAAACTACTAAAAAATTTCTGTAAGGAGAATAATGTAGCAATGATAGTAGTTCTGGAAAATAGAGTTAAAGAAAGTAAGGCTGATACAATAATGAGGAAAATATTTGGAGACTGGAAGTGGATAACAAATTATGAAGTAGCACCAGGTGGGAGAATCTGGATTGTCTGGGATCAGGCAAGAGTGGAGTTTGAAGTCAAACAAGTGCATGATCAATACATAGCAGGGCAGATAACTATAAGGCAATGTAACAATAACTTTTTATTTGTTGCAGTATATGATAAACATAACATCCAAGATAGGAAGAGTATGTGGAATGAGCTCAAGGGGATAATGAATGGAGTAAAGTGGCCAAGTGTTCTAATGGGGGATTTCAATAGTATAATGTCCATTGAAGATAGAGTACAAGGTAACCCAGTACAAGATGTGGAAGTGAGAGACTTTAAAAACTTTATAGAGGAGGTTGGATTGTCTGAAATGAGAACAATAGGGAGATACTACACATGGACAAATAACACAGTGCACAGTAGAATTGATAGAATCTTAGTCAATGCAGAATGGATACAAAAGTGGTCTCAAATGGAGGGGATCATCTAACAACCTGAATTTTCTGATCACTGCCCATTGATGATAATTATGGTTGAAGATAATGTACAGGTAAAGAGACCTTTCAAGTTTTTTAACTGCCTAGCTAACCACCAGAAGTTTGAGGAAATAGTGAAGCACTGCTGGAAGAGGGAACATAGGGGCAACAAGATGCAAAAGATTTGGTACAAGCTTAAAGCAATGAAAGGTGAATTGAAGAAGTTAAACAATCAGGAATACAAGAGTGTGGGGGATAAAATAAAAGAAACACAAAACAAACTGACACAGCTACAACAAAGTATGCAATCTCCAAAGAATGATAGTGCAGTCATTGATGAAGAAAAGAAGACTAAAATGGAGCTGGCTAAATGGATGGAAGTAAAGGAAAAGCATACTGAAACAAAAGGCTAGAGTCAAGTGGCTAAAAGAGGGGGACTCCAACACAGCATATTTTCATGCTTGTGTGAAAAACAGACATGCAAGGAATCATATTGGAAGACTTACAAATAATGAAGGGCACATACTGCATAACACAAAGGAGGTTGAAGAGGAAATCCTACAGTTTTATAAAACATTACTAGGTACAACAGCATCTGCTCTACCAGTAGTGAATCCAGATATAATAAGGAGTGGGAATATGCTGAGCAGGGAACAACAATTGCAGATAATAAAGCTAGTTACAAAGGAAGAAGTACTGATAGCTTTGAAGGGTATAGATGATAGCAAGGCACCAGGGTGTGATTGATATAATGTCTATTTTTTCAAGGGGACATGGAGCATAACTGGAGAAGATATCACATCAGCAGTACTGGAATTCTTTGAAAGTATAGATTTGTGCAAAGCCATAAACTACACTACTATTATAGTTTTTTAATGTTTAATTAATTTTTCACTTCCATATTTCTAGCTAATATAGAGAAAATCTATGAGTGGATCAATATATAGATATAAATATAGGTATACATATAGATACAAATATACATATAAATATAGATATATAGATTAAATTTGTCTAAGATCTATTTAGATTATGTATAAGATTCATTAAATTACTTCCATTAATTATATTTCTATTTATAATTTTTAATAATTAATGTTATCTTAAAATTGCCAAGTGGCTTCATTTTAGCTTGCCACTTGGCTTAACCACATGCTTCACTACTCTCCTTTTAATATAATATAGATTAGATTGAAACTTAAAAAAGAGTTTTTAAAGTTGTATTTAAAAATAAAACTTTTATATTTAAAGTTGGGTTTGAATATGCATATTATTTGAAGAAAAGTTGAAGTTTATTTCACCAGTTTTTTGGGAACTAGAAAACTTTTGAAGTTTTTTTCCCAAAATATGATCATATTTCATAAAAAATAGTAATATTTAAAAAAAAAATTAAAAAGTGAAACCAAAATCTATTGCCAAACTAGAGCTTAAATTTGTGTCCGAAATATAATTTTATGAATTTGAAGCCTTTGATTAAGAATGAAGTAATTCTCATCCATCATCTTTTGGCGGTACACATATTTTTTTTCACTATGATTTCTGTATATATTATATTTTCTAATTAGTAAAATTGTACATTTTGCAGTACTTTTTTTTGGTAATTAAAATTTATCATTAATCACCAATAACAACATTACAAAGCATAACTTAACTACTCCCATCTAGCTAGATCACAAAGCAAAGTACACAAAAGACTATGACTAATAGCCCGTTTGGCCAAGCTGTAAAAATCAGTTTATTTTGAGAAGTGCTTTTTTTCAAAAATGCTTTTCTCAAAAGCACTTTTGGTGAGAATCAGTTTGTGTTTGGTTAATTAGTTTGAAAAACACTTCTAAGTAGCAATTAGTGTTTAGCCAAACTTTAAAAAACTGTTTCTAAGTGTATTTTTCTCAAAAGTGCTTTTGGAGAGAATCTATTTTTTTCTGCTTTTCCAAAACTGCTTCTGCTTCTCCTCCAAAACACTTTTTTTTCTTCTAAAAGCTTGGCCAAACACCTCAATTTTTGGCCAAAAGTACTTTTGGCAAAAAAAAAAAAAGCACTTTTGGCCAAAAAAAAGCTTGGCCAAACAGGCTATAAGACTATGACTACCAAAGCTCCTAATCCATATTTCTATCAACAACTCCCATCTAGAAGAAGAGTTGTTATACTAAACATTTTATATTTTCATTTGCTCTAAAGTTGCACATGCAGGCACAATCTCCCTCGCCAGGCTATTGTAATCTCTGGTGCTCCCTTCAAAGACCCTGTGATTTCTTTCCCTCCACAGTATATGTATATATTCAGCATAGATCATCTTGAGGAGTTTAGCTGGTGCAGTTTTCCCCTTGGAGTGTTGACAAACAAATTGGAGGTGTTCATTCCATGTATTGCACTTTATATTCTGAAGTTGTGCCCACTGAGTCAGTCTTCCCCAAATTTTTGCTAGCATAATTACATTCAGCAAATAGGTGGTCTTTTGTCTTAGGATTGGATTGACATAGTACACAAGAATCATTCACATTAAGTCCCCATTTCCTAAGTCTGTCCACAATCAGTAACCTTCCATGACACTGCAACCACATAGTGAATATAGCTTTTGGTCTAGCAATATTCTAATACATTAAACTCCTCCAACTAGTTTTTGAGTAGGTTGGTATCAGTTGGAGATAAAACTGTTTTATAACACTCTTTTTAGCATCCTGTGGTCTTTGGAGTTGATGGATAACATCCCTTGCTTCCAAGATTTTCCTCACCATCCGGCTTGCAGTCTTTGGTATAAGCATGGTTTCTGGGTTCTGCTCTTTGATGTAGAAGAGATGTATCCATTTAATCCATAGCTTGTCTTGTTTGTGTGACAAGTCCCAGTATGTTTTGGCAATAGCAGCAGCATTCCACACCTGTATGTTGCTCAGATTCAGACCACTCACAGACTTAGATAGACAGACTTTGTCCCAAGCAATGAGAGCTATTTTGTGATTTCATTCCCCCCGACCACATATAACTTCTACGATAAGCTTCAATCACTTTAGTTGGCAAAGGAAAGAGTTGAGCCCAGTAGCATTGGATTTTAAATAGTATTGTCTGTATCAGCTGTACCCTTCCAGCATAAGATAGCTTTTTGTTGTCCATGAAGTTATTTTTGCCACTATCTTGTTGATGAGTGGTTGCCATTGTATCAAAGTCAACTTCTTAGTATCCAGTGGTACCCCCATATATTTAAAGGAGAGTTGTCCTTGAGTGTAGCCCAACAACTGACATACTTCTTCTGTAACTTTGTTTTCTATTCCTCCACAGTATATAGTACTTTTTGCTAAGTTAGCTTGTAGTCCAGATGCAGTTGAGAATGTCAGAAAAAAAAGCATGAAGCCTCCTCACTGAATCTGTGTCTCCCCTTGCAAACAACAATAGATTATCAGTATAGCTCAGATGAGTGATGTGTAGTTTCCCACATCTAGGATGATATTTGAATCTTTTGTCCTGTTTCAATTCATTGAGGAGTATGATCAAATATTCCATGGCAATCGCAAAAAGGAAGGGGGAATTGAAAGGTTTTATAGTTTCCCCATTAAGCAAAAAAGTGCAATTGACAGTTCTGACACATGCCATTAACCATTTTATGAACCTGTCAGGGAAAGCCAATCCTTCCAAAACTTGTTCAAGGTATGCCCATTCCACTAAATCATAAGCTTTTGTAATTCCACTTTGATTATGCACCTACGGAGATGTGTTTTCTGCTATATGATTTGACCAACTCATGAGCCAAAATAATGTTGTCAACTAATTTCCCCCCCAGGGATGAAGCCTGATTGTGCCTCTGATATGATGTAGTTCATGACTTTTTGAAGACTCCCAGCCAGGACTATAGCAATTAGTTTGTACAATATTGTGCAACAGGCTATTGGTCTATAATATTTCACATTGCTTGGATTTGCAATCTTTGGCAGCAAAGTTAGCGTAGTGCAATTAATGGCTTTGTATAGGACCCCTATGGTGAAGAACTCTTTCACTATCTCACATACCTCTTCCTTGATGACAGGCCAGACTTTTTTAAAAAATGCAGCATTAAATCCATCAATTCTAGGAGCTTTGTGAGCTCAAATTGAGCATAGAGCTTTATATATTTATGTATCAGTTACTGTGGCACACAATTCAAACTGTTGAAGATGTGATAGTCTAGGTCCATTTCTCATCACCAACATGTTGACTCCTGGTAGAGTAGTGGTTGCTGATCCCATCAGGGATCTGTAAAAATCAGCAAACTCTGTTTTGATAGCTCTGAGATCCTGTAATTTCATTCCTATCAAAGAAGTGATTTTCAGGATCTGTTTCTGATGCTGTTTTTCTTTCATCACAGTTGTGAAGTATTTTGTGTTTGAATCACCCAGCTTAATCCATGCAGCTCTAGATTTCTGTTGCATTGTACTTTCTTCTATCAATGACCATTTTTCTAGTTGTTGCAGGCACACCTTCTCTTTGATCAGCCAATGCATCCGAGTAATTATTTTGCATTTCTTGTTGGACTTCTTTCAGTATGACCCTAGCTTTAGATACCTTCTCAGCAATACCTTTGAACTCCTCAGAATTAAGTTGTTTGAAAGCAGGCTTCAAGTGCTTCAGTTTTAGCCATACACTTTTCATTTTCCCTCCTGTTTCAATTTTTGACCACCCTTCTTCAACAATCTGCCTAAACTTTATGTGATTTGTCCATAAGTTGAAGAACCTTAAAGGTACCTTAATGTTGCTTTTGGGGGGTCTAAATGGAATTAATAGGGGCACATGATACGAAATAAAAGGCTCTTCAAATACAGCTATTAGATGACCATATTGTACCATCCATTCATCATTTGTTATTGCTCTGTCTAGTCTGCTACAAACTCTGTCTGCTCCTTGTTGTTTATTAGTCCATGTGTAATAGTCACCTCTTCATGAAATTTCATTGAGTAATAAGCTGTTGTAACAATTTGTAAAGTCTTGCAATTCTGCTAAGGTAACTGGAGATCCTTGTCTGTCTTGGGGATATAAGATAGCATTAGAATCCCCACATAAGAGCCAAGGGTATTTCCTCTAGGAGCCAAGCTTTGCAAGTCATTCCACAGTTCTTTCCTCTGGTCAATTGTATTAAAGCCATAGACAACTGTAAGTAAACAACTCATTACATTCTGCTTACCAGTGACATGGCAGTGAATTAGTTGAGCTGTCTCTTTAACCAGTTGAATAGCATACATTTTCTTATCCCAAACCACCCATATTCTACCATTTTTTGCATCTCTGTAGTTAGAAAGCCTTTCCCAGTTAGGAGTCACCTTGCTAGTTATGCGTTGTGCTTTATTTTCTTTTATTCTAGTCTCTAAGAAAGCAGCTACTTTAATATGATTTTCTTTGAGGTATTGCTTTAACTCTTTCTACTTATACATATTATTGATCCCTCTAACATTCCAAAATAACTGTCATTGATTTATTCTAGTACCACCTCCTGCATCAGGAGGTTTAGTATTGGCAACTCTTTGTTCCTTCTTCGGTAGAGCTTTGAATCCATTACTTGTTGACATACCTTCATAGATTAACCTGGCCTCAAAGGTTCTCATTAAGCCCGATCTCTCCATCTGCTTATTAGTCTACTGTTGTTCTGCTGATTTTCGTCCACTACTTGCACTTTTTGATTTTACTTGTGTCTACCCCTCATCTGCATTCCTCTCAGCTGCATTTAGAATATTTTTCCCTTTGACTATGTTATTGTTATCTGCCTGCTGTATCATTTGTTGTTGTTGCTCCTGTTTCAGTTGATCAACCACATGCTATTATTGAACTTTTGGTACCCCACCTTGAAACCTGTTTAGGTCTTCTGTTTCTCTGAACTTGCATTGTTTGCCCCTCATGTTTCCTCTTCCCACAATCATGGCCAATCTTTACACATTCCGAACAGTATTCTGGTTTCCATTCGAACTCAAGCTGAAACTGTTGCCCAGATGGATCTTTAACTATAACTTCAGTAGGCAGTTTCTTAGTAACATTAACCTCAATCAGAATTCTAGCATAGACACCCTGGTTTGCTTGGTAGTGCGTTGATCAGCAAATATAGGGATGCCCAAGGTATTGGCCATCCTACTTAGAGAGTTCATGCCCCAACAGTTCATAGGAAGGTTAAGGAATTTTATCCATAATGGGATTTCTGTAAGGAATTCAGCATTAAAATCAAACTCTAGGGTCTATTATTTAAGGATGACTGCCTACTATTCATGGTATATGGCCATCCATACAAGATGTCCTGCAAGTCACCTAAGTTTTGGAATTTAACAATGTAGTATTCCTCTTCATGGAGGAATAATTCAGGTTCAGCAATAGTGTTCCAAGTTTGAGAAATGTACTTATGCATCTGATTGTAACCAGGTATTTTCCCAATTATATAAACAACTAAGGACTTTCCTCCATTTTTCCGTCTCATTATCCACCTCTGTTTTGTCTAAGTTCACGGCATATTGCCCATTTATCACTTCTGGAGCAATATAGGTTAGAGGCATACCATTTTCTGCAGATCGATTCCCAGTAAAGAGTTTCGCCCATGGTGCGTCACTCAGATTTTCCTTCACTGGTGCTAGAGCTGTTGGTCGCTGTTGATTCTCCTCTGTCTGGGCCGAGTTAGGTCGTTTCTCTGATGCAATTGATTTCTCTTCACTTCCGATGGTGCTTCCTTGATTTATCGAGGGATTTGAACTCAGAACCAATTTCTTAGAAGCACCAGTATTCCCACTCGTTGTTCCCACTTCAACTGAACTAGTTGAAATTTGAGCCCCAATTGGTGTTACAACTTGTTGAGTGTTGCCGCATTCAATGGTCTCAGCAATTACGGTAGCACTGACAGAGCTTCCTACAATTACGATCGGTTGGTTTTTGAAAGGTCTTCCTCTCTTCTTAGCCATGGCAACCGAGATTCAGCGCAGGTTAGCATAACCTACGCCGAGAGCAGAGCTAGAGAGAGAGTAATTATAGCCTGTTTGGCCAAACTACTCAACAGACATTTTTTTCCCTAATTTGAGGTGTTTGACCAAGCTTATTTGAGGAAAAAAAAGGTATTTTTGGGAAGAAGCAGAAACAGTTTCAGAGAATCATAAAAAAATAGCTTCTTTTCAAAAGCATAAGTTTGGCTTTTCTTCTTACCTAAAATACCCTTAACAAAATATAATATATACCAAAATAACCCTTAAACCTAATACTTAGAATATTAATTTATAAATATTTCTTCTTATTTTTAGGAAACTTTTCTAATATATAGTGACTTTAGGGGTGAATGCTTTTATATTTGTTGAAGGAATTTTAATATATTTAACTTATATTAAAAGAATTAAGTACTTTTTAATTTTATTTTCATATTTTACTTAAATAAAATGATTTTTTTAATTATTGCATGTAATAACAAAATTTTGATATTATTTATTTACTTATAATATTAATTATTGTGCTTTTCTGATTAGCCAAACACAAACTGCTTCTTTCCAAAAGTACTTTTTTCAAAAGCACTTTTGAAAAAAGTACTTCTCAAAATAAGCTGATTTCTCCAGCTTGGCCAAACAGGCTATTAGTCGGGGAATATGATTTTTATACTGGGAATACTCAGCATAACTCATTTAGCAGTACTTTTAAAATGTAAGAACTCAATGTATGAATACTGATTAAAAAATTTGATGCTTTGACTTTGAACTTTGTATTCCGGGAATAGCAATATGCAAAACCATGATTTAAAAATGATTTGGGCAGTTCTTAAACCAATTGTGACAAATAAGTGAAGTCTCTTTTAAACTATTTTAATTTAATAAATTGATTTGATAAACTAATCATGATTAGGTAAGAAAAATAAGATTAAAAATCAGACTTAACAAGCATTAGTGTATGCCTTGACTGAAGAATATTATTCCTCAATCAATTAATCATATTCAACAAACTGCACAGGGAAGAGAGCTTTTTAACGGCAAACAGGCTGAAATTATGTTATTCCTAAGTCCTATCACTATAATGGTCGGGGTATCTTTGTTAGTTGATCATTTCTAATTTCAAAGGGGAGTTAATATGGGAAGTGCAATGGTAACAGGTTGACGTGAATTTAGTAACTTTGCCTAGATTTTATATTTGTATCAAAAATTTACTAAACGTATAAAAATATTTATCTAGGAATGTGGGATCATAAACTTAAAATTTAGAGCACCTCTGGTTGAGTAAGACTACATTTGGGAGATTGATAGGAATGGCTTCGTAAAGGACTAGTCTTAGCTGAATACCCTTTAAATTGGCGGTATTTAGAAATTGGCCTCGGGCCCGCACCCGCACTGAGTTATTGCTCTTCCGAGATTTATCTATTGGCTTGATAGATTTTATGTCATATTTACGCTACTTACATATTAAATTGTTCATCAAAGTTTCTACTCGGTTGGCATAGTTTTGCTCTTCAAGAGTTTCTCTATCGGATTGGTAGAATTTTTGAGCTTTTAAAAGTAAATTATTAAACCGATGTTTGAATTTAAAATTTAAGCACAAATTATCAACATTTAAATAATTTTAATAACAATCGATTATTAATTTCTATTTTTTACCACTAAACAAGAATTTCAAACTTTATATACCGAAGAACTATAATGTTCTTGATTAAAAATATATATTATAATACAGTAAAAAATGGTGACATTTCGTCAAGACCTGTCTGTTGGAGGACACACCGTGTAATTTTATGACTACATTTGGTCTTGGGCCCAAATTAGGGTTGGACTTGCTTTACTGAACCCTTCTGCTTCTTGGAAAAAATTCTATCATATGGCCCTTTGGGGCATCACTATTTATATTTGGGTGTATGACAACTTTGTTAAAATAGCACGATTAGTTATTTTTCGGACTGGTCATTTAAAAATAGTCAGAATTTGCAAAGTCATTGAAAAATAGCTACTATTTTGTTGCAACACGGAAAGTTCCAGCATAATATACTGGAGATCGGTGCACCTGTGTATGAACTTCCAACTTATTATGCTGGAACTCCAACACGCGGAAAGTTCCAGTATAACAGTGTTTTCGCTCAAATTTATCTTTACATGAAAAGTGGCTAAATTTTGATTACTTTTGAAACTGTGGCTATTTTTGAATGACTACTTATAAATCTGGCTATTTTTGAATTTCTCTTAGGCCCAAACTAAGATCGGACTTTGCTTTACAGACCTATTGACTACATCTTTTCTTCTTCTTTTTTTATTCCTTTTGGGCCCTTTATAGGCCCTTCTCTAAGCAGATAAGATGTGCTCGAGACTTTTCATTGTGATGGGAATATGTTGAGGAATTACACATAATACAACCTTTTGAAATCAATCTATTATTAAAAAGAAAGAAGTCAGCCATGAGAATTTGCCGAGTGTTATGTGAAAAAAATGTCATGTGGCAATTTTAGTTAAAATTAGGTAAAATTAATTTATCTTTTGAATTTGAATTTCAAAATACTGAAATATCTACCCTTTTACATTTTTTAAAAATTAATTTACCAACAACGATTAATTATGGGAAGTTACCAAGTAATAAAATTTGGGAACGATTGTGTGCAAATTCTAATGATGATAATTAGTTTATTTTTTAAATTTGAATATGATAATAATAAAATATCAAATTTTTTACATTCTTTAAAAGTTAACTTACCAACAAGATCCAATAAAATATCTCTGCAACCTTTTGTTGGTTTTACCATTGCGCGCCTAAACCCTAAGGAGTGTGCGCTTCAAACACCCTACGATGTATCACAACGGTTCATATTTTACGGTACATACCTCCAATTCTTTCTCTTTTCTTCGCAAATCACTCAACAATTCTGCATTACAAGAGATAAGTTCTATGCTTTTGTAATTCTAGAATACTTATTAAATTTCTATAACAAATAAATTCTCAGAATTAATTTTGACGCTTCTCTGGATTATGAATAGATATTTAACTAGAATATAGAAAAGTAACGAATCTTTCAGTCCTTTCTTTCTTTCACTCCCTACTTCTCTACATTATGAACATATATCTAACTAGAATAGAGAAAAGCAATAAAAATTTCAGTTCTTTCTTTCTTTCACTCCTTGCTTTCCTTTTCTTTAGTTGTTATATAATTTGTTCAATAGAAATACTAGAAGGCAACTAAGAATTTCATTACAAAATCAAAGGTTTGATTTTGTAATGCAATTCTTAGTGATTTGTGCATACCACAGGACATTATATTCTACGTTAATTCATTGATTTCACTATGTATTTGTATCTTTATTTTGACTTATACTTCTTTTCAATTAACATGGGACATAATGGCAGATGAAAGTAATTTTATTAGCAAAATTAATAGCGAGTCAATGAACTGAAAATGAAAGGTTCGTATTGCTAGACGTTAGGAAAATCCGGATCATGACGGACCTGATATTCCGTATTCAATTGAGCGTATTCTGATGGATGAAAAGGTAATATTTATAAACTTCGTTTATATATACTTCAATATGCTATCACCATATAGGGAATAACTTAAATTTTTTGAACTAATTGAATGATTTTGTAAGGCGACCGCATTCACGCAAGTGTTGGCAGGTCTCTTATCCCAAAATTCAAGCAACAAATTAAGGAAATGAGTTGTACATCATGAAGAATTTCATGGTTTGTCCAAATAATATGAGGCTGAATACCAAAAATCACAAGTTTAAGTTGATATTCACACAAAAGGTCATTTTAAGGAAATACAAGATCTACAATTCAATATGTGTATCTTCAAATTTAGAACATATGGCACCTGTCAAATCCACAAGAATTTGACAATACTGAACTTTTTGGTAATTAAATCTTTCTCATATTTTTTCAGTTTTAGTTTACTTTTCTTTATATGTTTTCTTATGATCGTGACATGAAAAAAAATCTCAATCTCAATATCTGACGTATCTAAAATTTTAGTCCATGCGGATTAGTTCAATTAAAAAAATTAATTGTCAAATATTGATGAAGAATCAACTTTTATCATATCATCTCCTTCACTTTCTTATGCATTTTAAGCTTTTCATCTCATTATGGAACACACATTCCACCAATTTCATATTTATGAGTAGCTGGCAACATTTTCAATGGACATGTTATAGTTTGAATACCAAGGTCTTTCTTATAATTAGAAGTAGTTGAAGATTAATCTCCTAAACATGAGTTCCAGGAACTATGAATTTATGATCCAAATCACTCCAATTATAGTAAAAGTTGAAGTTTAATATTTAATTTGAATTTCTTTATTTTGTTAGCTGCATAACCATTTAGGTGGAATGTTAGATTTTGGGTGGAGCCTTATCTTATTCAATCTTTGAGAAATAACAAAACTTAAAATATCTCAAGCATCTTAAATATATCCTTCGTGAAATAGAGTGTTTCAAAAATGCCAAATGAAATGTAACCATTAATCTATGATTCGTTATCTTCTTTCTGTCTTATCAGCTATGTTGTTCGGCCTCTCCAAAAATGTTGCTGCACCCGTGTCAGATCTTCCAAAAATGCGCTAAATTTGGAGGATCCGACACACACCCAACAATATTTTTGAGGAGTCCGAGTAACATAGCTTATCAGTACTCATTGAGAACTAAAGCAATCCCAATTATAGTAAAAGTTGAAGTTTCATATCAAATTTGAATTACTTTATTTTGTTAGTTAATTAATCATTTATGTGGAATGTTAGTTTTGCGGGCTTGAACCTTATCCTTCTTTCTTTCTTTTTGTGAGCTGTCGAATTCTCTTGATGTTTTATTAATGAAGCAACTTTTAAGGTGCTTAAAAAAATAGTATATCTGCAAGAGTGGATCTGTATATTTTTTGACTTAATTTTTTTTATCATCTTATTAATAAAAACTGTGTATTTTATTTATCTCTTTTATGTCTTATTTGTTTGGTATACCAATTGCTATATTTTATGTAGATTCTTCAGAAATTTATTAATTATTATACATTATTTTTTTATACTAACTTCAATTTTTTCGCTGATTTTTTTTTGTTAATATTGTTGTAGATGTTATTGGCGAAATTGTGAGTTATGGAGATGTACATTCTATCAAACAAGATGATAGAATCTGTATGTTCATGAACGTACGTTGAGATACAAGATTATGTAATCTACCCAATATTAATTAAACCAAATAAATATTTCAATAATTTGTTATTTCTATTCACGTGCTAACCTTATAATAATTGTAGGAGCAATAATATTTCTACAACTTTTTTGTTATGCTTACTGATGACGAGGATATTATAAACAAATACAATCCTTCTCCACGTGCAGAGACATTCAAAGTATGTTTCTCTACTGAAATATTTCTCAAACTTTGCTATTTGTGATTGAAGAAAATTTTAATTATGATATATATTTTTTATAGGGTCGGGATTTCAATAATAACCAAGTCATTCACGAAGATAACGAAATCATGGTGATTTTACAACTCACCATTAACATTTCTTTATATTGTCGATTCTTTTAATAAAATTATTTGCAGGTGTATACAATAATAAAACAATAGGAATTATAGTTTCACTGCTGATTTTTACAACTTTTTATATTTTAAATATGTAGGATTCTATTGAAGATGTTGACTTTATCGATGTTGCAAATACACCTGCCAATATGAGTATAACTAATGTCATACCAGTGGTTGAAGAAGATCTGTATGCTCAGTTGTCAGGAAATAAGATCAAGAGAGTTTTTAAGAAGAAGATATCATAAGGTGTTTACATATGTAACAACTGCAGAAACGAAGAATTATTTGATTAGTTAGTTTAGTAGTTTCGTTTGTTATGAAAAAGATGTTTGAATCGTTTCTTGTTTTTTCTTGTATTTAACTTTTCCTTTTTCGTTAGTTTGGTAACTTCATCAGTTATAGACAACATGTTTGAATATATTCACGCTTCATTCAATTTTTGAACTTCTCCTATTTAGATACATACAATAGTCCATACATTTTTAACTTAGTGGAAAGGCTACTTGAACGTCCCATGTTGGTTATTTTTAACTCATTTCACTGTTATATTGGTTCTCTATGTAGTCGAAGAATTTTCCTGGTTGATATATTTCTCCATCAAGCTATCTAGAATTGATGTGAAACTGAAACTTTATTGTGTGACGAACAACCTTTAATTGATGTGAGGGTAAAGTTATCTCATTCGACTAAAGTAAATTGTCAATGAATTGAATGAGTATGGCGAATTTAAGCCATGAAAAGGATGGTGGAGTTGAGCTACTATTTTATTAAATCTCTCAATAGTTGATCTATTATTTTGTTCACGAGAAAGTCTAGAATTGATGCAATTTATTTTTGCACGAATCCATTGATTAGACACTGATGGAGTTGAGTTACAGGAGCCAACTTTTTTTAAAGTAGTATTAATTATTTTGGCAAAACTTTATAGTACCATATTTTCTAAAATCAACTTAGAGTTGAGATACTCTTTTGATTAAATTTTTTAATTTCTTGCAAAGCGTAGTTACTTTAAATTCACTTTTTCCTTCTTTACTATGAAAATTTTGATAATTTATGTCATTTATATTTACTGAAGCTTTCACCAAATGTGGTGACATACGAGAAGTGTGGAGCCTAGAATATTAGGGCCTAGAGGGTTGATCTTCTACTTCCAGCTGTTGAATTTGGTATTAATATGTTTCGATGAATTGAGGATCTAAAAAAAGGGTGACAGATTGGTTAGTAAGAGGAAGCCAAAGGATTTGACTTACCAATTTTCGGGAGCTAAACTGTTACAGCGTAGAAAAATTATAGAAGATCACTATAAGAATTGACAACCATGACTAATATAGAATGATCAATAGTCATCAATTTAATGTTATTGATGCACTTAAATTACTTTAAAATATAAATTATATATTATTCTTTTTTCCTCTAAATAAAATACTAATTTATACTGGACTAGGACTATCTCAACTAATTGAGAAGCGTATCTTTAATTAGACGATGCACCTTTTCAATTGCGGTGATTAATTATGCTTCGGACGATGGGAAGAGTATTGAATAAGTTGACGCAGAAGCTTTTATTGTCCTTATTTTGTGAAGGAAATAAACTTCAATCACTCCAGAAAGAAATGTAAAACTACTCTTAATTATCTATATTGATCTTATTTTGGATTTGATATACGTTTTATCCTTGACTTTGCGTGAGTGCATAAATATTGGTGGTCCGTAGCATAGATACAATCCTATGAAATTCATATATTTATTTTTTGGTTTAATTTTTTTGAATGTGATCGCTAAATTTCGTCTGCAATATAGACATGTTTCTACTATATTATTTTTTTCCTTTGAAACTATTCGTGCATCGCGCGGGTACGTATACTAGTTTATTTAAAAGAAATACAACTACTTTTAAAAAACTACATACATACAATTTATTTAAATTATTTTAAAATTTAAATTTTTAATTAATTATAAATAATTTTATATCTCTAATATATTTCTATGAAGATTTTCTCTCTCACCTAATCCATCCATATAATTTTAAATTTCTTTTCCCTTCAAAATTTGTAATGCACATGAATAGATATTCATTCCCAAGTGTTATTAATATACAGTCAAACCTCTATGTAACAACTTCGTTTGTTCCGATATTTTTTGGATGCTATAGTAAATTGTGTTATAGAGGATATATATTATAACATAACATATTATATCGGTTCCCAAAAAATTTGACTTTTATAGTGAATGGTTATTATATAGAAATGTTGTTATAAATAGATCTGGTTGTACTGTACAAATATACACATGAATGGATATTCATTCCCATGTGTTATTAATATATTGTATAAATATACATTATATATAATATATAAGTAATTTAATTAGTGTATTCTTACAACGAATTAATATGCATATATTTTAATGTATATTTTCCTTACAGTACTATACTATATAAATCTATTTCATATACAATATAATGCAAAATGGGAATATTTATAACATTACGATGATGTGTTTTAGTGAATCAAATTTGTCGGATGAATAATACATTTAAGTAACAAATTCTGCTAATTAAGTAATAAAATTTCTATTTACTTTAAGCAATAAGACTTATGCATTTTTTTAAAATTTGCAATGATACATGAATGAATATTCATTTCATTATAAATATCAGTAATATACTATGTAGATTTAAATTATATATAATAGATATTAATATATAAGTAAGTTAAGACACACTTACAACTAACTAATATATATATATATATATATATATATATATATATATATATATATATATATATATATATATATATATATATATATATATTTAAAACTGTAAATGTTCATGCACTGTGATGGATGATTTTCTTTACAACTAATTCATGTTAATGTTTATTTTTCCTTGCAGCTAAGGTATTAAATATTTCATATGATATAATAAATCATGATGAATCATAAATGTGAGTTGTATCAATAATATTTGATTGCTAGTTGACTTCCTTAATTATAGGGATTCTACCATATTTCTTGGGTGACTTAATAAAACTGACACTATTTACTTATTTAATATGGAAGCACTTATATTGTATAAAACGTGGATCCGATAATAGTTGTATACGATGGAATATAAGTTTATAAAAGTTACAATTATGAAAATTTCCCGAATATTTTGTGTAACTTGACAAGGACCAACATATCAAATATTGCAATCTTATCCTGTCCACGTAAGCTAAATATTTTTTTATAAAAAAAAACCATAAAAAAGAACCCACATAAGTAGTCAAAAGTTGATAACAAATTTAATAAGCTAAAGAAATAATCCAGTCGATTTCATTTGGTCCAGTTTGCCATATTTTATTTGGTATCATTTCTCATAAATTTCAAAATGAACATGTATCTCCTTTTTTCCCCCAAATCGTGGTACATGATATATAAGTGAATACGGGTCAACTCATGTCAACCTCAATAGGGCCTTTTTTTTAAATTTTTTTTTTATAATTGCGGTGTTCGAATCCATTTACGTGCATCTTGATTAAGTCCACGACATACACGTTACCTTCCGCCATCAGAGATATAAAACTCATCCAGTGTTTTTGGGACTTTAATACTTATAAGATGAGAGAATCAATAAGTCAATTATTCTCTCTCTCTTTTTAAGGTTCAATGATAAGGGCGAGAGCTAGAGTGTCGGGAGCGGGTTCGACCGCATCCAGTAACTTTGAACGCTATATTTATATTAAAAGCTTCATTGAAATATATATTATTAGTTTAAAACTCAGTAACTTAAAACGATTAAAATTTTGAACTCATAATCTTAAAATTCTGGCTCCGCCTCTATCAATGACTACATAAATAATAAGTCGTGAACAAATTGAAAATTTGCTATTTAACTTGTGAACAAATTGAAAGCGTAGTGAAAGCGTATAGAATAGAAATATAAGTTGAACAAGTTCAAAGTTTTGAACTGACTTTTAAAAAGTTTGTGTCTAATTACTTTTCAAGGACAATTGTCCAAACTCCCAAGGACTGACACTTGTCCTCAAATGAGTCATTTTCCCCTTAATTATTCGTTTAATTTTTTAAAACTAAATTTCAAGCTAATTGCTCGAAAAATAATAAACAAGAAACGTAATCACGGGAAAACAGAGGGGTTTTGACATGTAGAAACACGTAATCATTGCAGCATGTTATTATAACTGTGATATTCAGGCTAATTTATGCGTATCTCAATTAATTTCATGAGGTATCTGCTATCTTCTATTAGTATAAATATCGAATAACTATGTCCACCAAGCTTGGACAGATGAAAAATCTGCCAAGCATTTTACTAGTTATCCAAAGCGACTAATTGGAAGTGAATTACATTCTTAGGGACGATTAAGCTTGAAAGATCGTAACCTTTCCAAACATATATGTCCTCCTGCTAATTAAACATAAAATTTTGGAAAAATGAAATTAATGGTTCCAAGTCACAAATCTAAGTCTATCTATTATTTTTGACTATCACGATTTTACACGAGTCGAGGAAGCGCTTTTAACCAGAAATGGGTGGGCAAATATTTAGATGCTCGTATAGTTTTGGAAGTGTTTACCTTCAAAATCGAATAACAGTTGAATTTGTACGCAATTCTAAGGATATTTAATATAATTTGATACAAGAGTTACGAAGTCAGATTAATGTAGAAGTAAATGACAGAAAGATAAATACACCTTTGCAAATTGAGTAACCTTTAGCTTTGTGAAATTAATCGACCTTTAGCTAGAAATAATATTGTGAATGATAGAGTAGAATGAGTTGTGACAAAGCTGAAAAATAATACTCTATATTGCTGTTTGAGATATGTTACAATGTACCCCTTCCCTTGAATCACTCGCCCCCCTCTATTTATTGGGGAAAATCTACCTTTTTAGGTATGGTTTTATAAGAAATAATAGTCCTTGATTTTGAGGACCGTCAGCTCCCTTTTTGACTAATCGCATGATTTATGCCATAATAATTAGTTAATGGCGAGAATTACGGATCCATGTCGGCTGAGTTGGCAGAGCTTTTCTTCGAGGTCATTAAGAACAGGACCGATTATGCCTTCGACAAACTCGAGGGCAAGTTTGATGATCTCGATGACTGGCTTCAATGTTGCTTTTGAGTCTGATATCATCATATTCCGATTTGGCTGACTATGATGGACAATAGATCGAACCCCGAACTTCGATATCGAGACCGGTTTCACCTGTGACTTTGATTTCTATCCAGATACAGATGTACCGACTCTGATCTATCGCTTCAGATATCCGATCAAGCCTCGAGCTTGGTTTTACCCGTATACATGAAGTTTTATGGGAAATTCTAGAAATCAAACACCAGTACTAAATTTTTGTAAGTTAATTTCCTAAATATTTATCGAACACCTTACCGTTGCTACTTCTATTTTTTTTTGACTGAAAAAGATAATTTATTTAAAAGATATTACAAAGTACTGACAGTTACATCCTTAATAAAAGAACAAGCCTTGAGGACATTTAAATTCCCCATTTCTGCCAAAGTAAAACACACATTAGTACTGAGTTTTTTTTATCAAATACACATAGCCATTTCTGTTCATTGCTAATTTATTTAATACTAGAGGCAATGGGTTGACAAAAAGTTAATTTTTCCTGGCATGCTTGAGTCCTTCCTTGGCCATTTTGTGAGCTACCTTGTTACCTTCCCGAAAATTATGGATGATCTTCGGGTGCTTCAGCTAGTGCATTAACCACCTACAATCAGTAATAATAGAGTTGTAAGGCATAGCATTTGATTGTAATTATGAGCTCCGTTGCATCTGTTTCCACCATTAGTAGAGAGTAACCATAAGTGAGCGCGATTGGAAGACCTATTCTTAGGGCTTCTAGTTCAGATTGAAGAGGGGGAGACGATGGATTGGAGTGTTGGAAACCCAATATCCAGTCTCCTCTATGGTTTCCGAAAACACCACCCATGCCTCTCAAATTTGAATTATGTTGGAAAGCACCGTCTATGTTCAATTTGATAAAATTTTGAGAGGGTTTGTGCCATGCAATCTTAATAGAATGACATTGGGTCACTATGGGTTCCTTAGACGTGAGATGATAGTACTCTAAAGCAAGAGAGACTGCATGAGATTGGTTATAGTTAAGGGTCAAATTGTTGTGATTATTATTGTTTCTATTTGCCCAAATTATACATATGACAAAAGGGAAGAGTTATCCCAGGTTAAAAGGATCGAGAGGATATTTGGGCAAAAGTTTCTAATCTTATGCAACCAGTCAGTATGATTTTTTGTCCGAGAAAAGATTTGACCTAAACTTGTCCAAAACGTATTGACCGCAGAATAAGTTATGAAAATGTGTTCAAGAGGTTATCCCAGGTTAAAATGTGTTCAAGGTTTCTTACGAATTGACCGTTGCTACTTCTATAACACACTTAGAACTAAAAAGAATGTAGAGTTCGAGTCCGAGGTTCAAGACATTTACTTGTGAGTATGAATTCGAACATTGATTTCATGACATTCTTAAGAAACAAAATATACATATCTAAAAAAGTTATCCCCGTTTTAATTTATATGGACATTTTATTTACTAGTTAATAGGGTACATGCTTTGCGCATGTATTCTATATCAATAAAATATACTTTTTAAAAATATTACTAAAGAAATAATAAACAATGTGTTTGACTTTTAAAATAAAAATTAACAAAAAATGTATAAGTTCTCAAAAATGAAGTCTACTAAATATTTATTTAGCTAACTCAATGAAGAAAGAATTCTTTTCTTAAAAATTCTTAGATGTCTTATTGTGGTTTTTGAGGACTTCTATAGAAATATCTTATAAAAGAATATTATTATTTCTATGTTCTAATACAAAAAAAAAAATATGTAAATACTATTACCAACAAAGATTTTTCAAATAAAATAAATAAATAAATAAAAATTTCTCTGCCATTTTGGGAATGAATAGGTTGATATTATGCTCATAGAAAAAATTAATAAGGGTAAACGTAACGTCTAATGACATATATTTTTTTACCTCAAATAATTAATATATAACATAAGGGGAATCGTCGTTTGTAAAATAATAATAATAATAATAATAATAATAATAATAATAATAATAATAATAATAATGATGATGACTAATGATAATAATAAATGACAATTCTTTTAGAGTATAGTTTGTGTTCTATTGTTTCCCCATGATTGCTTCAAGTTTTTTATTTTTTTATTTTATGAATTTGACTTTTAATACTATTATAACCGGTATAATGTTATTCTTATCATAGCAAATTTATGAATCATATTCGATTTGTCAATTTGAAAATAATTTTACTTATATGATGAATATGGAAAATTATTA
The DNA here is from genome assembly GCF_000393655.2 of Nicotiana sylvestris. Lineage (NCBI taxonomy): Eukaryota > Viridiplantae > Streptophyta > Magnoliopsida > Solanales > Solanaceae > Nicotiana > Nicotiana sylvestris. The sequence goes on from NC_091058.1 coordinate 1,745,213, forward strand.
AATTGATTCTTGTTAATTAGTTAATTCAAAGGCTTAATATTTGTTCGCAACATTAAAGGAAATAATTATTTTTTGTTAATTCAAATTCTTCATTTTAGCTTATCCAATTTTAAATAATTAGTTATAATTACACTGTTATCTTAATGTCAGGACTCGGATTTTCCGCCCTCGAGAGTCGTGAAGGCGCCTACTGATGGGAGCGAGGCAAGCCAACCCTTAACGACCTTTTTCATTAACCAATTTACTTCTTTTAACCATTATCAGTTATAGCATGAAGAACGACGGAATTAAATAAATATGCGGAAGACGTAAATTTAAGAAACTGAACAATAATGCGGAAATCAACATATGCATCTACCCAAGAACTGATGTCACACTACTCACGAACTTCTAAGAGTACTAAATACAACCGTTTGAAAGAAAAATATAAATTGTTCGTCTCGGAAACATGAGATAACAGACTGAAATAAAAGATAGAGGAGACGCCGGGCCAGCGGACGCATGCAAGGCTACCTTGGTGTCTCACTGGACTGGAGGCTGGCTCCCGCGCTACTGCTGTTGTCCAAGACCTGGATCTGTGCAAAGGGCACATAGTGTAGTATCAGCATAACCGACCTCATGTGCTGGTAAATGTCCAGCCTAACCTCGGCGAAGTAGTGACGAGGCTAGGACCAGACTCCAAATAAACCTGTGCAGTTCATATACATATATATACATATATCTATATATATACATATACATATATATATATATATATATATATATATATATATATATACAGCGAAAAAGAGAAACAGAAATAACCAGTCAATGTGGGAGGGAAAATCATGTTGTGGGGAGATAATAATTTCAAATAGAAATCCTCAATAACAGAAAGAAGTAGCAAAGCCAGAATATCAACAAGAATCAAAAGTCAACAATTTGCACGGCATCACCCTTCGTGCTTTTACTCTCATCCTCACCAAAACAATATACGGTATCACCCTTCGTGCTTTACGCTCTTCCTCACCCAAATAACAATCACAAGGCAAATAGGGTAAGAGAATCTATAACCTCGAAGTAAATCAAATAACAACAAGTAATGAAAGAAACAACATAACTCGGATATCAACAAAGAATCAGAAATCAACAAATGCACGACATCACCCTTCGTGCTTTTACTCTCTTTCCTTACCAAAGCAATCATATAATAAAAATATGCATGGCATCACCCTTCGTACTTTTACTCTTTTTCCTCACCATATAATCAATAAAATCGTCACGGAATGGTACATCGTGCGGCGCGACATCACCCTTCGTGCTTTACACTCTTTCCTCACAATAGCAAACAGTGTACGACATCACCCTTCGTGCTTTAACACTCTTCCTCATCCAAACAACAATCACAAACAAAGGGGCAAGGGAGTAGACAAAGAATGGTAGAAATCCCGGCAAGGGAATACAATTAAACAGCTTAAATCCCGGCAATGGAACACAATTAAACAGTTAAATCCCGACAAGGGAACAATAACAATATTCTCAGCATCCCGGCAAGGGAGATAATCAACAAAGTAACAAATATCCGGGCAAGGGAGATAATCAACAAAGCAACCAACATCCCGGCAAGAGAGCAATTTAATAATTCTTTCTCTTTCTTTCACTTTCACTTCTTATCTCACTTTACCACCTGAGCCAACGCTCCATGGGGGTTCAATCATCTCGTATACTTTCACAATTTGCATTATAACTCAAGCCAATGCTCCTCGAAGTTCAGGGATCATAATTTCTTTCACGTGTTTGTTACAATATATAGAAAATCATCATTAAGGCATGGAAGATACAACAAAATCAGAATATCCGCAATATAAAGACTCGCGGTCATGCTAGACACCAACGTATAGATACTCGTCACCATGTCTATACGTCGTACTCGACAATTAGCATGTAGCAAATAAGACTCAACTCCTAATCCCTCAAGCTAAGGTTAGACCAAATACTTACCTCGAAGCTTTGAACACCACTCAAGCCTCAATTATAGCTTTACCCCTTGATTTCACCACCAATCCTCTCGAATCTAGTCACAAGTTACTTAATTACATCAATAAGTGCTAAATGAATCAACCCCAATGCATGAAAATGAGTTTTCTCAAAGTTTTACTCAAAAAGTCAAAATCACCCCGGGCCCATGTGGTCGAAACCCGAGGTTCGGACCAAAACCCGTTTACCCATTCCCCCACGAATCCAAATGTATAATTTATTTTGAAATCAGACCCCAAATTGAGGTCCAAATCCCCAATTTTAGAAAAAAACCTAGGTTCTACCCAAAACACCCATTTTCCCCCATGAAAATCTTTGATTTTAAGTTGAAATAATGTTAAAAGATGTTAAGGAGTGAAGAAAATGAGTTAGAAATCACTTACCAATCGTTTTGGAGAAGAAAAGTTGTTTAAAAAATCGCCTCTTAAGTTTTGAGATTTTGAAAAGTGTAAAAATAACTGAAATTCACTTGAATTTATACCCCTCTGAAGCCCCCACCGCGAACCGCGCTAAGTCGACCGCGGCCGCGTTGGCCCCTCCTGAAGACCTGCGGATCTTTGCCCCGTGCGGACCATGCAAAGCTGACCGCGGCCGCACAATACCCACCACAGACCGCGCAAAGGCGACCGCGGCCGCGCTGGCCTTTCCGCGGCCGCACGCGATTCCTCGTGGGCCGCGCTAAAGGGTTCAGAGGCTTGCAATATTTTCCTGAACCTGCAACATCTGGTCTTTTAAGTCTACGACATCCCGGAACCTACTCGGAACTCATCCGAGCCCCCGAAGCTCTAACCCTAGTTGCACACTACCTCAAAAACACTCCACGAACATATTCGTGTGATCAAATCATCAATATAACATCATGAACATCGAATTAAGCCTCAAGATCAATGAATTTTTCTCAAATTTCCTTTTAAACATCAATTTTCCAATTAGGGTCCAGATCACGTCAAATGACGTCCGTTTTTAACCAAACTGTACAGGAGATATTCAAAACATATATAAGACTTGTACCGGGCGCCGGAACAAAAATACGGTCCCGATACCATAGTCTTCTAATTAAATTTCATTTCCAATTTCCTTAATTATTTCAAGAAAACAATTTTACTCAAAAATTCATTTCTCGGGCTTGGGACCTCGGAAATTCGATTCTAGACATACGCCCAATTCCCATATTTTCCTATGGACCCTCCGAGACCATCAAATCATGGGTCCGCGTCTGCTTACCCAAAATATTGACCGAAGCCAAATTTATTCATTTTAATATCAAAACTTAGCATTTTTCACAGAATTTCATGTATAAGTTTTCCGGCTATGCGCCCGGACTGCGCATGCAAATCGAGGCAACCCTAAATAAGGTTTTCAAGGCCTCAAGGATTCAATTAGCAACAAGTGATGACTCCTTTGGGTCGTCACATTCTCCACCTCTAAAACAATCGTTCGTCCTCGAACGGACATGTCGGGAAATAGATGAGGCTAACGGCTCCGCATGTCGGACTCGGACTCCCAGGTCGAAGACTTAGGGGGCTGACCTTTCCACTGAACACGAACAGAGGGGAAATTCTTGGATCTCAACTGACGAACTTGCTGGTCTAGAATAGCTATCGGCTCCTCCTCATAGGACAAGTCCTTGTCCAACTGGACAGTACTGAAATCTAACACATGGGATGGATCGCCGTGATATTTTCGAAGCATGGACACATGAAAAACTGGATGTATGGCTGATAAGCTAGGCGGCAATGCGAGTCTATAAGCCACCTCTCCCACTCGATCAAGAATCTCAAATGGACCATTAAACCTAGGGCTAAGCTTGCCCTTCTTCCCAAATCTGATCACGCCTTTCATAGGCAACGCTCGGAGCAATACCCGCTCACCAACCATAAAACCCACGTCTCGAACCTTGCGATTTGCATAGCTCTTTTGCCTGGACTGAACTGTACGAAGCCTATCCTGAATGATCTTGACCTTGTCCAAGTCCTCCTGAACCAGATCCGTACCCAACAACTGAGCCTCTCCCGGCTCAAACTATCCAACCGGAGATCGACACCGCCTACCATACAAGGCCTTGTAAGGATCCATCTGGATACTCGACTGGTAGCTGTTGTTGTAGGCAAACTCTACCAAAGGCAAAAACTGATCCCACGAACCTCCGTAGTCAATAACACAAGCCCAGAGCATATCCTCCAATATCTGAATAGTCCGTTCAGACTGTCCATCCGTCTGAGGATGAAATTCTGTACTCAACTCAACCTGGGTGCCTAACTCTCGCTGAACTGCTCTCCAGAAACGCGAGGTGAAATGCGTACCTCGATCCGAAATGATAGATACCGACACACTATGAAGGCGAACAATCTCCCGAATATAGATCTCAGCTAACCTCTCGGACGAATAGGAGACTGCCACAAGAATGAAATGCGCTGACTTGGTCAGCTTATCAGCAATAACCCAAACTGCGTCGAACTTCCTCCGAGTCAGCGGAATGCCAAATCTAAATCATGAACTAGATAGTTCTTCTCATGAATCTTCAACTGCCTCGAAGAATAGGCAATGACCTAGCCCTCCTGCATCAACACTGCACCAAGCCCAATGCGAGATGCATCACAATAAACAGTGTAAGGCCCTGAACCTGTGGGCAGATCTAACACTGGTGCCGTAGTCAGAGCTGTCTTAAGCCTCTGAAATCTCGCCTCACACTCGTTTGACCATCTGAACTGGGCACCCTTTTGAGTCAACCTGGTCATCGGGGCTGCAATAGATGAAAACCCCTCCACGAACCGATGATAGTAGCCTGCCAATCCCAAGAAACTCCGAATTTCTGTAGCTGAGGTTGGTCTAGGCCAGTTCTTGACTGTCTCAATCTTTTTCGGATCAACCTGAATACCCTTTGCTGATACAATATGACCCAGAAATGCAACTGAACTCAACCAGAACTCACACTTCGAAAACTTAGCATATAATTGACTATCCTTCAGAGTCTTAAGAACCACTCTGAGCTGCTCCTCATGCTCCTCCCGGCTGCGGGAATATATCAAAATATCATCAATGAAGACGATCACGAACGAATCCAAATAAGGCATGAACACTCGGTTCATCAAACCCATAAAAGTTGTTGGGGCATTTGTCAACCCGAATGACATAACCAAGAGCTCATAATGCCCATACCGAGTACGGAATGCCATCTTAGGGACATCAGATGCCCTAATCCTCAACTGATGGTAGCCAGATCTTAAGTCAATCTTTGAAAATACCTTGGCCCCATGAAGTTGATCGAACAAATCATCAATCCTCGGCAATGGATACTTATTCTTGATTATGAACTTGTTCAACTGCCGGTAATCAATGCATATCACATGACATAACACTTCATAAAATCTCATGAGAGATTTATGTACCTGAATATATGAATGAAGAGATCTCTATGTTATGTCTTTATGAAAAATTATTGGAACCGATATAAAATGTTTGTCGATGACATCTATCATAGCGCTAAATATAGATGAGGATCTTAAGTCTATCGAATATAGACACAAAAGTATTGGCCAAATGGAACATAATTCAAGTAGAATTGATTCTATATGAAAGACATATAATTTTGTCTATGTAGTTCAAATACTTGAAAGTATAAAGTCAATGATATGTGCAATCAGTTTTCGATATCTTATATGTCTATCATGACATGAAAAGTTGATATGCATCTAAAGTCTCTTTAAATAGCTTATTTGACTATACTTATATGACAATCCCCAAAAGGATTAAACTACTTAAATCATATACAATTCTTGATCTTGAAGTACCACTTCCTCAGTGCAATTTGTGTACAAATGTATCTTGCTATAACTATAAGCATGATAATGTGATAGCGAGAATACCTCTATGAAGATATTGAAAATGCCATTTCATGGCAGTTTATGAAGACATTAATCTCTATCAAGAATGATGATTTCAAGATGCAATATATTCATTCAAGTTAATATGGCTAATTTATTTATCAAATCTCTACCAACGATCTCTTGAAGATGGTGTACAAAATTGAGATGCGAAGGCTCAAGGATGTGAATTGATGCTCTCATCAGGGGGAGTTAATGCGCGTTGCACTCTTTTTCCCTTACAAGGTTTTGTCCCACTTGGTTTTCCTTGCAAGTGTCGCACCTCCTTTTTACATACCCGAGAGGGTGCAAGGGAGTTTTCTCCAATTAAAGGACAGTCGAAACGGGATTTGTTTGTTTGTTTCAGAGTCGCCACCTGGGAATTTTAAGGCGTCCCAAGTCACCGGTTTTAATCCCTGAATCGAGGAGAATATGACTCTGTCTATTTAACAGTCTGCGCACCAGAAATCCGGATAAGGAATTCTGTTAACCCGGGAGAAGGTGTTAGGCATTCCCGAGTTCCGTGGTTCTAGCACGGTCGCTCAACTGTTATATTCGGCTTGATTATTTTGATTTGTAAAATACATTTTTATTGCATGATTTTATTGTTACCGCTTCTATTTATATTTAAAGACCCTTCTTTGAATCGAATCACGCGTACGTATATTCGTGTTATAAATTATATTTTTAAAAATATGCGGAGTTGTGTCACGCGCACGTGTACACAATAAAATAGATAATATTTTTATTATAATAATTATTTTTGAAATTATGCTTTAATAAAATCAAGAACATTCGCCCTTTTTGTATAATTAAGTAGTGAACCTCACATCTCGGTTTTTTATGAAATTAATAATGATATTCTCCGAGGAATCCCTTTTATTAAATATTCGATCGAAGTTGCGCGAACGCATAATCCGAATTGCTTTTAGAAATATAATCAGGTTACGCGAACGTATCCCTAATCACAAAAATATTCTTGATAAGGTTCTCTACAAATTGTTATTATGTGTTGACCGCGAGCCTTGTTTTACACATATGAATCATATACCTCAAATTTTAAAGAATTAATGACGTGAAAAAGAAAACAGACAATATGTATCTAAAACTAACATTTTTTCGTGGATACAATATTTGGATGTCCATAAATCGAATCGTGTATAAAATTGGGAAAGAACTTGAAAAGTAAACAAATTAATAGTTTCCGCAGAATCTTCATTGTTTCATTTAAGGCGAACTCTTCTTCTATATATCTTTTACATAAAATGCCACGATTCGTTTATAAATCCTATGTCCTTCTCATGTATTTGTTTTAGTCCAAAGTTGCAATGGTTTGGTTAATGTTTGCAATGGAAGATAAGAGTCAAGTTGATAAGAAAGAGAACTATTATACAAATTGATTCAATAAAATTACATCACATGCAATATAGTTGTACGTTTGAACCATTCCTAATATTGTATCAACTCACCTTCCACATATGATTATATATATACTCATCATCATGCCATATATGAACATACAACTTATATCAATCTAAACCAAAATCAGATTTTTTACAAGATATACTAATAATGTAATTTCTTGATACTTCCATTCTACTTTACATTTAGCTAACAATATTACGGGATGTAATTAATGGCCCATTTTATGCCATGTTCCCTACCTTGATATTTCAATCATGACTTCACTTAATGAAAATTCCGAAATAGATGATATTATTACAACACTTAAACGAATTTTAAGAGGTAACAATTATCTTATATTCATTACGCCAAACGTACTACTATATTAATCAACTGAAACAAAAACCAAATTTTTAACTAATGAACTTGAACGAATGGAAAACAGAATTATAATTCCCGAACTTCATTAATTTGTCATGTTGAAGCTTTTCGTGACATGAATTTACAGATATGTACCTGATATTGGAAGCAAAAGAAAATGAAGATGAGAATCAGCAGCAGTAATAACAGTACAACAGCAACAACTGCCCAACAACAGTAACAACCCAGTAACAGACCGGTGGAGTAGTAATCCCAAAAACAAAAGCTTTAAGCTTTAAATGAAACAACAACCATTAATACTAATTTCAAACAAAGAAAGAAAGCAGTAGATTTTTAGTTTTATTTTTATTTTGAAAGCTTAAATATTTTTCGGAATTTTTCTCTCTTCTATTCTCTGTCCGTTTTTTCTCTCTATCTGTGTGTGTATTTTATTTTGTCCGTATTTTGTTTTGATATTTTTCGAATCTAAAATCGGCGAATGTTTGTTTTGTTCATGTCTATGGTTAGATATTTGATTTTTGGTTTTGTTCATGTTCATGTTGTTTGTTAAATTAATTTTCAGATTTCAAAATAGAAGTTTAATTAGTTGTTTTCATATTCATTTCATGTTTGTATTATTGTTTAAGTGAATATTTGTTAGTTTGATGTTTGTTAGATTCAAATTGAAATTTAATTAACTATTTCTTCAATTTGTTTCATGTGTTTATGTATTGTTAGAAATTGTTAATATTGTTAAGTTCAAGTTTAAGTTCATAATTGTTTCTTCGTCGATCTTGTTATTTGTTTAAAGAATTTAGTTGTGTTAGAGAAATATGTTGGTTTAATCGTTTAAATCCATCATGTTTGTTGTTTAAAATAGATTTAATTCATGTTCATACTTTGTTTGATTGTTCTTGAATCCGAAATTTGTATAGCTTGATTTCTTGTTTACCATTTGTGATTATTTCTTGAATTTGTCTCATAAAGTTTAATATAGGAATTGTTGTTGTAATGTTGTTAGAGTAGTTGATTTTAAGTTCAATATTATTGAATTTAGAAATCAAAATATACTTGTTTGTTGTTGTTGTTGAATCCGAAAATAGGATTGTTTGTTGCTAAAATATTGTTCAATCAAATTTTAGTTGTTCTTTGTTGTTCAATTTGTGTTCATGTGATTTGTTGTTGAAATGTTGTTAAAATCGTGTTCATGTGATATTGTTGTTATGATGTTCATCCGTGTTCATATTGTTGTTTGAACATTGTTAGAAATTGATCATATTGTCTATATTTTGGTTAAGTTTGATTAATTGATGTGTTATAGCTGATGGGTAGTTTGGTAAATTTGTAATACGTTCAGGGGTAGTTTGGTAATTTCAGTAAGGTCAGAAGGGGTAGTTTAGGAATTCTGACAACAACTTTGAAAATAATCGCCATTCCTCTCTTCAGGCGGGCTCCTGACTTCAACCAATACATCGCCATTCCTTTCTTTAGGTTGGCAAGATTTCAACAACTTTTAAAAATGCCTTTCCTCTCTTCAGGCGGGCTCCTGACTTCAACAACAACTTTGAAAATAATCGCCATTCCTCTCTTCAGGCGGGCTCCTGACTTCAACCAATACATCGCCATTCCTTTCTTTAGGTTGGCAAGATTTCAACAACTTTTAAAAATGCCTTTCCTCTCTTCAGGCGGGCTCCTGACAACAACTTTGAAAATAATCGCCATTCCTCTCTTCAGGCGGGCTCCTGACTTCAACCAATACATCGCCATTCCTTTCTTTAGGTTGGCAAGATTTCAACAACTTTTAATAACGCCTTTTCTCTCTTCAGGCAGGCTCCTGACTTCAAACAATACATCGCCATTCCTTTCTTTAGGTTGGCAAGATTTCAACAACTTTTAAAAATGCCTTTCCTCTCTTCAGGCGGGCTCCTGACAACAACTTTGAAAATAATCGCCATTCCTCTCTTCAGGCGGGCTCCTGACTTCAAACCATACATCGCCATTCCTTTCTTTAGGTTGGCAAGATTTCAACAACTTTTAAAAATGCCTTTCCTCTCTTCAGGCGGGCTCCTGACAACAACTTTGAAAATAATCGTCATTCCTCTCTTCAGGCGGGCTCCTGACTTCAAACCATACATCGCCATTCCTTTCTTTAGGTTGGCAAGATTTCAACAACTTTTAAAAACGCCTTTCCTCTCTTCAGGCGGGCTCCTGACAACAACTTTGAAAATAATCGCCATTCCTCTCTTCAGGCGGGCTCCTGACTTCAAACAATACATCGCCATTCCTTTCTTTAGGTTGGCAAGATTTCAACAACTTTTAAAAATGCCTTTCCTCTCTTCAGGCGGGCTCCTGACAACAACTTTGAAAATAATCGCCATTCCTCTCTTCAGGCGGGCTCCTGACTTCAAACAATACATCGCCATTCCTTTCTTTAGGTTGGCAAGATTTCAACAACTTTTAAAAATGCCTTTCCTCTCTTCAGGCGGGCTCCTGACAACAACTTTGAAAATAATCGCCATTCCTCTCTTCAGGCGGGCTCCTGACTTCAAACAATACATCGCCATTCCTTTCTTTAGGTTGGCAAGATTTCAACAACTTTTAAAAATGCCTTTCCTCTCTTCAGGCGGGCTCCTGACAACAACTTTGAAAATAATCGCCATTCCTCTCTTCAGGCGGGCTCCTGACTTCAAACCATACATCGCCATTCCTTTCTTTAGGTTGGCAAGATTTCAACAACTTTTAAAAATGCCTTTCCTCTCTTCAGGCGGGCTCCTGACAACAACTTTGAAAATAATCTTCATTCTCCAGGTGGACGCCTGACTTCTTCTTAATTCTCATCCTCATTCTCCAGGTGGACGCCTGATTTCTTCTTTAATTCTTCATCCTCATTCTCCAGGTGGACGCCTGACTTCTTCTTTTCATCCTCATTCTCCAGGTGGACGCCTGACTTCTTCTTTTCATCCTCATTCTCCAGGTGGACGCCTGATTTCTTCTTAATTCTCGTCCTCATTCTCCAGGTGGACGCCTGATTTCTTCTTTAATTCTTCATCCTCATTCTCCAGGTGGACGCCTGACTTCTTCTTTTCATCCTCATTCTCCAGGTGGACGCCTGATTTCTTCTTTTCATCCTCATTCTCCAGGTGGACGCCTGATTTCTTCTTAATTCTCGTCCTCATTCTCCAGGTGGACGCCTGCCACCTGGGAATTTTAAGGCGTCCCAAGTCACCAATTTTAATCCCTGAATCGAGGAGAATATGACTCTGTTTATTATTCTGCGAACCAGAAATCCGGATAAGGAATTCTGTTAACCCGGGAGAAGGTGCTAGGCATTCCCGAGTTCCGTGGTTCTAGCACGGTCGCTCAACTGTTATATTCGGCTTGATTATTTTGATTTGTTAAATACATTTTTATTGCATGATTTTATTGTTACCGCTTCTATTTAGATTGTTTATAATTAAAGACCCTTCTTCGAATCGAATCACGCGTACGTGTATTCGTTTTATATATTATATATTTTTTAACGTGAAAAATCATGTCACGCGTACGTATACACAATGATATTGATAATATAATAATTATTATTTTTTTTCGATTTTTTTTATTATTATAAAAAAAGACTTAAGTTCGAAATTGTGCTAAAAATAAAATTAAGAACGTTCGTCGCTCTTGTATAATTAAATATTGAACCGCACATCTCGAGTTATATGAAATTAATATTGATATTCTCCGAAGAGCCCCCTTTTTATTAAATGTTCGTTCGAAGTTGCGCGAACGCATAATCCGAATTGCTTTTAGAAATATAATCAGGTTACGCGAACGCATCCCTAATCACGCAAAATATTCTTAATAGTAGTATAGATTTTCCATAAATTGTTGAATGTTAACCGCAAATTATATTTTTTGCGTAAGAATTATATTTCTCCAAGCCATTCAAATTTAAAAGGGTAAAAATAAACGTGGGATTAATAATACCATTTTTCCGTAAATACAATATATGCATACCCAAAAAATGAATTGCATATAAAACTAGGAAAGAGAATTAATTTGATAAACAAACTAATAGTTTTCGAAGAAATTATATCTCCTTCTCATCTACTTGTTTTTAGTCCAAAGTTATAATGGTTTGGTTAATGTTTGCAATGGAAGATAAGAGTCAAGTTGATAAGAAAAAAAAGAAATATTACAAACTGATTCAATAAAATTGCTTTATATACAACGTAGTTGTTCGTCGGAACCATTCATAATATTTTAACGTCGTAACAAGCTAATCAATTCGTCGGAACCATTCATAATATTTTAACGTCGTAACAAGCTAATCAATTCACCTTTCTTATGGTTATACATATACCCGTTATCTTACCATATATGAAAAAATACAATCAACATCATTTTAACCTTATTCAACAACAGAGGTTAGAATGTAGTTTTCTTGATATTTCTATTCTACTTTACATTTAGCTAACAATGTTACGGGATGTAATCAATGGCCCATTTTTATGTCATATTCCCTATTTTGACAATTCAAATATAACTATACTAATGAGATTTCGAAATGGACAATATTATTACAAAACTTATGCAAACTTTTAAAAAGAAAATGATTAGATAATAGTCTTCATGTCAAGCATACTACTTTGTTAACCAACTGAAACAAACTGAAATTTAAACGAATGGAAAACAGAATTATAATTCCCGAACTTCATTAATTTGTCATGTTGAAGCTTTTCGTGACATGAATTTACAGATATGTACCTGATATTGGAAGCAAAAGAAAATGAAGATGAGAATCAGCAGCAGTAATAACAGTACAACAGCAACAACTGCCCAGCAACAGTAACAACCCAGTAACAGACCGGTGGAGTAGTAATCCCAAAAACAAAAGCTTTAAGCTTTGAATGAAACAACAACCATTAATACTAATTTCAAACAAAGAAAGAAAGCAAAAGATTTTTTTAGTTTTTATTTTTATTTTTGAAAGCTTAAATATTTTTCGGAATTTTTCTTTCTCTTAAATGTTCAGCCCTTTTTTCTTCTCTCTTTTTCTTCTCAGATTCGTGTGTATTTTTTCTTGTCTGTCTGTGTGTGTATTTTTTCTCGTATCTTTTCTGTGTGTCTCTTATTTGTCTCTCTCTATTGTATTGTGTTCAAGACTTCTTCTTATAACCCATCCCATAAACCTTTCAATTAATTAAAATCCATACTTTTTCTCTACCCAACCCATTATCTTCCCACTCATCCCCATTACATTAAATAAACATATCACACCACCCCATTTCATTTTGTCCCCCATGCCTAACATAAAATAATGCAAGATTCCCCCTTTAAATTAAATCTTGTCCCCCCTTTATATTAAATAACCATATCACAACCCACCCCATTTTATTTTGTCCCCCATGCTTCATATAAACAATTACAAAATGTACAATTCCTAAACTACCCCTCTGACCCTATTGCAAATTACTATTTTACCCCCGAAAGTACTATAAATTACCAAACTACCCATCAGCTATAACACATCAATTAATCAAACTTAACCAAAATATAGACAATATGATCAATTTCTAACAATGTTCAAACAACAATATGAACATGGATGAACATCATAACAACAATATCACATGAACACGATTTTAACAACATTTCAACAACAAATCACATGAACACAAATTGAACAACAAAGAACAACTAAAATTTGATTGAACAATATTTTAGCAACAAACCTATTTTCGGATTTAAACAACAACAACAAACAAGTATATTTAGATTTCTAACTTCAATCATATTGAACTTAAAATCAACTACTAACAACATTACAACAAACAATTCTTATATTAAACTTTAAACAAGATTATGAGACCAATTCAAGAAATAATCATAAATGGTAAACAAGAAATCAAACTATACAAATTTCGGATTCAAGATCAACCAAACAAAGTATGAACATGAATGAAAATATTCAATAACAATAACAAACAAACTTTGTTCAAACTTCGAATTAAACTTAAACAAAACAAATAAACATATTCAAATCACTAATCTTCAAATAATCAACTAATCTTTCTTAAATTAAATCCAACGAAACTTATAACAAAGATGCATGATCCAAAAATTAAAACCAAAACATAACTTCACATTAAATCACTAAATTAAAACCAACTTCAAAAAATGAATACGAATTAAATCTATATTAACAACAAACAACGGATTTAAACGATTAAAACTAAATCCTCTTAAAATAAATAAAACAAACTGAAAATAATTAAATTGAATCTTCAACTTAAATCTAACAACAATATAATTAAACTAACAATTTTTATCTAAAACAAAATAAGAAAAATAAAGCAAACTTATGCTAATTCAAAATCTGAAAATATCAAACAAATTATGGACGTAATAGAACTTAGAATAACTAACCGTGAATGACCAACGACGAACATCGAACGAACTCTAAACGAAACCAACGAACTTGGGCATAAACGGACTTGAAGACGACAAAGAAACAAGCATCATTTGAGGTGAAAGATGAAGAAAAACGCAGCAAGAAGCAGCTGGAACGGAGCAGCAGTAGCGCGATGGAGTTGGGCTTCGATGAAGAAGAAACAGCGGCGTCCATGGATGTCGAGCTCAAGCTTGAGCTCGACGAAGAGGACGAAGGCAGACCCGGCGAGAAGCAGCTGAAGCAGAAACGTGAGCAGCAGCAGCAATGGTGAAGCTGAAGACGCAGCGACGCAGCAGCACGACGGAGCGATAGTGGAGCTCGTTTTTGGGCTGGTTTCGAGCAGCTCTCATTGCTGTGTTTTGGAGAACGGAGCAGCTTGGTCATTTGGACTTGAGGTTGAGAAGATGGAAGCAGAAGGACCTCCATGGATGACGAAGGAACAGCAGTAGCAGCTGCAACGACTGGAAGAAAACGCAGCAACAATGGCGGACGTGAAGCTACTCCAATGGTCGTTTGGTTTCGACAACGGGAAATGGGGGGAAAGCAGCCATGGCTGCTCGTGTTGGGGTCGATGGGACGATGGAGAATGTCGTGTGTGTGTGTGTGTGTTGAGGTGGTGGAGGTGTGAGGAAGGGCTGCCATGGATGTGTGCTTGAGAAAGCTTGAGGAAGAAGAAGAAGATAGGAGGGGGCGGATGGTTTAGCAATTTTTTAGGGTTTTCTTCATTTTGTTTTGATTTGTTTTGTAAAATGTAAGACAAAAGGGTTTGGGTATTTTGGGTTATGGACTGGGTCGACCCAGTTCAAAATGGACTGGGTCATAGGGAAGATTGGGCCATTTTTGGGCCTATGGCTTGAAATCGAAGAAGAGGCCCAATTCCGACTTTCTTTATATTTTCGCTCTTTTTTCTTCTTTTATTTCTCTAAAACTAAATTATAAAAATACTTAAACTATTATTAAGAATTAAATTAAGTTATAAAAGCGCAAATTAACTCCCAATAACAATTAACGCACAATTAAGTAATAATTAAGCATAAAATTGTATATTTGGACATTAAATGCTAAAAATGCAAACGATGCCTATTTTTGTAATTTTTAATTTTTGTAAAACAAATTTAATTACTAACAACTATAGAATTAAATCCTACATGCAAAATGCGACATATTTTTGTATTTTTTATTAATTTATCAAATAAACACGCACAGACAAATACAAATAATTATTCAAAATATCACAAAATTGCACACCAAAGAAAAATCATTTTATTTTTGGATTTTTTGGGAGTAATTCTCATATTGGGCAAAAATCACGTGCTTACAGCTGCCCCTCTTTGCCCGAAGACACGAAGGGTTTTCGTGCAAAGATAAAGCGAGCGATTTTTTGCCCATCCGAGTACTCCGTGTGAAGCATTTTTTGAAAAAGATTTGACCGAACCTTTGCTTCAAAGGTTTCCTACATATCCTGGGCTAAACAGGAATCAGGTCAATGTAGTTCGGGAAGTTTTGGTAGCTGGGACTACCGGGGAACTGCATTGTTACTGTTGTTGCATGCTATTACCACTGCTTACCGATCTCCTTGTTACACCATGCTTAAAAGAAAACAAGAATCTAGGCTAGAGTACAATTTGTTTTTGTTGCCTTGCTTCCTTGTCTGCTTGCATTTCTTCCGGTGCTGTTCTTCTTTTGACACATGTACTTGAGTTTGTACTGTGACCTCTTGTTGCAACCTTCTGTTTCCCGGTGCTGGGGATTTTTATTGTTTCCTGCTGGGGATTCCTATTGTAACCCTCTGTTTTATTGTCCTCTGACTTGATTTTGAAATGTATGCCTCTGTTATCTGGGCGGGCTCCCAACTTCAATACTTGAAAATTAAAGACTTGAAATGTATGCCTCTGTTATTTGGGCGGGCTCCCAACTTCAATGCTTGAAATATAAAGACTGAAATGTATGCCTCTGTTGTCTGGGCGGGCTCCCAACTTCAACAACTGAAATGTAAAGACTGATATGTATGCCTCTGTTATCTGGGCGGGCTCCCAACATCAATAACAACTTTAGAAATAAACGTCATTCCTCTCTTCAGGCGGGCTCCTGACTTCAACCAATACATTGCCATTCCTTTCTTTAGGTTGGCAAGATTTCAACAACTTTTTAAAAAAACGCCTTTCCTCTCTTCAGGCGGGCTCCTGACTTCAACAACAACTTTGAAAATAATCGCCATTCCTCTCTTCAGGCGGGCTCCTGACTTTAACCGATACATTGCCATTCCTTTCTTTAGGTTGGCAAGATTTCAACAACTTTTAAAAATGCCTTTCCTCTCTTCAGGCGGGCTCCTGACTTCAACAACAACTTTGAAAATAATCGTCATTCCTCTCTTCAGGCGGGCTCCTGACTTCAACCAATACATCGACATTCCTTTCTTTAGGTTGGCAAGATTTCAACAACTTTTAAAAATGTCTTTCCTCTCTTCAGGCGGGCTCCTGACAACAACTTTGAAAATAATCGCCATTCCTCTCTTCAGGCGGGCTCCTGACTTCAAACAATACAACGCCATTCCTTTCTTTAGGTTGGCAAGATTTCAACAACTTTTAAAAATGCCTTTCCTCTCTTCAGGCGGGCTCCTGACAACAACTTTGAAAATAATCGCCATTCCTCTCTTCAGGCGGGCTCCTGACTTCAAACCATACATCGCCATTCCTTTCTTTAGGTTGACAAGATTTCAACAACTTTTAAAAATGCCTTTCCTCTCTTCAGGCGGGCTCCTGACAACAACTTTGAAAATAATCGCCATTCCTCTCTTCAGGCGGGCTCCTGACTTCAAACAATACATCGCCATTCCTTTCTTTAGGTTGGCAAGATTTCAACAACTTTTAAAAATGCCTTTCCTCTCTTCAGGCGGGCTCCTGACAACAACTTTGAAAATAATCGCCATTCCTCTCTTCAGGCGGGCTCCTGACTTCAAACAATACATCGCCATTCCTTTCTTTAGGTTGGCAAGATTTCAACAACTTTTAAAAATGCCTTTCCTCTCTTCAGGCGGGCTCCTGACAACAACTTTGAAAATAATCGTCATTCCTCTCTTCAGGCGGGCTCCTGACTTCAAACCATACATCGCCATTCCTTTCTTTAGGTTGGCAAGATTTCAACAACTTTTAAAAACGTCTTTCCTCTCTTCAGGCGGGCTCCTGACAACAACTTTGAAAATAATCGCCATTCCTCTCTTCAGGCGGGCTCCTGACTTCAAACAATACATCGCCATTCCTTTCTTTAGGTTGGCAAGATTTCAACAACTTTTAAAAATGCCTTTCCTCTCTTCAGGCGGGCTCCTGACAACAACTTTGAAAATAATCGCCATTCCTCTCTTCAGGCGGGCTCCTGACTTCAAACCATACATCGCCATTCCTTTCTTTAGGTTGGCAAGATTTCAACAACTTTTTAAAACGCCTTTCCTCTCTTCAGGCGGGCTCCTGACAACAACTTTGAAAATAATCGCCATTCCTCTCTTCAGGCGGGCTCCTGACTTCAAACCATACATCGCCATTCCTTTCTTTAGGTTGACAAGATTTCAACAACTTTTAAAAATGCCTTTCCTCTCTTCAGGCGGGCTCCTGACAACAACTTTGAAAATAATCGCCATTCCTCTCTTTAGGCGGGCTCCTGACTTCAAACCATACATCGCAATTCCTTTCTTTAGGTTGGCAAGATTTCAACAACTCTTTAAAAATGCCTTTCCTCTCTTCAGGCGGGCTCCTGACAACAACTTTGAAAATAATCGACATTCCTCTCTTCAGGCGGGCTCCTGACTTCAAACCATACATCGCCATTCCTTTCTTTAGGTTGGCAAGATTTCAACAACTCTTTAAAACGCCTGAAGAGAGGAAAGGGAAGTAGAGAAAATGATTTATGTATATAAGAAATCGAACTAGGAAAAAGATATAATTTCTTTGAAAACTATTAGTTTGTTTATCAAATTAATTCTTTTTTCCTAGTTTTATATGCAATTCATTTTTTGGGTATGCATATATTGTATTTACGGAAAAATGGTATTATTAATCCCGCGTTTATTTTTACCCTTTTAAATTTGAATGACTTGGAGAAATATAATTCTTACGCAAAAAATATAATTTGCAGTTAACATTCAACAATTTATGGAAAATCTATACTACTATTAAGAACATTTTGCGTCCTCATTTTGAATTATTGGAAAACCAGAGCTGTCGCACCTCCTTTTTACATACCCGAGAGGGTGCAAGGGAGTTTTCTCCAATTAAAGGACAGTCGAAACGGGATTTGTTTGTTTGTTTCAGAGTCGCCACCTGGGAATTTTAAGGCGTCCCAAGTCACCGGTTTTAATCCCTGAATCGAGGAGAATATGACTCTGTCTATTTAACAGTCTGCGCACCAGAAATCCGGATAAGGAATTCTGTTAACCCGGGAGAAGGTGTTAGGCATTCCCGAGTTCCGTGGTTCTAGCACGGTCGCTCAACTGTTATATTCGGCTTGATTATTTTGATTTGTAAAATACATTTTTATTGCATGATTTTATTGTTACCGCTTCTATTTATATTTAAAGACCCTTCTTTGAATCGAATCACGCGTACGTATATTCGTGTTATAAATTATATTTTTAAAAACATGCGGAGTTGTGTCACGCGCACGTGTACACAATAAAATAGATAATATTTTTATTATAATAATTATTTTTGAAATTATGCTTTAATAAAATCAAGAACATTCGCCCTTTTTGTATAATTAAGTAGTGAACCTCACATCTCGTTTTTTTATGAAATTAATAATGATATTCTCCGAGGAATCCCTTTTATTAAATATTTGATCGAAGTTGCGCGAACGCATAATCCGAATTGCTTTTAGAAATATAATCAGGTTACGCGAACGTATCCTTAATCACAAAAATATTCTTGATAAGGTTCTCTACAAATTGTTATTATGTGTTGACCGCGAGCCTTGTTTTACACATATGAATCATATACCTCAAATTTAAAGAATTAATGACGTGAAAAAGAAAACAGACAATATGTATCTAAAACTAACATTTTTTCGTGGATACAATATTTGGATGTCCATAAATCGAATCGTGTATAAAATTGGGAAAGAACTTGAAAAGTAAACAAATTAATAGTTTCCGCAGAATCTTCATTGTTTCATTTAAGGCAAACTCCTCTTCTATATATTTTTTTACATAAAATGCCACGATTCGTTTATAAATCCTATGTCCTTCTCATGTATTTGTTTTAGTCCAAAGTTGCAATGGTTTGGTTAATGTTTGCAATGGAAGATAAGAGTCAAGTTGATAAGAAAGAGAACTATTATACAAATTGATTCAATAAAATTACATCACATGCAATATAGTTGTACGTTTGAACCATTCCTAATATTGTATCAACTCACCTTCCACATATGATTATATATATACTCATCATCATGCCATATATGAACATACAACTTATATCAATCTAAACCAAAATCAGATTTTTTACAAGATATACTAATAATGTAATTTCTTGATACTTCCATTCTACTTTACATTTAGCTAACAATATTACGGGATGTAATTAATGGCCCATTTTATGCCATGTTCCCTACCTTGATATTTCAATCATGACTTCACTTAATGAAAATTCCGAAATAGATGATATTATTACAACACTTAAACGAATTTTAAGAGGTAACAATTATCTTATATTCATTACGCCAAACGTACTACTATATTAATCAACTGAAACAAAAACCAAATTTTTAACTAATGAACTTGAACGAATGGAAAACAGAATTATAATTCCCGAACTTCATTAATTTGTCATGTTGAAGCTTTTCGTGACATGAATTTACAGATATGTACCTGATATTGGAAGCAAAAGAAAATGAAGATGAGAATCAGCAGCAGTAATAACAGTACAACAGCAACAACTGCCCAGCAACAGTAACAACCCAGTAACAGACCGGTGGAGTAATAATCCCAAAAACAAAAGCTTTAAGCTTTAAATGAAACAACAACCATTAATACTAATTTCAAACAAAGAAAGAAAGCAGTAGATTTTTAGTTTTATTTTTATTTTGAAAGCTTAAATATTTTTCGGAATTTTTCTCTCTTCTATTCTCTGTCCGTTTTTTCTCTCTATCTGTGTGTGTATTTTTTCTCTCGTATCTCTTTCTCTGTATTCTATGTCTTGTGTTCAAGACTTCTTCTTATAACTCATCCCATAAACCTTTTAATCAATTAAATCAATACTTTTTCTCTACCCAACCCATTATCTTCTCACTCATCCCCATTACATTAAATAAACATATCACACCACCCCATTTCATTTTGTCCCCCATGCCTAACATAAAATAATGCAAGATTCCCCCTTTAAATTAAATCTTGTCCCCCCCTTTATATTAAATAATCATATCACAACCCACCCCATTTCATTTTGTCCCCCATGCTTCAAATAAACAATTACAAAATGTACAATTCCTAAACTACCCCTTCCGATCTTACTGAAATTACCAAACTACCCCTGAACGTATTACAAATTTACCAAACTACCCATCAGCTATAACACATCAATTAATCAAACTTAACCAAAATATAGACAATATGATCAATTTCTAACAATGTTCAAACAACAATATGAACACGGATGAACATCATAACAACAATATCACATGAACATGATTTTAACAACATTTCAACAACAAATCACATGAACACAAATTGAACAACCAAGAACAACTAAAATTTGATTGAACAATATTTTTAGCAACAACAAACCTATTTTTCGGATTTAAACAACAACAACAATCAAACAAGTATATTTAGATTCTTAAATTCAATAATATTGAACTTAAAATCAACTCTAACAACATTACAACAAACAATTCTTATATTAAACTTTAAACAAGATTATGAGACCAATTCAAGAAATAATCACAAATGATAAACAAGAAATCAAACTATACAAAATTCGGATTCAAGATCATCCAAACAAAGTATGAACATGAATGAATCTATTTAACACAACAAACATGACGGATTAAACGATTAAATCAATATATTCCTTTAACACAACTAAATTCTTTAAACAAATAACAAGATCGACGAAGAAACAATTATGAACTTAAACTTGAACTTAACAATACTAACAATTTCTAACAATACATAAACACATGAAACAAATTGAAGAAATAGTTAATTAAATTTCAATTTGAATCTAACAAACAACAAACTAACAAATATTCACTTAAACAATAATACAAACATGAAATGAATATGAAAACAACTAATTAAACTTCTATTTTGAAATCTGAAAATTAATTTTAACAAAGCACATGAACATGAACAAACTAGAAAAAATGATTTCAACGATAAACAACGAACAAAACAAGAATCAAATATTTAACGATTTTAACTTTTAGAAATATAAAAACGAAATATGGACAAAATAAAACTCAAAAACAACTAACCGGAGATGAATCAACGAAGAACTTTGATTGTAAACAAAACGGACGACCAGTGATCGACGACATCGACCAAAACTCATCCATGTACGCGAACTCGACTGGAGTTGACGCCGAAGTGAAGCAATAGTCGACGCAGCAACGTGGTTTGTTTTAACCTCGGCTGCTCGTCGTGCACAGTAGGGTCATGTGGGCTGCTTAAAGCAGACGAAGTGACGAAGGAGTAACAACAGCAGCTACTGCCGTGACGAGCAGCAACGTTTGGTTGTAATGGCTGTTTTAAACAGTCTTTCAAAGCGGACGCATCTTGACGCAGCAGCATTTTCGTTGGTGTCGAAGAAAGATGACGAAGCAGCGGGCAGTCCATGGACGAGCTGGAAGGAGGGATCGTTTACAGTGGGGTTTCCACCATGGGAGGGCAGTTATGGCGAAGTCGGGGCAGTAGATGAAGCAGCAGCTGCGGCGAGGCAGCGATGGCGACGGGGTCTGTTTGGGTTTGTTTGGTAGTGGTTTGGACGTGATGCTGGTGCAGGTCAGCCATGGATGTTGATGGCGAAGCTCAGAGATGACGGGGATGAAGCGGGCAGCGGTGGGTTTCCTAGTTCTTTGGTTGAGGGTTTTCCGGCGATGCAACGGGGAGGTCGACGTGGATGGTGGTGACGTTGGTTGTTCTGGGTGGACGAAGAAGAAGGTAAGCACAGCCATGTGAGGTGAGGTTTGGGGGAAGCCATGGATGACCTTGGAGAAACTTGAGGAAGAAGAAGAAGATAGGAGGGGGGGCGGATGACTTCTTAGTCTTTTTAGGGTTTTTTCTTCTTTTTTCTTTTGTTTTGTGTTGTAAAATGTAAGACAAAGGGGTTTGGGTCTTTTGGGTTATGGACTGGGTCGACCCAGTTCGAAATGGACTGGGTCGTAGGGAAGATTGGGCCATTTTTTGGGCCTATGGCTTGAAATCGAAGAAGAGGCCCAATTCCGACTTTCTTTATATTTTCGCTCTCTTTTCTTCTTTTATTTTTCTAAAACTAAATTATAAAAATACTTAAACTATTATTAAGAACTAAATTAAGTTATAAAAGCGCAAATTAACTCCCAATAACAATTAACGCACAATTAAGTAATAATTAAGCATAAAATTGTATATTTGGACATTAAATGCTAAAAATGCAAACGATGCCTATTTTTGTAATTTTTAATTTTTGTAAAACAAATTTAATTACTAACAATTGTAGAATTAAATCCTACATGCAAAATGCGACATATTTTTGTATTTTTTATTAATTTAGCAAATAAACACGCACAGACAAATACAAATAATTATTCAAAATATCACAAAATTGCACACCAAAGAAAAATCATTTTATTTTTGGATTTTTTGGGAGTAATTCTCATATTGGGCAAAAATCACGTGCTTACAGCAAGGTTTTTAACGAGGCAACTAAAAGGCGTATTGTTAGATATGTGTACTCTTTTTCCTTCTCTAGAATTTTTTTCCCGCTGGGTTTTATTTAGTTAAGGTTTTAACGAGGCACATTATCTGTTGAATAGACATTCAAGGGGGAGTGTTGTAAATAGAATTTTATTTATGGTGAATGTTTATATTTAGAGAGATCTTAGGGTTTGTTACTTGGTGGCTAAGTCACTCTTCCCCTATAAATAAAGGAGTTCTATTCCATTGTAATTGATCCCAAAATCAATAAGAGTTCTCTCTCCCTACTTTTCTCTACAATACTATTCTTCTTCTTTTATTGTTTCATAACAGTTAGAGATTTGTTCAATATCGATTGATATTTTCGAATATTATGTAATAATTATTACTATTATTACCAATCTTTTATATGAAATACTTATCGACTGAACTTTAAAAATGGCCAATAGTGATATGAAAGGACATATATATAGATGCAATCTTGACCTTGATTGAAATAAAAACAAAAAATACAAAATTTATTGTGGAATTTCGTTGTTGGAAAAGGTATTATATAGATTGTTTTTACGTATATGCTTTTATATGATTTTGTGTTTTAGTTCATATCTTTAGATTGCGATAGTTTTCCCTTTTACATTTTTAACGATTTATAGAAAGAAAATTTTAATTGATTATAATATCCTAAATATTAGGACTTTGTACTAAATTCAAATAAGGAATGATTTAATAAGTAAGATTTTAATTGATTTTGAATTCCTAAATATTAGAAAAATAACTTAAATTATAATTTTGTTCAATATGATATATATTTTTAAAGGGCAAAACGGCGAACGACATTTCGCTAAGGGCCTTCGTGCTTTTAATATAGTATAGATAGATTAGTCTTTTCCCGAAAAAATGATATATATATATTTGAAAATAATTTAACTTTAAATTTTTTATTTATCCATATTACTTTAATAAGAAACTTTTATAATCACATTAATGCTATGATTCCACAAAACTTTTACTCTTTAAACTTTAGAATAACAAGTTTTAAAACGTTTTTTCAATAAATTTCGTGCGGAATCAAATTATATCATACTCCCTCCATTTTAGTTTATGTGAACCTATTTCCTTTTTAGTCCGTGCCAAAAAGAATGACCTCTTTCCTTATTTAGAAACAATTTACCTTTACACACAAAATATATGTGCATCATTTTACACCACAAGATTAAAAGTCTTCTCTCTTTTCTTAAATTCCGTGCACAGTCAAATGGATTCACATAAATTGAAACGGAGGGAGTATAAATTAAAACAGAAGGAGTATAAAAATATATAATTAATCTCAATATTTTATATATTTTTTTGATTATTATTTTTATAGCGGCTATACTGTATTTTTTTTTACCTAGTATTTTTGTGCTTGGGAGTTGGGACAGCTTGGGTCCAAGTGGAAGCTGCGGGCTGCGGCTAATCATCAACCCCACATGATATTATTGGCATAGGATCCAAATAAAACGTTTTATTCCTCTATTTTCTGCAACGTCTGTCGGCTGCACGTGGTCAAGAAAATTAATATTGTCCTTCTTCCAATTAATTTCACTCTCTAATTTTTTTTCCCCCCAATAATGTCTATTTTAAAAAGATATTTTTAAGCTTTACGCTTATTAACATCTTTTAGTAGTTTGTTTATAATAGAAAGAATACATTGGATCCACTTGAACCTTGTTTCTTTGGTATACAACAAAATTAAATTATTTTACAATGACAATAACATCTAAATTTTAAAAGAGGCAGTATCATGACTCGTTAATGTCATGCATCCTCTCCAATTTCAATATCTAAATAAAAATGTCCCTTTGACGGCAAACAATACAACTTACTATTTGTCAGTGAAGCAGATCAAGCCACATAAAAGTTCATCTTAAGATCTGTTTGTCTCTTTGCCACATTTCGTGTCCGTAATAGTGGTTATAAGTAATAGACCTAATACTGCTGGATTTACAGCTTATATATTTTTTTTCTTGTTTATATATTTACAGCTTATATATATTTTCTTTCTGTTTTAAGCGGTTAATCCAGCAGTATTAGGTCTATTACTTATAACCACTATTACGGACACGAAATGTGGCAAAGAGACAAACAAATACACACACACAACAACAACAACAACGACCCAATGAAATCTCATTAGTGGAGTCTGGGGAGGGTAGTGTGTACGCAGACCTTACCCCTGCCTCGAAGGGTAGAGAGGTTGTTTTCGAAAGACCCCTGGCTCAAGAGGACAAAAAGAAGACAAAGATAAAAAGAAACAATATCAGTATCACCACAAAAATCATAAGAAAAAAAGGAATAACATGAAATCCAGAAGAAAGATGCAAAGCAAAAGTGATAACTGGTAAATAGATCCGGCACTGAAAAGCGAAATAGTAAGACACGACATTGCCACTAGCTATCTAGACAAAAACCCTATCAGACTAGTCTAACAACGGTACGAAGTAAGGTAAGACTCAACTACCTCCTAACCTACAACCTTAATACTCGACCTCCACATCTTTCTATCAAGTGTCATGTCCTCGTGTTACACCCTATGTTTTCGTACGTAAGAATACGTCGTAAGTCAATTGATGTAACCTCAGAAATGAAATCATCTTTGAGAGGTTTATAAAGTAAGTTAATCATGTTACCATGGAAGTTACAAATATTTAAGCTCATGAATAACAATTACCAAGATGGTTGAAAGGCTTAGAAGCTAAACGAATTGAAGAGGATAAGTTTTGTCGAAAGTCGACAAGTTTGGTGTTACACCTTGTGCGTCCTAAGATGATGTATAATGAATATGAGACTTGTCAATAATGATTTGAATAAGTGTAAAGTGATAATATGACTATATATGATGTTTGGAAATAAAATATAAAAATTGGAAAAAATTGGATTTAACTTACGGAAAAATCGAGTTAAGATTTGCCTTATAACGAGCCGTTTGAGAAATTAAATCGTAAGATTTATGATGTCATTTTAGGACATATCTCATACCAAAATGAAGGTCTTGGAACCTAGTTTCCAATGCTTCAAACCATTTATTCATACGAGAGAAATATGGGTTTTTAAAATAGGGTCGCTAAGTCACGTTGCCGTACTTTGGAGAAACTGGCAGATTTATAGGCCATGTTGCGACGCCATTTTCTCCTAATCTATTGAGAGTTACTAGGAGATCTTTATATGGAATTAAATATCTATGTCTCTAGTTTCTAACGCTGAAAACCGTTTGTCAATACAATATCAGAGTAGAGAGATACAAGTGTCCGAAGTTGCACTACTCAAGCTGCCAAGCAGGCAACTTACCCACCTGCTTGGAGAATTGAGGCGGTGGGCTTATAAATTATCTTTACCCATTACATTTCGTCAATATACAGAGATATCTTACACCAAAACACTCTCAAGCTCTCTAAGAACTGGTCCAAGATCCCAAGAACAAAACTCAAGAGAAATCAACACAAATCATCATCAAAGGTGTTAAAGACTACAAGAGAATGCTTCTATGATGTTGTGGTGTAATTGAGGGCTATTGTGAGCTAAGTTGAGATAAGGTTTCGAGTTGTAGATGTTGTACAAGGTATGTATAATATCTTCTTGATTGTGCCTAAGGTTAATCTTGTATTGGTTGTGTTGTTTGAGTGGAGACCCATAAGATAGCACTTGAAAGAACGTGGGATATGGTTGTCTTTTTTATTGGACTATTTTGTGGCTAAATATATAGTTTGTAGTGGCTGGAAATTGTAAAAAGTAATTTGATATTGTTGTGGCTGTTGTTGTTAATCTTTTCTAGGTGTTAATTAAGTTGCTTGAAGAAGAAAAGGTAAAAAACAAGTGATTGACGATAAAAATTAAGGTGTTAGATGTATGAGGCTGTTTTGGAAGGCATTTTGTGGATGTTTTAAACTAGAAATAATATGGAACATATAATCATGATGTTATGAAGGTTGTAAACTAATTTATGAAATAAGATTTGGATTAAATTTATATCTTGTTATGAGTAAAAACGAGCTTGCCGCTCAATATGATTGTTAAGATAATCAGATAAACTCATATTGGATTATATTGTTGTTGTTGCTATTATTGGTTATAGTTGTTATTGTTGGGCTGTTGATGAACCTTAGTGGTCTTTGGGATGTATTAGAAAATAGGGGAAGTTGCTTCCCGATTTTCCTTAAGTCATACGACTAGCCAAATACGATGGTACGATATTATATGTTAATGGCATTATCATTTCACTTGTTGTAGAAGTTGTGTTGAGCTTGGTTGAGTAATAAGAAAGATATCATACAGGCATGTTAAAGCTAATCCTTCCTTTTTTGGCATGATTCAAGTAATGATACGTAAACGTAATGCTATTCCATAAGTGGTTCTACTCTTAGTAGTTTATAATATAGTGATACATGCATCTTCATGCATTTACCATTGTGTTACGGCCGATTGGGCAATCATGCATACTAATTTACCACCGTGTTGCGGCCGGTTGGGCAATCATGCATCTTCATTTACCACCTTGCTACGACCGGTTGGGCAGACATGCATCTTCATTTACCACCGAGCTACGGCGGGTCGGAAAGTTACCACTTATCAGTTGGGCAATCATGCATCGATATGGATAATGATTTCAAAGAGGTTATATATATATATACATGTACATATAAATATAATAAGTATACATATACGGTAGCACCTCAGAGGTTCAGGTGATTCTTATATCTCTTCCATTAATGTTGACTTATTATTATGTTTCAGTTCTTCCTTACATACTCGGTACATTATTCGTACTGATGTCCTTTTTGTTATGGACGCCGCATTCATGCCTGCAGGTATAGGTAATCAGTTTGGCGAGCCCTCATAGTACACGAAGTTAGCATCCAGTGAAGGATCGGTAAGACTCCACTTCATTCAGAGTGCAACTGAGTCTATAAGTCATCGTGTCAAAGTTTTTCTACAGACTTATTGTTAGGCAGGGGCCCTGTCCTATTTGATGTCGAATAGTCTTAGAGGCTTTATAGATAAAGGTTCATTTTACAGTATGTCAGAGGTCTTGATGGCCCATATGTATTCATGTTTTAAGTCCAATGGTTTGCTAATACAGTGTTTCCCCACTTACAGTTGTACATTACAAGATAAGGCCATGTTGGCCCATGATAGTTACAAAAAAAGAGTTATAGAGTGGTTCGCCCGAGCCAACACGTCGTTGGGTGCCAGCCACGCCTCCCTAGGTTTGGGGCGTGACACCTCGGAAATCTGAAGCCTCGCCATATCCTGCCTGATCACCTCTCCCCAGTACTTCTTAGGCCGCCCTCTACCTCTTCTCGTGCCCTCCACAGCCAGCCACTCATACCTCCTTATTGGAGCATCTGGGCTTCTCCTCTGTACATGCCCGAACCATCTGAGCCTCACTTTCCGCATCTTGTCATCAATGGGGCCACGCGCACCTTCTTCCGAATATCATCATTCCTAATCTTGTCCATCCTAGTGTGCCTGCACATCCACCTCAACATCTTCATTTCTACTACTTTCATCTTCTGGATATGTGAGTTCTTAACAGGCCAACACTCAATCCCGTACATCATTTCCGGTCTAACCACCGCTTTATAGACCTTGCCTTTGAGTATCAGTGGCACTCTCTTGTCACACAGGACTCCAGATGCTAATCTCCACTTCATCCATCCTACCCCAATACGGTGTATGACATCCTTGTCGATCTCCCATCCTTCTTGGATAACCGACCAAAGGTACTTGAAGCTGCCTCTACTTGGGATGACCTGTGAGTCAAGCCTCATATCTATGCCAACTTCCCCCGGCTCAGCGCTGAACTTACACTCCAAATATTCCGTCTTCGTCCTGCTCAACTTGAAACCCTTAGACTCAAGAGCCTGTCTCCGAACTTCCAGCCTCTCGTTAACACTGGTTCGCGACTTATCAATCAGAACTATGTCCTTGGCGAATAGCATGCACCATGGCACCTCCCATTGAATATAGTGTGTTAGCGCGTCCATCACCAGGGCGAACAAGAACAAACTGAGCGTAGAACCTTGGTGTAACCCTATAACAACTGGAAAATGTTCAGAGTCGCCTCCTACTGTCCTTACCGAGTCTTAACCCCATCATACATGTCCTTAATCGCCATATGTAGGAAACCGACACACTTTTTGCTTCCAAGCATCTCCAGAGAACTTCTCTAGTAACCTTGTCATATGATTTATCTAGGTTAATAAACACCATATGCAGGTCCTTCTTCCTATCTCTGTACTTTCACCAACCCCCTAACAAGGTGTATAGCTTCTGTAGTAGAACGACCCGGCATGAACCCGAACTGGTTGTCGGATACAGACACCGACATCCTCACCCTCGCTTCAACCACCCTCTCCCACACTTTCATGGTGTGACTCAGTAATTTGATACCCCTATAATTGTTATAACTCTTGATATCACCTTTGTTCTTATACAATGGAACCATCATACTCCACCTTCACTCATCCGACATCCTCTTTGCCTTAAAAATAACATTGAACAACCTAGTCAACCACTCCAAACCTGCTCTCCCTACACACTTCTAAAATTCCACTGGAATCTCGTCAGGCCCGGTCGCTTTGCCCCTACTCATCTTACTCATAGCTCCCACGACCTCCTTAACCTTGATGAGCATGCAGTACCCAAAGTCACGGTGACTCTCGGAATGCTTCAATTCACCTAACACAATATCCCGATCCCCTTCTTCATTCAGAAGTTTATGAAAGTAAGTCTGTCATCTCCTCTTAGTCTGGGAATTTTCCATCAATACTCTACCATCGTCGTCCTTGATGCATCTCACTTGGTCCAAATCCCGAGCCTTCTTCTCTCTCAACTTGGCCAGCCGAAATAACTTCTTCTTCCTGCCTTTTTTCCCTAGTTCCTTGTACATACGACCATAAGCTGCAATCTTAGCCTCCGTGACCGCCAGCTTAGCTTCTTTTCTAGCTATCTTATACCTCTCTATGCACACTCGCATCTCCTTCTCACTTTTGCTCCTCACTAACTTCAGGTACGCCGCCTTCTTCGCTTCTACCATACCTTGGACCATTTCATTCCACCACCAGTTTCCTTTGTGTCCGCCAGAGATGCCAGTCGAGACCCCTTACACCTCTCTCACAGCCTCCCTTATGCAGTTTGCTGTCATAGACCATATAGTGCTCGCTTCACCATAGCTCCTCCAAGCTCTCACAGCCGACAACTGCCCCTCTAACTCTTGGGCTTTATCCTTAGTTAAGGCTCTCCACCTGATTCTCGGTCTTCATCGAGCATACCTTTTCCTCCTCTTTAACATAATACCAATGTCCATCACCAAGAGTCTATGCTGCTTCGCGAGTATCTCACCTGGAATCACCTTGCAATCCTTGCATAACCCTCTATCACACCTCCTGAGGAGGAGATAGTCAATCTGAATCTTCGCCACCGCATTTTGAAAAGTGACCAAATGCTCCTCCCTCTTCGAAAAGGTAGAGTTCGCAATCACCAACCCAAAAGCCTTAGCGAAGTCCAACAATGAGGTACTTCCTCCGTTCCTCTCCCCAAAACCGAAGCCTCCATGCACCTCGCCATAACCACCTATGGTCGACCCAATATGACCACTGAAATCCCCTCCTATGAATAGCTTCTCAGTAGGCGGAACCTGGCGCACAATCTCATCTAACCCCTCCTAGAAACATCGTTTAACCTCTTCATCTAGGCCCGCATGTGGCGCATAGGCGCTAACAACGTTTAAAGTGTACTCTCCAACCACCAACTTAATAATCATCAATCTATCATTCACTTGTCTAACCTCAACCACAAACTCTCTAAGTTCCCTATCCACCAAGATACCCACTCTATTCTTACCTTTCTCGACTCCTGAGTACCAAAGTTTATACCCGTCCGCGTTCCTCGCCATCGACCCTATCCATCTTATCTCTTGAACATACGCTATATTGACCCTCCTCTTCTGGAGGATCTTCGCCAACTCTATAGACTTTCCCGTCAATGTGCGTACGTTCCATGACCCAATTCTCAACCAATGGACTCACTTGTTCCCTTTATATATATATATATATATATTTCATTATTCATTTAAGAGAATAGCTTTATTAATACTGTGATGATCAATATAAAAATTAATTCTCATATTTATAAAAAATCAATAAATACAAGATACATATATTTTATACAACTTTTGTAATCATCAAACATTACTGTGTCTGTAACTTACTAGAGGCTCGGAAAACAAAAGGAATATGTGTACGAACGAGATATCCAGCAAACAAAAGGATTCTTTTCATAACTCCAAATGTTCCATACTAACGTATTCGAGTCCATAACCATGTGTTTTAATGCACGAGATCTTGTAGCACTTACCAATGAGGTCCCATCGATTAATATTACACAAAAGAAATTAATTATAGACACTAATATAATTAAAATCCATTCTTCATAGACAAACTTGAGATTCGTGATCCGGATAAGATCGGTTCACGATCATGGTTCCTTTCCTATCAGATAGGAAGGGTTATAGCACAAAATGTACTTCTAAGTAATTATCCCCATAGATCATATATCTATCTATATACTAAAATAGGCATATACTAAATTACATGATAAATTCAACGATTATGTTCAATTTGACGATGTGGTAGAATGAAGGTGTTCTTGGCCCGAATATTGGTTTTGTTATCAAATAATCATGATTTAGTGATTTGCTTTAATTTTAACTATTAAAGTAAATTATTTAATTTATAAGTGGTTACCCAAAGTTTGCAAATCTCCCGATACAACAACTCAGCATGAAGTTGACGTAACACAAATCCACAGCGCCGTGCCGCCGTCACTACCAGTCCTGGGAATGCAATAGTGCTCTCCAATTTGTTTCTTCTCTAACAAATACTACTATACTGAAAATGAAACATTTTACTGTTATCTTTGAAAGGTCATGGATCATCACAAGAAATGAGTGACGTTTCAATGTTATCTTCTATGCCATATTTTTCTAGCTTATTTAATTTAATGGGCGACAATTTTTCTTTGCTCAAGTTGGCCTTTTTTATTTTTATTGGTTTATTTATATCACCGTAATGCATTATGCATCCAACACAAAACATCATTGGACCCAAAATATAATCTTATTTTATACTCCGATTTTCGTGCTTGTTCTTCATTACAAAAGAAAAAGGTGAAACATAGCCAGGTTCTTTGACTTCCCCCAAGAGAAATTCTAGAGATAATCTGAAAGACTCTTAAATGTTTCAAATGGTTCGTTTGAAAGAGAAACTCTGTTTATTCTTCAACAATAGATGGCTCGTATTCGTTGCAGCAATGTGGATTCAGAGTTTTGCTGGTATTGGATATTTATTCGGCAGCATTTCTCCGATCATTAAAAGCTCTCTTAATTATAATCAAAGGCAACTTTCACGTTTGGGTGTGGCTAAGGATTTGGGAGATAGTGTTGGATTTTTGGCTGGAACTTTATCTGAAATCTTGCCGTTATGGGCAACTCTTCTTGTGGGTGCTATTCAGAATTTTATTGGGTATGGCTGGGTTTGGCTCATCGTCACCGGTCGATCTCCTATTCTCCCCTTATGGGTTGTGAGTACCTATCTCTTCTCATCATCTCTTTAGCCAATTTGTTTAGTGCTGAATTTCAAAACTTTCAATAGTTTATTTCTTTATACTTTATCCCTTTGATATTGTAAAACCCTCTGATGTGATACTGGATCACCTTAAAAAAAGGTGAGTCCAGTGCAATAAGCTCCCGCTATGTGCGGGTTCTGGGGCCGGACCACAAGAGCCTATGAGACCTTGCATTTCTGCAAGAGGCTATATCCACGCGCTCGAACCCGTAACCTCCTGGTCACATGGCAGCAACTTTACCAGTTACGCTAAGTCTCCCCTTCAAATACTGGATCACCTTGTAGTAGTCAATTATCACCTAATTAGCAGGGGCAGAGCTAGTAAGGGAGAAAGGGGTTTAATCGAATTCCCTTCATCTAAAGGTTATAGTGTGCAGATAGGATAAAAATGTAATGTTTTGGTTATATTTAAACCATTGAATCCACTTTAACATAGGAGAAAATTCTAATGTTGTGGTAAAGGGGGTCCAAAAGTTGCTTTGAGTCATAAGTTCAAGTCTCAACTATGACATTCTAATACATTTTGAATCTCCTTATATAAATTCCTGGCTCTACCACTGCTATTTAGGATGCGATGCTCTAATCGAGTTATGAGGTTACTATTGGTAGTATCAGGGGTTTATAAGTCTATTGATGTCTCATTTCTGTCTTCTGAATTGCAATTTTGCTTCTAGAGTATCACACTTTCAGTTCAAATTTGGTCTTGGTGCTCCTGAATTATGCAATTTGATCAATGCACTAGTTGCAGTCATCAACTTACTATTAGGGTATTTGATTTGCTTTTTCTGAAATTTAAGGCCTTGAACTCAGGTAGGCAAGAAGAACCTGCTACTCTATCTACCTGAGTTTCATCAATCTGATATTGTTCTTGTCTGACATTTCTATTTCTGAAGAACTTCAAATATAACTAAAGTTACAAGTCTGGATTAAGGCTGAAGTGCAATGGGTTTTACTTGTGAACCAAATAATTATCAGCTTGCCTTCTCTTCACGATTTTATCAGCATGAAACTCCATCATCTATCATTTCCTCTCGGAGTGTAATTAGTGAAGACGAAGATTGCATGTCTTTGAATGAATGAAGGAGAACAAAACTGAACCGAAGTCTACCATTTTCCTAGTATGCATGGGCAAGAACTGCTTGTTTTCTCCTTATCCAAAAAAAAAAAGTGCTTGTTTTCTGTTGTGTAGCTGAATGCCTTTCTCGAAATATGTCTGGTCACTCACCCGAAGATGTTATTCACTACTATTTTGTTTGATGGATCAAATCGTTTATTTACTGACTGCTATAAACAATTTGGGCCATATCCATGGGATATTTGCATAACTTGTATGTGTTTCTTTTAGATCACTACCTTGGCATGTACTTCTAGTTTTGTCTGATAATTGACTTATTTCAGCTATTTCTCTGCAGATGTGCATTCTTATATTTATAGGTACAAATGGCGAAACCTACTTTAATACAGCCGCACTTGTCTCATGTGTGCAAAATTTCCCTAAAAGTCGCGGTCCTGTTGTGGGAATACTTAAGGGGTTCGCTGGCTTGGGTGGTGCAATTATGACTCAGATATATGCGCTAATCCATTCCCCAGATCATGCTTCCCTTATATTTATGGTTGCCGTTGGACCTGCAATGGTGGTTATTGCTCTCATGTTTTTAATCAGGCCTGTTGGTGGCCACAGACAAGTCAGACCTTCTGATGGATTCAGCTTTTCATTAATTTACAGCATTTGCATTATTTTGGCTTCTTACCTGATGGGTGTCATGCTTGTTCAAGACCTTGTTGACGTGAGTCACACCATCACTACAATCTTCACAGCTATTTTATTCGTTCTATTGGTAATCCCGGTGGTGATTCCCATCTCCTTGAGCTTCTCTCAAGCAACAAGAGGACCATCAGAAGAGGCTCTTCTATCCGAGTCACAAAAACAAGATCCTGGTGTATCTAAACATAATGATGATCAGGAAATTATATTTAGTGAGGTTGAAGATGAGAAGCCTAAGGACGTAGACTTGCTTCCAGCATTAGAAAGGCAAAAAAGAATTGCCCAACTGCAAACAAAACTAGCTCAAGCAGCCGCAGAAGGAGCAGTGAGGATCAAAAGAAGGCGGGGCCCCCATAGAGGGGAGGACTTTACCTTAATGCAGGCTTTGATAAAGGCAGACCTTTGGATTATATTTTTCTCACTACTTTTAGGATCTGGATCTGGTTTGACTGTGATTGATAACTTGGGTCAGATGAGCCAATCTTTAGGATATGATAACACACATGTATTTGTTTCCATGATCAGCATATGGAACTTCCTCGGTCGTATTGGGGGTGGATACTTTTCTGAAATAATTGTGAGGTACATGACATTTGCTTCTTACATATTGACGATATTGACTGAACTTTACAATGTTCTTCATTTCAATGAATATTTTTCTCATACAACCTTGTCCTATTGACAAAACAGGGATTACGCCTACCCAAGACATGCAGCCATGGCTGTTGCCCAAGTTATAATGGCATTCGGGCATTTCTTCTTTGCTATGGGCTGGCCAGGGGCTATGTACATTGGTACTCTTCTGGTCGGGCTCGGGTATGGAGCTCATTGGGCTATTGTGCCAGCTGCTGCTTCTGAATTGTTTGGCTTAAAGAATTTTGGAGCTTTGTACAATTTCCTCACTGTTGCGAACCCAGCTGGTTCATTAGTATTCTCAGGTATTATTGCTAGTAGCATATATGACAGTGAAGCTGCAAAGCAAGCTCAAGAGCGTCATCCCAGCCAATGGAATGGGGCATCTATTTTGTCAAGTTTTCTAGCTGTGGAGGAACCTCTAAAGTGTGAAGGTGCCATATGCTTCTTCTTGACTTCCTTAATACTATGTGGACTCTGCATTATTGCTGCTTGTCTAAGCATGATTCTAGTTTATCGAACAAAGGCTGTATACAATCAGCTTTATGGAAAATCTCGTACATAATCCATCACTCAAGTGAAGCTTGGATAGAAGTTTGAGTAATTTGCACAGATACTCTCAACCAGCTTATGGATCCAAGCATTTCACTGAGGTGACATTGTTAGCCATTACCAGAAAACATCCTCCTGGATGAGAGCAAGCAACAATGGCGATGGCGCAACTGATTTTTTTGGTGTTAGAAGCTGTTCCTCGTACTGTGATATAAATGTTTGATTGCAATTCTTGATTGGTGTATATTTTGCTTTGTCTTTGAAACTTGAAATTGTTATATTCTGGTTGTCAACCATCATTTATTGAATGAGATCTTCCATTTTTTTAAACTTTATTTCTTTAAATTATCCTTGCACCAAGTTCTTTTAACGGGTGAAAAGCTTTACACTGCACAACGCAGTGACATTGACCGCTTACTATGTTCTGAAGAAAGTTGTGAATCGTGATAGCTGATGGTAATG
The DNA here is from genome assembly GCF_000393655.2 of Nicotiana sylvestris. Taxonomy (NCBI): domain Eukaryota; kingdom Viridiplantae; phylum Streptophyta; class Magnoliopsida; order Solanales; family Solanaceae; genus Nicotiana; species Nicotiana sylvestris. The sequence goes on from NC_091058.1 coordinate 1,781,253, forward strand.
GCGTCTAGCTAAATACCAGTACCATGAGATACAAGCAGATTAACTATGTTCATGCTTGTGGATGATGCAAATTATTGCACCAGGTGCAGGTCAAGATTAAAGTCAGTAACACAGATTGGATTAGGGTATCTTTATGTTAAAACTTGTTGCTTGTCTCAACTCACTAATTATACTGTTCATATGGTTCCACTCAGCTCATATAAATGTCTAGTATAAGAATTATTGCAAAACTCAAAACACGTGATTTATTTTGCAAGTTACATCAAATATATTGCCAAAAACAAATTATTTTAACTTTTCGGACTTCTAACATGGATTTACAAAGTAGTAGCAGTTGTTCCTTTCGTTGAAAGCTAGAACTTGGGCCTCATGAGTTGAACCTGGTGCAATCCAGTCTTATTTCACCTTGATTACCAGTTTTGACATCAACTCTTCCTAGTTTTCTCATTGCAGTGACAAAAGCTCCATTAAAGTCGAAAGCATTATTAGCAAAATCATTAACAGTGCGTTGAGACGCTTCATCAGTGAAGAGCACCTGATCTGAGGTGAACAAACCCTTTCCTCCAACCAGATTCTTGTAATACTCATTGTCAAATGTTCGCGGAGTCACAGGATCCATGTTTATAGCAATGGAAGGATCTACTTTTTGAGGGCACATTTGCATTAGTTGTTTAGCATATTCGGGATCCAAAGAAGGGTCAACGGGGTTGGACGAGGTAAACGAGTAGAGACGGTTTGCAAAACGGTCACAGTGAGAGAAGCCAAGTGTGTGAGCACCAGAAAGAGCTATCATGTCAAACTGGCTGAGATTGTGGTTGGCAAACATAGTTGTTAGTTGATTGAGATTGAATTGAGGTTCTGGCAATTTTCCAGCAACCCGAGATGCCTTGGAGATGAGCCCATCGCGACGTCCCAATTCTACATTGTATGCAGGGCCTCCTGCCTGAATGTTTTCACCAGAAGAAATCAACAAGTCAAGTGACAGTTTACATTTTAAGGTAAATCAAAGAGAAAATGGTTTCTCTGTCCTCTATTACCAGCACTACAACATCTCTGGTGGCGATAGCTAAAATATCTGCGCATGATACTACTCCAGGGCACTGAGCCTCTACTGCTTCTTTTGCCTTTATTACAGTGTCAAAGCCATCTCCTGCAAGGGAAATATTATCTGAAGAATCTTTTTCCGCGTCTCCATTTGGTGAAGCTATGAGAACAGAGGCGTCACATCCCTGAGCAATATGAAAAAGAGAGAAATCTTGATCACTTGAAACTCTACTGGACTTGCCAAATCAGTTAGCATACTGAAATATTTTTCTCATCAGTATATTCTATCATATAAAATTTGTAAACTTCCCAATCTTCTTACCTTGAAAGCTAAACCACCTTGATGAGCTTTATATCATCATCCAAAGACAAGAAATTAACAATTTTGTGAAGATGAAGAATGTCAATCTTAGTTCTTTAGCAAAAATGATGTTAAAATATAGTATTGTTAGTTGGTTCATAATTATCTCAGTTAGAGAAAACCATGCATAATTGTTAGTATTTCGACTTCCTTGCACCTAGTATCCTGCGAAACCTGTTGCTGAATGTTGGTGGTGGGAGCTATTGAAAAAAAAAGGGCAGCCCGGTGCACTAAGCTCCCGCTATGCGTGGGGTTCGGGGAAGGGCCGGACCACAAGGGTCTATTGTACACAGCCTTACCCTGCATTTCTGCAAGAGCTTGTTCCACGGCTTGAACCCATGACTTCCTGGTCATATGACAGCAACTTTACCAGTTACGCCAAAGATTTTGTGGGGGCTATTCAAAGTATAGAATAATTCTCTTGATTCTTATATGTTGTGAAAACATTATTCTCAGCAATCAAAATTGTTGGAGAAGATTAGGCTGTTACCTCAACAAAACAATCATGGAAAAAGAGACGCAGCGTTGCCGGAATAGTGACAAAAGTCTGGCTGAACTTTGTAGACACAGCCTGTTGAACTATGAATTCCACATTTGGACAAGTAAAACCATAGAAGTTCTCTACTAGTTGCCCTTCAGCTCCACTCACAATAATTATGACTGCCACAATCAACACATACAAGCCCCTCCTTCTCTCCATTTTTCACTTTCTTGATGAAAATTTGACCCTTTCTTTCTCTTTACTTTTCCCTCTCTACCATCCAGTGGCTGGTAGAAACAGAACAAACTTGTGCATTTATACTAAAAGTAAAGTATTGAGGAAGGTAGATGAAGGCTGATTCTTGTACCACTATTTGTTATAGGCCGTTATACTTGTTCCAAGTTCAAAAGGTCTAACATTTATAGTTGTCCTAGTTCTATTCACCTGACGTAACCGGTAAAGTTGTTGCCATGTGATCAGGAGATTACGGGTTCACGTGGAAACAACCTCTTGCAGAAATGTAGGGTAAGGCTGCGTACAATGGACCCTTGTGGTCCGGCCCTTCCCTGGACCTTACGTATAGCGGGAGCTTAGTGCACCGGGTAGCCCTAGTTCTATTCACTTGTACCTAGTGTTTACACCGAACCAATTAACACATGAAACCTGTCTTTTGTATGCATTTTAGTCACTGACCATGGTTATTTTATATATATATATATATTATAGCACCTCAATCTGTCTCTTATTCGTGGTAAGCTAATGTGGTTTGGTATAAACGCGAGTAAATATTTTATGAGTGTGAGGGTAGAGCTCCATTTAAAATAAGCAGCTCACCCTATTAAGTAGCTCCACGTGACTATTTCCATCATCATACTTCATACATATTTCCTTAATTAGCCTCTTTAAGTATAAGAGGTTAATTCTAGTTCTTTTCACTACACTACATTTGTGTTATGAAAAATGTAAATTATTTACGGATGATCGAACCAGTCAGATCTGACGGCTGAGGGAAAAGGAAATTTCAACAATCGAAACAAATTCTCGTTTTTACTGGAATTTGAGCATTTTATAATTTGTAAGTTGATTATTCTTGCTAATGTCTACGTGTTTGCGTGTGAAGATTGAGTATTTAAATCTGTTTCTTATTGGCAAATTAAAATTCAACCCTGTTGTTTGGTGACATCAAACATGGAGAGTAGTTTCTTTTTTGTTGCCCAATTTGATCTACTCCCACCTATCAAGTTATTGTGACTTTAAGAAAATGACATTTTAACTAATCAGATTACAATAATCTAAACGATCCTTATTTGGGAAAAGGCTATAATCTGAAATAAACTAACAGCTTGAATGATTGTTACGTGTTGTTTCATAATGTATTGTATTGTACTTTATTGTATTGTATTGTTTGATGAATACAATGTTTGAATATATTGTATCGTTTGCCGTTATTTTATGATGTCATGCACCAACAATATGAATAATAGACTTGCAATATTATTAAGAAAAAATAGGACACGAAGTAGAAATATAATATAAAAAAGTAAAATAAAAGATAAAATATGATTATTTAATAATAAGAAAGGGCAAGATGAGGAAAAAAAAAGCAAGGTAACGACACCACCAAACCAAATCCGTCGTTACATAAAGTGGCACACAATAAAATTTAAGTAACAATTAAATCAAATATTGTAATTAAAGTAAACAATACGATACAATACAGTAGGTAACAACCATCCAAACAAGTTGTAATACGGAAGTTGTATCCAGATCTCAGTCCCTTCTTCTACTTAGATCAAATCTAAAGCATATGCAATTCAAGAATGGCATCTTCAACAGAACATCATACACGATGGAATATAGCAGAGGCAGAGCTAGAGTTTTAGATATGCGTTCGGCCCAAAATCTTGTATATATACAAATAATTTATTCAGAATCAAGTAAGCTACTATATTTTTTAGAATCGAAACCCGTAAACTTAAAATTCTGAATCTGCCTCACGTACAGAGTCGTACAATTTATCGTACCTCAAGCCGTTGATGGTATAAGTTAATTAAACTCTAGGTAAAAATTTTTGTTAATGATAATATCACGAGCCGAAATGTGACGTGCATCTGCAGCTGGTAACTTTTTTCAGGTCAAAGTTTGGACACTGTTTTTAAGCAAAGGCTTTTCTGAAATAAGAAATTGTTTTACGCCTTATGAAGTGTAGCGGGGGCCTGGAAGAGACAAACGTGGGAGCTATTAATTTATCCTCCCGTTTCAATAGCGGCTACACTAATATTAAATTAAAAGATGGGGGGAAACAGGGGAAGTTTGTATCTATTGACCAAAATATTGAGAACCCAACTCGAATGCACTTGATTCGGGGCAAATTCAAAAATAGCTAGATTTACATGCGGTAATTGAAAAATAGCCATAGTTTTAAAAGTAATTGAAATTTAGCCATTTTTCATGTTAAGATAAATTTGAACGAAAACACTGTTCAAAATCTGAAAAATATTCCAGCATAGCATACTGGAATTCCAGCATAATATACCGGTCCAGCGTAATATGCTGAAAATTCATACACAAGTGCTCCAATCTCCAGTATATTATGCTGGAACTTTCCATGTGTTGGAGTTCCAGCATAATATGCATGAAGTTCATACACAAGTGCACAAATCTCCAGTATATTATGCTATTTTTCAATGACTTTGCAAATGCTGACTATTTTTCAATTACCAGTTCGAAAACTAGCTAGACCGTGTTATTTTCACCTTGATTCTATTGGTTTGTACTATGCGATTATTTTGTGAATCGCGTGAATTTTGATACCATACACTTCATTTGCCATTATGGATGGCAAACGGGCGGGTCGGATCGGATATAGGACAGGTCAAAAATAGGTAATGAAAAACGGATAAATTATTCGATCCGATCCATATTTAATACAGATAAAAAATGGGTTAACCGCCGGATAATATGGGTAACCATATTATCCATAGCTTCATGAATATGATCACTTTTAGGAGAATTCTTAGTCTGCCAAACTTGAGGAACCCCCTATTTGATGTTTTACAAATGTAAAAGTTAAACTCATTAGTTATTCATTGGTTATACATTTTCTAAATGGATAATATGGTTCTTATCCATATTTGACCCGTTTTTAAAAAGTTTATTATCCAACTCATTTTTTAGGGAATAATATGGGTGGTTAACTATTTTTTCTTTTAACTATTTTGCCATCACTATGCACAATACTTATTCACATATCTAAAAGACTAAAGCGTCATTACATTTTCGAGTATACTAATGTATTACTCAAATCCTTTTTTAAAATCCATTAAAAAAGAAGGGACCATATCTGTAATGACCCGCTCGATCGTTTTGTCTTCTAGAACCCCGTTCTCTTAAATAAAACTTTTCGTACTTTCTTTAGCTAATTTTCGACTTGCGGAGATGGTTGGTTCGGGATTTGGAAGAGTTTGGAGTGAAATATGGCCATTTGATTCCTTAAAATTTTCTTAAAAGACTAAGTTTGACTTTGGTCAACATTTTGAGCAAACGGACCCAAATTCGTGATTTGACGGTCCCGAAGGGTCCGTAGGAAAATATGGGACCTGGGCCGCTAGGCGTATGCCCGGAATCGAATTTCGAGATCCCTAGACCGAGTAATGAATTTTTATTAGAAATTGTTAATATGAAGTTTTAAGGATTTAAAGAAACTAATTAATGATTGATTTAATAGGTATCGGGCTCGTATGTTGGTTCCGAAGCCTGATACAGGTCCGAAATATCATTTAAGACTTGCCTGTAAAATTTGGAGTCAATCCGAGTAGTTTAAGGGCGTTTTGGCCCGTTAGAAGAAAATTAAGAACTTGAAGTGCATAAGTTCGATTCATTTGGTTTTAGGGGGTGATTCCTAGATTTATCATTGTTTCGGGTGTTCCGAAGGTTCGAGTAGGTCCGTCTTGTGATTTCAGACTTGTTGGTATGTTCGGGCGGGGCCCGGGAGCCTCGAGCGTCAATCGGATGAGGCTCGAGTGAAGTAGAAATTTTTGAGAAGAGCTAAAGTTGATGCTTCTGTCATAACCGCACCTCCGGTTGGTGGACCGCAGGTGCGAGACCGTAGAGCGGTCCTTTCATCGCAGATGCGGCCCAGGGTAGGCCAGGCCAGGAACCGCAGAAGCGGCTCCGCAAATGCGGCCTTAAGACCGCAGAAGCGGTCCCAGCCATTTTAGCCCCTTTCGCAGATGCGGTCCTCTTCTCGCAGATGCGGAAATTGCTGGGCGGTGAGGTTCATTTAATACGGGTTCTAAGTCATTTTTATCACGTTTTCACTCTTCCATTGGCGATTTTAGAGCTTTTGAGAGAAGATCTTCACCTAGCATCTTGAGGTAAGTGTGTTCTACCTATTTATAGTTTAATGATTTTGTCTTGGGTAGATTAAACACTAGTATTAAGGTGAAATCATGGGGTTAGAGCAAAAATCTAGGGTTTTAGTAAAAGTTAGATTTAACCACGAAATTGGCTATGGAGTAAATTAGAAATCATATATTATCGATCCTTAGGTTATAGAGAACAACTTCCTTCGAAAAATTTCGGAATCCGGGCACGTGAGCCCGGTGTCGGATTTTAGGAAACTTGTGTTAAAGGTTGGGAAATTGCTTAAATAGCTAGAATTCGATCTTGTAAACCTATATTGACTAGTTCTTGCCTCATTTAACTAGTTTGGGATCGTTCGGCTCCGAATTAAGGGCTTGAACTCGTTCTTGGTATTGGAAGTGCACTTTGGAGCGAGGTGAGTCTCCTTTCTAACCTTGTAAGAGGGAATTGTCCCCATAGGTGTAATAATGGAATTAATTTCTATTATATGCGGGGGTTACGTATGCACTAGATGACGAGAGTCCGTGCGTAGAAATTACTATGTTAAGTTCGGGTAGTCTAGGACCCAAAAGCATGCTCTACGTGATATTCTTGTAACTTGATGATAAATTCGGATTCATATAAATTATTTTGATTAAGGTAAATGAGACTAGTGGAGGAACCTTATCCCGTTTGGTCTTTTAAAAGAGAATTTGGATATTCCTGTGAATAACTACCCCTCTGATACATACATACATACATACATACATACATACATACATACATACATACATACATACATACATACATACATATATATATATATATATTAATATTATTGTCTGCTTGTTGATGAGCTTATTTATATTTGACCGCGTCGCACATGTGATTCGCGAGCGGGGTAATAGATGCATCTACGGTTCGAGCCGTTCGACCCTCGGCAGTGCACACTTTACTTTTATGTTGGATCGGGCCGTACGTCCCTCAGTGTTATTTGTGCATGCTTTACTTAGTATTTCTCGGTGGACTGAACTTCATTGCCATTAAACGTTAATAAATTGTGTTATCCATGCTTATCATAAATTCTTCTCATATTATTTGACCCTAGTAGGCATCAAGTCGACCTCTCGTCTCTACTTCTTCGAGATTAGACGGGATACTTACTTGGTACATATTGTTTATGTACTCATACTATACTTCTGTACTTAATTGTACAGGATCTGAGGCAGGTGTATCTGGTTATCAGTCTGGTGCGCATCCTTGAGAGGACTCGAGACTTCTACGGTGAGCTGCTTCCCTCCCATGTCGTTCAGCAGCCTGAAGAAGTCTTTCTTATGTATTTTTGCTGTCTATTCTGTTTCGGACAGTAGGATAGTGTGATTTTTTTGTATATTCTACTAGTTGCCCACAACTTGTGACACCAGGTCTTGGCACACACATTAGTAGACTGTATCATTTTGGGGTTGTTTGATTATTATGACTTTATTAATTATTTCTGATTTTTATTTCAACTTAAAGAATTATTTCAACTATTTTTGGGTAAAGGTAAATGAAAGTTTACTTAGTATTTTCCGCATTGGCTTGCCCGACAATGGTGTTGGGCATCATCATAACCTATTATGGAAATGAGTCGTGACAATATATGTGAAAACGTATGTATATATATATACCTTTTAAGCTTGGATTTATTTACTTGTTACCACTTGTTACTTGTTAGGGTGAATATTTGATTATTTCAAGTTGTAGTTACGTAGGTGCATCTTCTTCCATTTCCTCGTCAACCATATTCCTCTAATATCCAACTTTATTTCTTAGGCCTTCTGGTAGATGCATTTTTTAATTCCTTTTTTTTGGCACTCAAATTAAATTTTTAAAATGCTCTAGGTCAATGTTGTAGTAACCCTTTGGCAGAGTGCTACTTAGGAAACAAATTTAATTTACTACTTATAAAATATTAACTAGATATTAGTTAAAAATATCCAGAATAATTTAGTAGTGGAACTAGGCCCATGCGAAAAGGTTCAAAGTGTAATATTTTTTTTTTGAAAATACACTTCATAATTTTATATTAAATGAAATACAATGTCAAAATATCAACATAAGGTGATATAACCCTTCTTGAACAATCAACAGATTAAAGCAACTTCCTAATAAATTTATACTTTCATTCAACATCACTGCAAGTTTGTATTGTATATAAATTTCAAACTATCGGGTATATGTAAAAAAGGAAACTAGTTTTCTCTTTTGTACATATTTACAAGACAAAGTGTAAATTCAACATATTACAAGACTTGAGTAATTAACATACCCTAAAATAGCAAAACAAGTTACCAAATTCAAGTTACAAGATTTTGGTCTTAAAATCCAACAAGCCTTCAAATAACATACATAAATGTGACATATATATATATATATTATGTACAAGTAATACAACAAATTACATTACAGAAGTATGCAAAAATTTATAATCTCAGAGGTATTTTCCAGAAAGGAAATAACAACAATTACTAGGTACGATCACAACAAAAAAAAATCATAGAATCGCAAACCTAGGCTCTGATACCAAAACTTACCACAAAGAGAGGAGAAACTTAATATTCACCAAAAACAAATTTTTGTTGGTTGATTTAGTAGAAATTTATGGTGGTTTCATGAAGTTTTCAGCGGCTAAGAAGGAGAGAAGGTAGGTGGTTTTGTTTCTTTGTCTTGCAAGAATCTAAATTTTGGATAAATATGAAAAATATGGCTGCTCAAACTACTAATATCTTTAGATAAATACAAAAGGTTGGCAGCCCAAAAATTTAATTATATACTATATTTAATAACAATTCATCAAAATAATATTAAGTGTTACACATAGCAACACCATGGAGCTTCTTTGTCAATATTAACACAACCTAAAGTAAGAAATTTTTATATATTGTCAATTTCACGTTTAGGAAGTGCAAAGTAAAACATCTCCTCGTTATAAAAATTCTCAATCAAGAATTTTTGACCATACGTGGGATTTTTCAACAGTTTTAGTATGTAAATAATTTTAAGTTTAATCTACATATTTTAAACTTTATTTTATTTTTAGTAGGTTTTATTTAAGAAAATTTAAAATTAAAAAAAATATATATTTTCTTGATTTTAAAATATTTAGCCAGTATTTTTATTTTACACTCTTAAAAGAAAAGAAAAAATATTAATTAAAGCAAGAGCCAATGAGTTATTTCCATGTGGCAAGATTCTTCCTTATCTTTTGTAACAAACTCACATGTTCTCCCTCAAAACTCACATGCACATACACACTTTTTTTTTCTTGGCTACCAATTAATCCCTATACACTACACCTATATATATCTTTCCCTCACACACAATTAAAGGGGACACACCAAAAAACAAAAACAAAAAACGGACAGAACCCTAGAGACCTAAGGACCCCCAGCTGCCACCCACCCCTCCTCATGTTTTCCATCCCCCACCAAAGAGAGAAAGAAAAATCTAGCAGCACACACATGCAAAAGGAAACGGGAAAGGGGCGTGTAAAGGGAAGTGACGAGAAACAAATTGAAAAAAAGGAACAATTTTTGGGAAATAGGTTTTGGAAGATGGGGATGATTGCTTTTTTGTAATCTATTGAACACTATTCAAGTGAGAAGCTGAATATTAGGAATATCAATTTCAAGCTTCGATTCCAATACTTCAACGCCACAAACAATTCGTCTAACAACAAATTGTGAATGCGTCATCTCTGAAATCAGTGTGGCATCTTCCAATTTCAACTCTGTTCAAACTCCCTAAGCTACCAATTCTCCAATTACTCGCACTTTGCTTTTGTGTTTCACTGTTTCCTGGTTCTCAAGCTCGAACACGTCGTCCATTACTCCTGGTGCTAAATTGAGTCTGTTTGCACTCGGTTCACGGTTCCATCGAGTTTGTTGCTCTTGAGGTCTATTGTTTCTTCTCCTTTGTTTTAGTTTGATAACACTATCTGCGGGTCTCTGATTGTGACGATCCAAAATCCACTAAGGGTCGTGATGAAGCCTGACACCACTGTCAGGCAAGCCACCGCAGAAGTATTAATAAATTCTCATTTTATCTAATTGTTTTGAAATAATATTTTTCCTTCAATGTTACTAGTATAAGACAATCTTTACAATGTAAATAAAAGAATATTTGGAAGTAACTACAAGATACCCAATAATCATCCCAGAATCCGATGTCACAAGTGCATGAGCATCTACTAAGAAGGAAATAAAATACAACAACCACCCGGAATACAATATTGGACAGGAAATAAAAACATATAACTGAAAGACTCTGTTGGTTGCGGGTCGCCTCGAGAAATGCAGCTCACCTAAGTCTCCGTATCAACTATGCTGCTACGCCCAGTAGGCCACTAGAGATACATATGCATGTGCAATAAAAATGCACAGAAGTGTAGTATGAGTACGAAAACAACGTGTACCCAATGAGTATCTCGTCTAATCTCGAAGAAGTAGAGACGAGAGCTCGACTTTGACACTTACTAGAGGTCTGATAACAATATAGTGAAAATGTGAGGAAATCATGGATTTTTATAAAACAATTATAAACTCGTAAAACCAGATAGTAGGTAAACAAAATCTCAAATAAGTGTGGATTTTAAAAGTTTAATTTTCATTATGCTTATCAACAACATCTGGCCAGGGAAGGCAAATATTATCGCATAACATTCTCAGGAAAGCAATACAAGCATGCACATCTCATGCCGAGGTCGTACGGCCCGATCCAACAATATTTAAACTGTGTACTGCCGAGGATCGAACGACACGAACCATAGATGCATCTATTTAATCTGCCGATACGTTCGGCCCGCTCCAAAAATAAACACATACAAACTGACAACCAAAAAGTCCACACGAATTTTTTTTTCAAAGAAAGTCAATCCTCTTTTAACCATTTAAGAAAAATGAAGTTTAATCAGTTTAGAAATTCATTTACTAATTCAATGTGATTTAAGCAATTCAAGCTGTCAATAAGTTCACAAATAATCCAAGTATAATATGCTCTTGGGTCCTAAACTACCCGGACAATAGCATAATAGTAGCTACGCACAGACTCTCGTCACCTCGTGCGTACGTAACCCCCACAAATAGGAGCACATAACCAATTAACTCACCTATGGAGACAATTCCCTCTTACAAGGTTATAAAGGAGACTCACCTCGCTCCGAAGGTCCATAACCGACATTCCACGCTCTTCCGAAGACTCAAATTGATGCACAATGCTCCAAAACTAGTCAATAATTATGCAAATCCATTAATATACGCTCAATTAATCATTACAATCCAATTTATAACAATTCCTAACCCCGATCGAAAAGTTGACAAAATTGCCCTCGGGCCCACGTGCCCGGATTCCGAAAATTTTCGAAGATTAAGCTTACCCATAATTCCACGAACTTAAATATATAATTTACTCTCAATTCCATACCCAAAATCGTGGTCAAATTCCAAGAATATAAATTTTCTAGGTTTTCCCTCAACCCCCAAGTTTTCTACAAATTCCATGCTCAAATCCGTATATAATCAATATATTTAACTCAAGATAAGTGGGGTTAGCTTACCTTATTGTTGATGAAGAAATTTCCCTCTTGAAGCTCTCCAAAATCGCCCAACAAGAGTAAAAATGGAGGAAAATGGCCAAAACCCCGATTTTAAAGACACTCACTGCCTCAGCAGTTTCCGCACCGGCGGTCTCCTGACCGCTTCTGCGGTTCCACAGGTGCGAGACCAGATTCCGCTTCTGCGGTCCGGGGCTCCCCACCCATTCCGCTTCTGCGCCCTCTCTACCGCAGATGCGATCCCGCATCTGCGGCCAAACGACCCTATCTGCGGTCCCAGCTCTCTTTCGCCCATACCGTATCTGCGACCCTAGGGCCGCTTCTGCGGTTCCGCACCTGCGGTCCTAGACTCGCAGGTGCGGTTACACCAGCAACCAACAACCTCAGCTCTTCTTCAAACTCCGAATTCGATCCGTTAACCACCTGGAATTCACCCGAGGCTCCCGGGACCCCAACCAATCCCAAAATACATTATGGACTTGCTTGAGGCCTCAAATCATATCAAACAATGCCAAAACCACGAATCGACCTCCAATCCAAGCTTTATGAACTTTAGAATTTCAAACTTCTACTTTCGATGTTTAAACCTATCAAATCACGTCTGATTGACCTCAAATTTTGCACGCAAGTCATATTTGACATTACAAACCTATTCAACTTCCGGAATCGAAATCCGACCCCGATATCAAAAAGTCCACTTCCGGTCAAACTTCTCAAAAACCTTCAAATTTTTATCTTTAGCCAAATGACTTCAAAATGACCTACGGACCTCCGAATTCACTTCCGATCGCGTTCCCAACTCCAGAATCACCATACGGAGCTATTCCCAGACTTGGAATCCTAAACGGACATCGATAACACTGAAATGCGCTTCAACACAAACTTATGAAATTTCTTCCAAAATGCTAACTTCCACAATAAGCGCCAAAACTTTCCCGGGTTATCTAAAACCCGACCCGGGCATACGCCCAAGTCCGAAATCATCATACGAACCTGCTGGAACCTTCAAATCCTGATTCTGAGGTCGTTTACTCACAAATCTGATCTTAGCTAATTCTTTCAATTTAAGACTTCTAAAATGAGAATTTTCTTTCCAAATCAACTCTGAACTTCCCTAAGTCCAATTCCGATGATACGTACAAGTCATAATACCTGAAGTGAAGCTGTTCATGGACTCAAACCGCCGAAGAATGGGCCAAAGCTCAAAACGACCGGTCAGGTCGTTACACTGATTGTTGTCACGGTTTTGGGTGCTTAATATGATGAATATGGTTGAATTTTTTTTCTTAGCTTAATACACTTAGTGATATCATTAGAGTATAAGATTATTTGTTGTTTGAGTAACAATTAAAGGCTTTTAACTAATGATGAATCCTATAATGCTAGGTATATGGGTTGGATTTGAATTGATTTAAGCAACTAAAGGCTAATGAAAATTAAATGAGGTTTAGGTTCTCCTGTTAGGCTACACGATATTTGACTAATTCAGTTAATTATTGATTGTCTAGATTTCCTAGGCTACTGAACAAGAATTATTAAGGTTGGGTTCGAATAAAATTAAATAAATTTGGGCTTAATATGAATTTGTTATATTTTATTCCTGTCTTAGTCAATTGAAGCGTTAGAATACTTTGGGGACGTTTTAAATTCAATAAATTGTCATAATTATGTATACGTTCACGTGAAATGATTATGACTCCTAAAAATAAACCAAAGCATGCATTCGTGCAACGTTAGGTGAAACAATCTTAATAATAATAAAATGTTATTAATTATGTATATGTTCGCGTGACACAAGTACGATTTAAAAATGAATATTCGTAGTAAACACTTTAGGCGCGACTTAATCTATCATCTTGATTGTGTACACGTTCGCGTGACAGATTTACGATTTTCAAAATAAATTTCGGTATGCGTTCGCGCAACTTCGGCCAAACAATCTTAATATTAATAAAGCGTGATCAATTATGTGCACGTACACATGACATGATTCTTGATGCGCCAAACAAAATGAGTACACATACGTGTGACTCGTTTCTAGTTAATTTCTTAATTAAAAGCAGTAAAAGGTAAAACACACATAGTTCTAAAAATACGTAATTAGATGATAAATTAAGCCATGTATGATTAAAGCGACCGTGCTAAAACCACGAAATCTGGGAGTGCCTCATACTTTCTCCCGGGTTAACAAAATTCCTTACCTGGTCTTCTGTATTCGCATACCATAAATAAAGTCAATTTTCTCGATTTGGGATTTAAGATAAACCGGTGACTTGGGACACCATAAATTATCCCAAGTGGAGACTCTGAATAAATAGATAATCTCATTTCAATTATTGTCACTTAAATTGGAAAAACTTTCTATCCCTTTGGGAAAAAGGAGGTGTGACACAAATATTAATAAAAGTTTGAGGTGTTACAACTCTCTCCCCCCTTAAATAAATTTTGTCCCGAAATTTACCTTGTACTATTCCGAAATAAATGTGGATATTGAACTCGCATATCCTCTTCTCGCTTCCAGATAGCTTCCTCGCGTGAATGCTTTTTCCAAAGAACATTCACTAAGGGGATTCTCTTATTTTTAAGATCTTTTATCTCATGCGTTAATGTTTGGATTGGTTCTTCTTCATATGTCAAATCAGGATTGACCTCCATAGACTCAATAGGAAGAACATGAGATGGTTCTGAGCGGTATCTTCGAAGCATAGAAACATGAAAAATGTTGTGGATCTTGCCTAATTCATGTGGCAAAGCTAGCGTATATGCCACTAGACCAATTCTCTCAAGTATTTCATAAGGTCCAATGAATCGAGGACTAAGTTTACCTATATGAGAGTTCTACTTAGGAAACAAATCTAATTTATTACTTATAAAATTTTAAATCGATAATAGTTAAAAATATCCAGAATAATTTAGTAGCAGAAATAGGCCCATGTGAAAAGGTTCAAAGTGCAATGTTTTTTTTTTGAAAATACATTTCATAATTTTATTTTAATTGAAATACAATGTCAAAATATCAACATAAGGTGATATAACCCTTCTTGAACAATCAACAGATTAAAGCAATTTCCTAACAAATTTATACTTTCATTCAACATCATTGCAAGTTTATATTGCACATAAATTTCAAACTATCGGGTATATGTAAAAAATGAAACTAGTTTTCTTCTTTGTACATATTTACAAGACAAAGTGTCAATTCAGCATATTACAAGACTTGAGTTATTAACACACCCTAAAATAGCAAACAAGTTACCAAATTCAAGTTACAAGATTTTGGTCTTAAAATCCAACAAACTTCCAAATAACACACAAACATATATATATATATATATATATATATATATATATATATATCATGTATATATATACAACAAATTACATTACACAAGTATGCAAAAATTTATAATTTCCGAGGCATTTTTAAGAAAGGAAATAACAACAATTACTAGGTACGATCACAACAACAAAACAAAACATTCTAGAATCGCAAACCTAGGCTCTGATACCAAAACTTATCACAAAAGAGAGGAGCAACTTGATCTTCACCAAAAACGAATTTTGCTGGTTGATTTAGTAGAAATTTATGGTGGTTTCATAAAGTTTTCATAGGCTAAGAAGGAGAGGGGGTAGATGGTTTTGTTTCTTTGTCTTGCAAGAATGAAACAAGAAAGAAGGATATGGAAAAGCAGGCCTTCCAAAGTAATATCTAAACTTTGGGTAAATATGGAAAATGTGGCTGCCCAAACTACTAATATCTTTAGATAAATACAAAAGGTTGGCATCCCAAAAACTTAATTATATAATGTATTTAATAATAATTCATCAAAATAATATTAAGTGTTACATATAGCAACACCATGGAGCTTCTTTGTCAGTATTAATACAACCTAAAGTAAGAAATTTTCATATATTGTCAATTTCATGTGTGGAAGTGCAAAGTAAAATATCTCCTCGTTATGAAAATGTCAATCAAGAATGCAAATATTATTAAAATTTTGAGGTGTTACAAAGGTTGCCAGTATAATCAGTGCATAACTTAAATACTCGATCAAAGTTTGCTCTTTTAATCAAACATTCACACGTACAATTTACGGAATTTGCTTTCTATCAAGAAATTAAGATCATGTTCATATAACCAACTCCAAATGCTTACCAAGAATATGAGCGGGGAATGCAAATATTCAAAAAAAAAACTACCTATTTCTATTTGTAATATGCTTAGAACCCTAGGAAACCAAAACATTGCAAGTGACACTATAATAGCTTTTTGCATAAAGGGCTATCTTGCCCCAATGTCACTTCAAGTGACACTATGTTATGTAATATGTTGAAGGATGCTTAATAACTAATATATATAATCCTATTACTACTCAACAAAAAAACTCCAACTAATTCTTTGTCAGTATATGTATTAGGAGTATAACGTTTTGCGGCTAAACTATTGTTATAGATTTAAACCTCAAAGAAGAAGAAGATGAAGAAATATTTCCTTACTCTATGGCAAATATTACAAATACTAACAGCCTACAGGCAACGATAAAGTTCTAGTGTTTTTTAATGTCAAGAATTTCCCCTAAAAGACGACCAAGCTTTAGTTTAATGACTTATTAAAAAAGGAACCAATAAAAAGAAATATACTCACTCATTCAATCTTGATCCCCTAAAATTAAGCACCCTCTTTATGTAATTTGCCATTAGTAGAGAATGGAGTATATGAAAATGCTCTTTTCATTTCATTTTAATTAATTTTACTGTTTTACTATATTAATAAGAGTTTAAGTTTAAGTTCTATGAACTTGCGAGTAATATATATTTACAATAACAACAACAATAACATACCCAGTATATTCTCACAAGAGGAGTTTGGAGAGGGTAGAGTGTACGCAGACCTTACCCCTGCCTTTAAAAGGCAGAGAGGCTATTTCCGGAAGACCCTCGGCTCAGAAAAGGAAGAGGGGACGGGCAAGAACAAGCAAACCGATCTGACAACCAAAGCAAAAAAATACAAACTAACAAAAGGTAATGTAATCAGAAAACTAAAACACAAGACAACGACAAGTAGTAACAGGAGACTAGGGTTACAAATACCAAAAAAAGAAATACGGAAGGCACCAAGTGGTGTATCAAAGCTACTGCTACAAACAAGGACAACACTCGACCACCTAACCTTTACCTTAATTCTCAACCTCCACACCTTCCTATCCATAGTCATGTCCTTAGTGAGTGAGCTGGAGCAATGTCATATCTTGTCTAATCACCTTTTTCCATTACTTCATCGATCTGCCTCTACCTCTCCGCCAACCCTCCTATACCAGCCTCTCACGCATCCTTACCGGAGCATCACTGTCCCTTTTCTTCACATGCCTGAACCATCTAAGTCTTGCCTCTTGCATCTTGTCATCCACAGGGTCCACACCCACCTTGTCCCTAATAACTTTATTTCTAATTTATCTAACCTGGTAGACCTGCACATCCACCTCAACATCTTCACCTCCACCACCTTCATCTTCTAGACATGACATGTCTTGACCAGCCAACATTCTGCCCCATACAGCTTAGTCGGTCTGATACCGCTCTGTAGAACTTACCTTTAAGTTTTGGTGGCACATTCTTATCACACAAAATACCGGAAGCGAGCCTCCATTTCATCCACCTGCCCCAATATGGAGTGTGACATCCTCATCAATCTCCCCATTCCATTATATAATAGACCCAAGGTACTTGAAACTTACTCTTTTAGAAATGCCTTGTGACTCAAGCCTCGCGTCTTCGTCCTCTTCCTGAGTCGTGCCACTGAACTTGCACTCCACGTATTCTGTTTTGGTCCTGCTCAATTTAAAACATTTAGACTGCAAAGTCTGTCTCCAATCCTCTAACCTCTCATTAACACCACAACGCGTCTCATCAACTACTAACATATATTTACACAACTAGGTTAATTAAAAGGTAAGTAGGTAAATCAATGATAAGCATTAATTGATGAATTGGTAAAAATAATAAACAACCGATTATAACAAGTTAAAATACGAGTAATAAAATCTTTACACTATCATTATTTATAACTTAAATCATGTTAGTAATAAAGGGAAAATTTTATTTTGTGTCTCATACAATTGACATTAGTTGTATGAGGCAATTTTTTTGTCTCACAGTTTTGTGGACCCAGAAGTGTAAGATTGGGATCTATAAATTTGTGAGACACTCATACAACTAGTGTAAGTTGTATGAGATATAAAATAAAATTTCTCGTAATAAAGTAATAATATTGATAATAAACGAATAACGCTTAATAAAATTCACCTGAAAAATAAAATAAATTCTCCAGATAAGCTTAAATATTTTATTTAGAATAAAATGTGTCAAATATTTTGGGACTTTCAAGAAAAAATATACTCTAGTAAGGTGCAGGTTGGGCAGCAAAAAGGTATAGGTGCGGTCGCGGAGCCAGGGAATGAAATTTAAAAATTATGGCGATGGAAGTAGAAACCCAAACTCAATCTCAATTAGGGTTTCCGTTCTGGAGCCCAATTCGTCGACGGTTTCGTCCTGATGATCCTTTCTTCACTGCCGGTAACATTCAAAGAGAGCTTTTCGCTAAGCAGGTTCCTTCTTCTGCCCTCTCCCCTGTACATAATTTGAACTTGCGATCTCTCTAGTTTTACTATCTTTTTGTTCATTTCTTAGCTTGCATTGGATTTGACCGAAGAAGAGAAGCAGCTGGTTCAAAATATCACCGATGAGGAAAGCAGGTATCACTATTCAAGCTGCTCCCTTATTTATCAGATTTATTTGCTTTATTTAAACTGTTACTATTTTAAGATATTTAGATTCTGATAAGTGAACCATCAAAGGCAGTGTCGTCTAACTATAATGTTGAATAAGATTTTAACAGAATTCAGGATCATGTTCATATGCAAAATGAGTCTTTTTTTTAGTGAGATTGAGGGAAATACACTTCCATATTTTCTCGTTGAGATGTGTTTTCTATAGTCTCAAGTACAAAAGAGAAGTAGGAGTATTTCGGATATATACGTTAGGATGTGTTGCAACATTCTTATTAGAACAGGCTTGTCAATATTTTGGTGTTGTAATGTTGAGTTTGATGTCGGAGCCTTGCTTGTTGATTTAGAATAGGTGAGATGTTGATTTCTGTTCTTTAAATATACCTTTTAATGCAGAAACCTGCAAAGGTGTCGTAATAATCAGGAATTTAGCCTGAATATACTTTGTTGAATATTGTTAGCTTTTTTTATTTTTTTATTTAACATTGTAACATATGCAGCAGAAGGGAATAGAATGTGTAGGGAAACGTTGAGCGTTGTGCCTGGACAAGGAAATTTAGGCGCACAAGCAGAAGAGAGATGGTGAACATAATCGAATGGGGAGAAAAAAATCACCAAAACAGTGTGTTACCTAGTAACAAATTATTGTGAATTCTCAAATAGAGATGAGCATAGGGAAGAAATGGTTATCTCTGTTTGTCAGTTCTTTGGTTACCCCAAATTGAGGATGTAGAAGTAAGATTGATTTTGCACCTTTGTGTCTAGGTACTTAGAGGAGCTGAGATAATTAACAAGAAACTAGGCGAGGCGGTTAACTTCGCCTACTAGTCAGGATATTGATTGACAGGAAGCTTACCGTAGGTTGAGTAATGACATAGTTAGTGCTCACTGTCACTGTATCACTTTCTCATATCTTCTTGGCCCTGCTCAATGTTATAGGGTTACATGCATATACCTACATCTACTGCTGCTATTTTTTTCCTTATTATAAAATTTTAAGACCCTAATTATGTGTGCTTTAACTTGATAATTATTTTTTAAGAAAGTAAAGGCTAGCTTTGTAATTATTTATCATCCTTGAGGTGATTTTGGTCTTATTAACTAGCATGATGTTTGACAATTGGGAAATCGGTTAATACATCACTAACGTCGGATCGAAATTTGTTAAACACTTGACAGCAATGTCTTCTGTCCAATCGTTGGTTGCGGTGCACGGATGAGATCCCTGGATGACTTTGAAGACCACTATGCTACGCGACATACTGCATCCTGCTCTGTCTGCTCTCGAGTTTACCCAACATCACGCCTGCTCAGCATACATGTATCAGAGGCACATGATTCTTTTTTTCAGGCAAAAGTAGCTCGTGGATTTCCGATGGTAAAGTTTTCTCTCAATTAGCTGATTCCCTAGGATGTCTCGTAGAAAATGTCAGCAAATCCATTGCATATCCTTTGTGTAGTGCCTGTATAGTAAAAAGGCTGAACAGGTCTGTGCAGGCAGAAATGTAAAGAGGTTACATGCATATTTTCGGTTAATGGGGATTTTTACATAATACATCCTAACTTTGAATCATTTTGCGCCTCCCATCCCATGGCTCTCTCAAAGAGATAGAAGTTTTTCGTGTTTGGATGTCTTTCCAAATAGAAGTTGCGCGAAACCGTTTTGTGGAAACAGCTCTTTGCTCGTGGTGTGTCTTGTATATATGAAGTCTGGATGAACTTTTATGTGTGGAGACTGCTCAAAGAGAGTTAAGATTAACACTATATCTGTTTTGATCTTGTTTGAAATGTCTATATGTAGCTATTTATTGAGAATTTTGTTCTGTAGTATGAATGCCTGGTGGAAGGATGTGGTGTCAAGTTGAAGAGCTACAAAAGCAGGCAGCAACATCTAGTTGACAAGCATAAATTTCCAGCAACTTATGAGTTCTTCAGAAAAGCTCGTCCATCAAAGAAACAGAGGCAGAAAATCCACTATAAACAAGCATCACGCAAGACTCAGGAAACATCAAATGCAATGCAAGTCGAAGATGAAACTATGGACAATCTCGTTTCAGCAGTATCAAAATTAACTACTTCAGCTTCTCCTTCAGCAATCAGCTTTGGCCGTAGTAGGGCTCGAGGATTGTCATTTGTGCCTCGTGCTGTAAATCGGCAGATAGGATCAGTCAGCTCAACAGGTGGAACGAAAAAGTAGCAGCCTGCCAATGGAACATACAACCACTGGAAGTTATCAGACCCGTATTACAAAAGAGAATTTGAAGCTGATCTTTTGAGCATCTACCTGCCACTGAAATTGGGTAAAATGAAATTTCATGCCGGTTCTGACATGTTAACCAATGCTCATTATTTCTTGCTCCAAGTGTATCGTATTTTTATCTATCCAAAGCTTGTATAAACCTCTTGCCAGAAAGATGGAAGGGATAGCTCTCACATATGCGTACGCAGAAAGTAGTACGCTTTGGAGGGCAGAATTTTTCTAGAAAACAAATGAGCTCGATCCAAACTTGTGGAAAATTTATGAGGAATTTTCAGAAACCACTATTGTTTAGTGGCTATCACAAGACAAAAAGTACTACAATCCTTTTAGGAATGAAGTTTTATTTCTACAAGAAAACAAAGTTATAAATAGAATTACTGGATCAATGCTTAACCCTCTTTCTTTCTCTGGAACAATATTACATTCTTTCACTGGAGCAGCACAGCTAGCAGTCGTTGGCCGTCTCTAACAAAGTGAGTGTATTTAAATGCTAAACTAATTTTCTTTTCTGTCCTTGTTCTTCGTTTTGCATAAATCTTCCTAAAGAATTTTACTCCTTCAACTTGTGAATATATGTTCGTGCTTAACATAGCTTGTGAATATATGCCTTTTAAATTTACGTAGCTGTAATAGAATTGCAAGTGCATCCTCATTATCCGGCACAATGTTCCTCTCTAACTGTTATTCCGATATCCCAAACCAAAAACAAAGAAAAAAGAAACAAAAAGAGTAGAGAGGAATATTCTACAACTGTTGCGGGAAAAATACTTACATCTACCAAGCGACGTTTTAATTGTTGTGTGATTAGTTATAATTCTCTAACAATTAAGAGGTTTTAAAGAAGTGATTTATTTTGGTATCACATATATGATGTTTAGAACTTGATACAGTACTTTGGTAGAATTAACCTTGCTATGGAACCACAAGAGAATCAATAGTACTTCTGTTTAACCAAAAAAATAAAATTTTAGTCAAAGCTAGAATTTAGAAGAACACGGATTACTGATAATTAAAAGAATGTATAAAAGGAAGTAATTTAGGTAGCAAGAGAGTAATCAAGAGAAAAACAAATAAACCAAAATTTATTCCAATAGTGTCTTGTGTTCTTACAGTTGATCAGATATCTCCCTTTTATAGATATGTTGGAGATATACGTTTTGCCCAAATCATAATGAGGCTATTATGAGTAATTTAAAGACATTGAATGCTACGTTACATAATCATTACATTCAATACAAATTCTCTAACGTATTCCACATTTAATGCCTATTAAATGTCGTATCTGTACTCTTTTCTATTGTCAGATTCATTCCTTTTGATTCTCGGACATATATGACTTAGATAGGTACGGATGCTGAGTTATTTGAATAACTGCCCGTGCCTCTTCCTCTGCCATTTGCTCGTATCTGTTGCAACTCGTGCCTCTTGGCTAGTTGTAATTCTTTGACCATTTGACCAGTCTACGTGTCTCGACACGTCACCTTTATATTTAAATATAATTTTTCCCAATACAAATAGTCCACTCACTTTCCATTTATTCATCAGTTGAATATTTGGGAAATTGATTTCATTAAAAGAGAATTTTTGTCACCATTAATGCTATGACAAAATTGACGCTTCAATTGTCGCTTCCATTTAATGCTTCGTACACGTGTCATTTTTCCATTGATTCTGCAGTTTTGAAGCCCTTTTCAAGGCTTTCTTACGGCTCCACTATTCACGAAGTGCCAGTTATCATTATTATGGTCCTTCCATCACTGCACTTTTACCTTTGGCGGTTGCTTATTAATATAAATATAACTTCTTTCCTTGTCTTTTACCACATAAAGCTTATTGAACACTTAATTCCTCAAATCTCAGTTCACTTCTTCCTCACATTATTCTTCTTCGCCATGTCTTCACCAAACTCTAACCGTAGGAGAGTTCCCATTATTGATACCTTCCCTAATGCCCCTATTAGGCATAGAAGGGGAGGTAGGCTTCGTAGCTTAGGGTCTACTCGTGGTGGTGGTTCGTCTATACCTTCAGCAGTTCTGGTCCTTCTTCTAGAACCAGAGGTTCCCTTTCTCACAAACCTTCTTCTAGGGGTAAAGAACCTTCTGAACCATTACGTGAGCCTTTAGTAAAGGAGACTATCTTTTTACCATGATAGGGAATCTCTTAGAAACCTGGTTTCCGCTTTAGATCGTGCTGATGCTTACCTCACTCAAATTACAGAAATTTTGACTCCTGTAGTTCGCAAAGACTGCCATTGGAGTAATAATTTTCCCATTATTATCCCTAATCCAAATCAGAGAATTACTTCTTACTTGACTGGGTTCTCTTTTGTTTCTACATACCCTTTCACTTTAGGATTCAAACCAGCTATTGACCCAGTCATTCTTGAATTTTCCCGTTTCTTTAATGTCTATTTGGGTCAAATTAGCCCAATCATATGGAGGGTTGTTGCCTGTTTGAGGCATTTAACCAATATGGCTGACGTTTCCTTTACTTTCCCTCACCTGATTCATCTTTACTCTCCTAGGCTTTTCCGTAATGGTGTTTTTTACCCTAGTGGCCAGGAGTAAAAGGGTTTTGGTGAGCCCTGAAGATGACAAGGACCGTGGCTGGTATGCCCGGTTTGTTGCTGCCCCCACTGTTGGCTTAGTGGGTGAGAATAGTGTTCCCTTCCCTGAGAAGTGGAATTTTGCTCGTAAGTCTTTTATCCTTCTCGTACCTTTTTTCTTCAAGTTTATCAACTTCTCTAATTTTGCCCCCTTTTTTTTAGCAACCATGGGAGTTGTGGAGGATATTCCCAATTTTCATGGTTGGGTAGATAAATTGCTGAAGATCGCACCAATAGATGGTAGGTCTTGGAGAACACTTTCTAACCGTTACGGTTGGAAAGTAAAGACTCATGGTAAGAGTTTTTATTTCATCTTTCACGCATATATATATTGCTCTAACTCCCATCCTTCTTCTTATCAGGATTTGCTATTCGAGGAGTTACTGCTGAAGCAGTTGCGGCCTCTCGTGTCTCATTGGGAACCCGTACTCCTTCGGGGACTCGTATCTTTTTAGAAAGAGCCCGAGAAATAGTCTTGGGTTCTTCTTTTGTGAAAAGGAAAGCTGTTGAAGAGAAAGACTCTAAAGAAGAGGAAGATGGGGGCTCCCTGGTGACGAGGCCACGAGCTAGGAGACGCATCGTCTCTGATGACGAAGCTGAAGTTTCCCCTCGTCTTTCTGTTTCTCTTACCGAACTTGTTGAAACCCCAGTAATAATTCCTGACGATGACGTCACTCCTCATGATACCCGTGAGTCTGTTGATCAACTTTTCATCAGTGGTTTTGGTAGTGGAAGTTTAGGGCCTGTTTTAGATGAAATACCCTTATCTTCTTTTTCAACTCCTGTGCCTGTGATTCCTTCCTTACCAGCCCCAGCTATTTCTGTTCCTTCTTCTACTGTTTTCACTTACCGCTCCTCCTTTGACAATTCCCCCTCCTATCGTTCATCATACGAAAGTGGGCTCTTCAAGTAGAAGTGCCGCTATGAAGAGGGTAACTATTGAAATTCCTGCTGATAGCAGCCTTTTGAGGAAGTCAGGTCAGGCAAATGTATGGCTGGAGCGTTTAATTGGCCCAATTGAAAAAGCAAAGCTGGAGAGCCATAGTTCCCTAACTCTAATGAATGATATCGTGCATGCCACTTTGAAGGTATTTTCCTTCTCTCCCTTCTTTCCTTTGTTAAAATTTTTTATCTTTGGGATTCTTATTTCCCTTCCTTTTTTTAGTCCAATCTTATCGGCACAGAAATGATGAACAGAATCCCTCTCTTGGAGAAGATAGCACGTGATTCAGAGAAGATAACACGTGATTCTCAGTTGGAGGCGATCAATTGGAAGGAACAATTTGAGAGTGCACAAATTGATATGGAAGATTTACAAGAGTACCTTAGAGCAGCAGGCGCGGGCTTTAACTTCAGAGTTAGCGATTGTAAAAGCTTCCTCAAGCCAAG
Organism: Nicotiana sylvestris; assembly: GCF_000393655.2. NCBI lineage: Eukaryota > Viridiplantae > Streptophyta > Magnoliopsida > Solanales > Solanaceae > Nicotiana > Nicotiana sylvestris. Next base: position 1,806,115 of record NC_091058.1, read on the forward strand.
TAGAAAAAGAAAAAGAACATTTCGAATCCTCCTTCTCAGAGCAACTATCTAAGGCCAGTGAAGAGAACTGAGAGTTGAAGGCTCTTTTGAGTCAAAAAGAAGTTTACGTTGGGGAGCTCGTGCAAAGCTTAACTAAAGCACAAGAAGACCTTCGAGTCTCTGCTGATAAGGTGCGTGCTTTAGAGAGATCCCATGCCTCTCTTCAAGCTTCTTATAACTTCGCCTTGCCTGAAAATGAAGAGCTAAAGAATGAGATTGCTGATTGGGAAAATGATTATGAGATCCTTGAAGAAAAATCTGCTGTTGAGGTAAGTTGCGCATTTTTGAATTCACGTCGTGATACCCTAATTGAAGCTAGCCAAGAAAACTTCAACCTGGAGTCGGAGTTAGCTAAGATCAATGAAGCCATTGAAAAAGCTCAGCAAACTCAGGACTTCCCTTCTCCCGTGGTTGAAGCTCCCGTGAATGTTGAAGTTGACACGGGTATCCCAACTCTTTCAAGCCCAATCGAGCCTGTTGCTGCAAGCCAAGTTGAAACCGCATCACTTGATGCACCTGCCCAAATTGAGCCCGCTGCTATTGATGCTCCTGCTTAAGTTCCACAAACTTCTCAGTGACCAGTTTTAATCATTTGAATGATTTTGTTTTTGTATTTATTTTGGAAAATTGTAATCAAACCCTTAGCTTCATTTGAGGGTTGGTTTTGGAAATGCAAGTCCCCAAGTCTTTTATGGGGCAATTTGTATAAACAATTTCATAGTTTTATGACTAAGTTCGTACTTAGTCTTCAGTTTTTAAGTATTAAGAAGTTTTTCATGTTATTATCTTAAACTTCTGTCTGCTTTATTCTTGCCTTTATTTTTAAGGACTTATAGAATAATTTGCATTTTTGTTCTTCGAAAATGCTTCTGTTAATCTCATGACTAACTCATTTAAACATGAGTTTTATAAAAGAAGGCCCTTTTATATTTCGACACTTAATGAAGAAGACGTCTCAACTTTATAATGGTGTTATCATACGATAAAAGAAATAGGAACACACATGTTTCTTTGAAATAACTTTGACAAGTTTTGAATAATACTTTACATGTATTTGAATTACATCTATAACTTTCTCGTAACTGTTTTTCTTGTAACAGATTTTTACAAAAGAAGAATAATAGACACGGGGTTTTTCCTTATAACTCGTTTTAGTACATAGCCTTTACCCTAACTATAGTGAGGTTTTTCTTTGGCCTTAGCTCGTGGCCCCATCTCGTGACTTTGTGACTTTTACTCTCCACTTGACTATTTTAGGCTTGATTTTTCCTCAATCTTCTTTGCCTTATTTATACACATGTCTGTGTATATTATGTAGTCCCCCAAGTGTTTTAGTGTTGAAGTATGAAGCCTCGAGCACTTGATAGTTTCTCTCATTTGGTCCTTTTCCTGAAAAGGAAAAACATACGGGACTCGGAGGTGCGATTATAGATGAAGACTGCTTAACCCGTTTGAATTTCTATCAGAATAATTGTAACCCTAGGCCAGGAATTTTAAGTTATTCCGTGTGTTTTACAGGTCGTGACTCATTATTTAGTACGGGTTAGCCTTTTGCCTATCATCTAAAATCATTAGTAAAATTTTAACAATTTAAAAATTAAATTTAAAATGGTGATACCTGACCGTGGGTATTCCTTAGAAATAGTATCTCTTCAAATGAACAACATTCCAATGTGAAGGTAGTATCTTGCCATCCATTGTCTCCAGTTCATATGCTCCCTTTCCTACAATATCACGAACTCTCTAGGGTCCTTCCCATGTTGGACTTAATTTACCCGCGTTAGTTGCTTTTGTAGATTGAAAAACCTTTTTAAGCACGAAGTCCCCCGCTTTGAAGAATCTGAGGCATGCTTTTCGGTTGTAATATCGTTCTATGACTTGCTTTTGTGCTGCCATTCTTATTAATGTAGCTTCTCTCCTCCCCTCGAGTAAATCTACATTGACCCATATCTCCTTGTCATTAGATTCTTGTGTCGCCTGTGTGAACCGTGTACTTGGTTCCCCTATCTCAACCGGAATTAAAGCATCAACTCCATAAACCAATGAAAACGATGTTTCTCCTGTACTTATTTTTGCAGTTGTGCGATATGCCCATAAAACTCTAGGTAACACTTCAGGCCAGTTACCTTTTAATTCCTCTAATCATTTCTTTAAATTATTGATAACAACCTTGTTCGTTGATTCTACTTTCCCATTACCTACCAGATGATAAGGTGTAGACGTAATCCTTTTAAATTGCCAACTTTGAAAGAATTCCGTGATTTGAGCTCCAATAAATTAAGGTCCATTATCACACACGATTTTCTTTGGTACACCAAATCGGCATATGATATTTCGCCAAATAAAATCTTTGACTTCCTTTTCTCGTACCTATTTAAATGCTCCTGCCTCCACCCATTTAGTAAAATAATCAGTGAGTACGAGCAGAAACTTTACCTGTCCTTTTGCTTGTGGTAATGGACCCACGATATCCATTCCCCATTTCATAAATGGCCATAGCGCAATGACCGGATGTAATAACTCTGCAGGTCTATGCATATTGATACCGTACCTTTGACATTTTATCACATTTAGCCACGAAACTTTCTGCTTCTTCTTCCATTTTAGGTCAGTAATAACCTGTCCTAATTAAGGTTCTTACCAATGACCTTCCTCATGCGTGATTCCCGCAATGTCCCTCGTGTATTTCTTTCATTACATACTCCGTTTGTGAAGGTCCGAGGCATCTTGCTAAGGGACCACCGAATATTTTACGACATAAATTGCCTTGCTTTAAGCAGTACCGAGCAGCCTTCTTTCGAAGCGCATGAGCTTTTTTCTTATCATCAGTGACGATACCATATTGCAAAAAAGCAACAATCTCGTTCCTCCAATCCCAAGTTAAATTATTAAAATATACCTCATTCTTATCAGGATCGAGAACTGAATAAAATAAATGTATAACTGAGGCGTTTGCATCGCTTGCTACATCAGCTGCAGATGCGAGATTAGCTAGGGCGTCCGCTTTAACATTTTCATCCCTTGGTATTTGTATAACTTTCCAGGTTTGAAATTGCTTTATCAATTCCCGTACATTTTCTAAGTATTATTGCATCCTTGCTTCCCTAGCTGTATAAGTCCCCAGCATTTGATTAACCACGAGTTGCGAATCACTCTTTATTATAATCTGATTTATGCCAAGCTTTTGTGCCAATTCTAGACATGCAATCACAGCCTCATACTCCGCTTCATTGTTAGTTATGGAGTGACATTTAATAGCTTATCGAATGGTTTCACCCGTAGGTGGTACCAAGACAATCCCTAAACCTGCACCTTTTACATTAGATGAGCCATTAGTGAATAAAGTCCAAGTTCCCGGGTTAGCTCCATTGAATACCTGTAATTCTTTTTCTGCTTCTAATTGTATCTCATGGCTAAAATCAGACATAAAATCAGCTAACACTTGTGATTTTATAGCAGTTCTAGGTTGGTATGTGATTTCGTATTCACTTAACTCTATTGCCCACTTAGCTAACCTACCTGATAACTCATGCTTTTGTAATATATTACCTAAAGGGTAGGTAGTTACTACAGCGATAGGATGACACTGAAAGTAAGGTCTTAACTTTCTAGATGTCATGATTAATGCAAGTGAAAGTTTTTCTAACTGAGGATACCGCGTCTCCGCATCTAACAAAGATTTACTAACATAATAGATAGGGGATTGTTTACCTTATTCTTCTTGGACCAAAACAGCGTTTACCGCAACTTCCGAAACAGCAAGGTAAATGAGTAGTCTTTCCCCAGCCTTTGGTTTTTCCAGTAAAGTTGGATTTGATAAGTACGTTTTCAAATTCCTGAGTGCCTGTTGACATTCCTCATTCCATTCAAAATGATCCTGCTTCTTAAGGGCTGAGAAGAATTTAAAATACTTCTCTGATGATTTAGAAATGAATCTTCCCAAGGCTACAATTCTCCCTGTTAATCTTTGAACTTCTTTCTTGTTTGAAAGTATATCAAGAATTTCTTCAATGACCTTAATCTGTGTAGGATTCACTTCAATACCACGGTTAGAAACAAGAAACCCCAAAAACTTACCTGATGCAATGCCAAATGCACATTTTTCGGGATTTAACTTCATATTAAATTTGCCAAAATTGAAAATGTGCCAGATAAGTGTGATATGTGATCTTTTGAATACTGAGTTTTAACAAGCATATCATCTATATATACCTCCATAGTCTTTCCTAAATGCTCTTGAAACATTTTGGTAACTAACCTCTGATACATTGCACCTACATTCTTTAGACCAAAGGGCATTACTTTATAATAGTAAGTCCCCTTGTCTGTTATGAATGAAGTTTTTTCTTCATCTCCCGGATCCATTTTAATCTGATTATAACCTAAATATGCATCTAAAAAACTTAATAGTTCGTGACCTGCAGTTGCATCAATCAATTGATCTATGTGGGGTAGTAGAAAAGAATCTTTAGGGCAAGCTTTATTAAGATCTGTGTAATCTACACAAACCCACCACTTACCGTTCTTCTTTGGCAGTACAACAGTGTTAGCTAACCAGTTAGGATACTTTACCTCACGAATAGAACCAATTTTTAGCAATTTTTGGACTTCTTCTTGAATCACCTGATTCTTGAAAGTTCCTTGCTTTCTTTTCTTTTGCTTGACAGGAGGGTATGATGGATTTTCATTTAGTTTATGAGTCATCACCTCCGATGGTATTCCTGTCATGTCAGAGTGGGACCAAGCAAAGCAATCCACGTTAATTTTCAAAAATTCAATTAACTTACCTCTCATACCTTGGCTAAGATTGGCTCCAACATAGACTTTTTTATCAGGCCATTGAGCAAATAACACCCAGGCTCTAATTCCTCTATTGTTGTTTTGATATTTTCATTCTCTTCTGGTTCTTGAATGGTATCAGGCCTTGAATCTACATCTGTTTGCCCTTGTTCAGTTGAGGTTTGTGTTGTGGTGTCCTCAACTGCCTTCTGTGATTGCTATTTACCTTTATTTCTCGTGCTTGTATCTGCAACAGAGTTGAGAGCCCTAGTTGTATGTTGATCTCCACGAATTTGACAGATTCCCCATGGCGATGGAAATTTAATAACTTGATGCAAGGAACAACATCTATTTCGTGGATCCATGGTCTCCCAAGAATCATGTTGTAAGTCATCTCCATATCTACCACCTAGAACTTTGTATCTTTGATGACTCCTTCAGCGAATGTGGTGAGTGTTACCTCTCCTTTCGTGAGGACACTAGAATTATCAAATCGAGATCGAGTATGCGCCTTTGGTATCACTTTATCTTCAGCTTGCATCTCACGTAATACTCTTAGCAAAATAATGTTCACGGAACTACCTGGATCAATCAAAACTCGTTTTACATTAGTATCATGTACAATTAAAGATATTATCAGTACGTCGTTATGAGGGGTTAATACGCCATCTGCATCTGCGTCATTGAATATAATGTTGTCTTCCTCTAAAACATGCCGCACCCGTTTCCCTTGGGTAATTGTTACTTTGGAAATTTTGTTAGCTGCAGTATATGATATACCATTGATGTCTTCACTCCCACTTATAACGTTGACGGTTCTTTTGGGAGAAGGTGGTTTTGGAGGCTCCTGCCTGTTCTTCATGTAAGCTTGCTTGCCTTTCTCACTGAACAACTCAGTAAGATATCCTTGTTTTAATACATGATCAACTTCACTTTGTAAAAATTTGCAATCTGCTATTTTATGTCCGTGGTCATTATGAAACTCGCACCAATGGTCAGGGTTGCACCTGTTTGGATTCGATCTCATTTTCTTTGGCCATCGAACCTTATCTCCCATGCTTCTCAAAACAGCTACGATCTCGGAGGTGCTGACGTTGAAGTTGCAACCACCGAATCTCGCTTTTAAATTTCTACCATCATCTCGTGACTCATTGTTGTTTCGCTCGTTCCTGAATCTTGATGAAGAACCTGATTCTCTGTTTCTTGATCTGTGATCGTACCTTTGATTATCCTGCTTTGACCGTGAGTCCTTTCCCGCAGGTCCCATGTAAGGCTCGTACCTATTTTTGTCGGATCTTTTTTCGGTCTCCGCACGTCACGACTTACTTTTTCTTCTTTTTGAAATCGTGGAACAGTATCTTCCTCAATCATCAGCTTCGTGTTATACCTGTTATAAATATCATTCTTCATTGTAGCTGGGAATTCTTGAAGGCTTTCCTTGAGTCTCCTCGTAGCTTTCGAGCTTTTTTCATTCAAATTACTTGTGAAAGCTATAGCTGCCCAGTTGTCAGGTACACGTGGCAATGTCATTCTTTCACGTTGAAATCTGTCCACGAATTCTCTATGAAGTTCTGAGTCCCGTTGCTTGATTTTGAAAATATCCTCCATTCTTTTCTCTACTTTTTGAGCTCCCGAGTGTGCTTTGATGAAAGAATCTGCAAGCTCAGCAAAAGAATTTATAGAATTTTAGGGTAAAAGAGAATACCATGTTAGCGCTTCTTTGGTGAGCATTTCACAAAAAATTTTGACTAATACTGATTCAATCTCCTACTTAGTCAAATCATTGCCTTTTACGCCCATTGTAAATGTAGTCACGTGATCTCGTGGGTCTGTTGTTCTATCATATTTTGGAATATCAGGCATCTTGAACTTTTTTGGAATTGGGAGTGGAACAACACTTGGCTTCCAGGGTTATTGCGAATATCTATCCATATCTACCCCTTTGATTATGGGCGGCACCTCGGGTATCTGCTCTATGCGCCCACTTTGCTCCTTGAGCTGTTTCTGCATGGTTAATACTAAATTTTGTAAATCAGAATTAATTACATTACCTGGTTCTCTCTCCTGTGATTCACCGGGAGTTCCAACGCTGCCTGAGTTAACAAGCCCGGAACGAGGGTTTTCCAAAGTGTTATTATTTGGAGTAGGTGTGGGTTTTGCAACATGTAATTGGTTAACAAGTGTCTCAACAGCTTTGTTGACCTGAACAACAATTAATTTCTGCAAAGCTTCATCAACAGCTTCAGCATTTTCAAATTGAGCATGCTCGTTTATTTGAGACCCATCAGGAGCACCCTCACGAGATTGTCGTGGAGAGTCTCGTGGAGTAGGAGCTTGAGTGTTAATATTCTGTAGATCTCCCTAATTTTGTTGGTTCTCTTGGTTTCCTTGAGTGTTGTCATTGTTGTTCGACATAATTGATGCAACAAGGAAAGTTAAGTGAAAAGAAAATAGATTATCAGTTTCCCGGTAACGGAACCAGTTTGTTTAACCAAAAAATAAAATTTTAGTCAAAGCTAGAATTTAGAAGAACACGGGTTACTGATAATCAAAAAAATGTATAAAAGGAAGTAATTTAGGTAGAGAGTAATCAAGAGAAAAACAAGTAAACCAAAGTTTATTCCAATAGTGTCTTGTGTCCTTACAATTGATCAGATATCTCCCTTTTATAGATATGTTGGAGATATACGTTTTGCCCAAATCATAATGAGGCTATTATGAGTAATTTAAAGACATTGAATGCTACGTTACATAATCATTACATTCAATACAAATTCTTTAACGTATTCCACATTTAATGCCTATTAAATGTCGCATCTGCACTCTTTTCTATTGTCAGATTCATTCCTTTTGATTCTCGGACATAAATGACTTAGATAGGTACGGACGCTGAGTTATTTAAATAACTGCCCGTGCCTCTTCCTCTACCATTTGCTCGTATCTGTTGCAACTCATGCCTCTTGACTAATTGTAATTCTTTAACCATTTGACCAGTCTACGTGTCTTGATACGTCACCTTTATATTTAAATATAATTTTTCCCAATACAACTTCCCATTTAGCAAGGCCACAAGTGGAATCTATCTACGAATTAGGATGTGACTCTACTAGTGATGATTGTAAACTATTTAGGATTGACGAGGAAGAAGCACTCGATGAAATTCTCGCATTGAAAAATGGTTCCGGGAGAAAAATTTATAAAACCTCAGGTAGAAAGATTGGCTCTTTGTTGTCTAGACTCTAGTAGGCAATGTTTGGCATTCATACTTGGAGCATTTCATTGGTTTGGTTTCCTACCAGGGTTTTTCGTGGTTTCATTTAATATTTCAGATGAAAAGTACAGAGAGATACCATTGCAGAGACGATATTCTTTCCCCCCATATCCACGTGCAACGTTGATGTGGGTGTATCAGTATTGGAAGACGATGTCAGTGGCGGAGGCATGAATATTGTCAAGGGGGGTCAAAAAAAAAAAAGTTAAAAGGTTGACCTTACAAAGGTTTTGAACACCCTTAACCACTAAGCTATGCTTTTGAGTTGTGCCAAAGGGATTCAAAATATAATAACTAGAGGTAAAAAACATATTTTGCCTTACATATACAGTGCAATGTTTCGGCGAAGGTGGTTCGGGTGAACATCCTTCCGCCCCTAAATCTGCCCTGGACGATGTGCTTAGTGTTTTTTATAACAACGAGGCAACTTTTAGTTTATGGGTAATGAAAAACTATGGTGTCATAGAATCTTGGACAAAAATACTCAATATACCAAGTAATGGGTTTCATTTTATCATGCCCATATATAGGTTTTCCGATGGTGAAATGCTACTTCGCTACAAGATTGGATGGAAAGTCTTGTATATAGGACATCCGATGGATCGTTTGGATTAAGCAATCGGATATGGCCTCAAGCTTGTGATGATATTACTGCAATCAAAATTCACGAGGATGGCTTTGTTTACACAGAAAATTTGATCTCTTCGAAATCAGATCATTAATTTGTGTGCTGGCCGTCTAAATAATAAGTATGATTCTCATTAGTTAGTATTAGCTAGTACATGCTTCTGTAAGATTAAATTTTTTATTGCTTTCTAGTTGTTTTTGTCCCTCAAAAGGAAAGATCCCTCACTTGGGTTTGTCCAACTTTTAGCTTTTAATTTGTTTTAAGATTTTGTGGACTTTTTTAAGCACCTTTTGCAACTTAAAAGTTATTTGGTCGGGTTAAAAGTCAATCCAAACACTTTTTAGTTTATTCAATATAAAAGCAAATTATTTTACGAACTATTTTTTTTGGATCTAATCTACGTGGACCTATTTGACTTAGTATAAAATTTAAGAAAGAACGAACAGTACATTTATAACTTGTGGTCATAATATTTATATGACTTTAATTATTTTGAAACTTGCGTTAATCATGCCAGAGTATTTGTGTAGTTATAAAAGCTTCTCATTGAAAATAGAAATGGATCATTCTTTTGAAAGGGATCGAAATGAAAATAAATTGAAACAGAAAAGTGTGTATATTAGTAAATCACTTAATTATTGCTTTGACAGTTCAAAATGACGTGTTGAATAATAGTTTAACATGTAACTGTAGAATATACGAAAAAACATATTGCATATCATATATGAGGGTGCTCGAATGTGTGTGTATTTCAGATTCTTTTACTCTTTCGTACAAAGACAAAATCAAAATTAGTTTTGGATTAGATGAAAAAAGAATTGAAAAGTGAGCCCTTTTCACTTTTTTAAACTTAAGGCATTGTTTACCCTTAAAATCCGATAACAACTAAATTTATAAGTGATTTTAAGGATATGTGGTTTTTTTGGCACAAATTGATGAATATAAGAATTCATAATAGAAATTAACAGTAAAATAAAACAAACCAATGTGATGAACAACTGTGGCCCTCAAGCTAAATCACCCTCGAATTAACTGAATATGCTATTGAAAAAGTATGAACTCGAATAGTAAAGCTTAAGAGAATATGAGAGAGAAAGATGTAGTATATTGCTTGATTATCAGTCAATGTGTCCGTCCCCTTACAAGATGATTGAGCCCCTGTTATATAGTAGAGGAATCCTATTTATGGTATAATCCTAATTACGGAAGTAAATCCCATGATGAGCGAATAACCGGTCCTGACTTGATACGTGCCGAGATCTCCGCCACGATCATTGCCCGATCACGGATATCTCGGCTTTCTATTATTTGACCTAGCAGGTTTCCTTCGATCTCGCTCGATTTCTTTCTTACTTCGGTCTCGACCACAGCTGGTCTCGATCTTGATCGGCCATTGATTCACGAGCTTACCAACCCATATCCGTACCATGACCCGATATAACCAACACCGAGCCTAGATCTTCCACCCAGATTTCGGTCAATCATATACAAAAGTAGGAAAACCTGATTTTGACCGCATATCGGTGTAGGACCTGATTTTGAAAAGGTGGTACTTTCTGGAACTTGGGAACTTTTTGTCTTTTGCAAGTATATTGGATTGCATAATCGTTTATCACGATGATAAAGAAAAGCTTATGGTCATTTGGTTAGGAAATAAGTTATCCCATAATTAATTATTTTGGGATTAGTTATTCTAATATTCCTTCCGGTTCAAAATAAGTGATTTTTTGGCCTTTTTCTTGTGGTCCAAAATAAGTGATTTTTTCAGATTTCAAGAATGAATTAATTATTTTTTTCCTATATTGTCCTTGGAGTAAATAGTGTTGGAATATGTGTTAGAAGTGTTTATGTGAGATAGTAAAGGTTAATATGGTCAATTCTATTGCTAATTAATGCTAAAAAGCGGATTTCTTAATCTGTGTGAAAACATCCAAAAAATCACTTATTTTGGACCGGAGGGAGTATGAGTTATTGATGTTTGGCTTAATGTATGTATATTTTAATGTATATTGCCTCACATTTTGCTCATGTCTCGTAGATTGAGATGTATAATATAATAATTTGTGCTAATTTGTGGCATTTCTATGTGTAGGAATCATTTGGATGCAATTTGGGAAGAAAGTGCGTGAATTGATACGAAAATAGGACGAAAAACCAAAAGTGTGAATTTGAGGGCCACATGAAGCGTGGGGCGCTAGCTGTGGCGCTCAAAACAGAATGCTAAAAAGGTGAGCGCCAGGGCCAGGGCGCCACGCTGCCCTGGACGCTCAAAATGTGAACATGTCCTATTTCGTCCGGGACTTAGTTATTTCGGCCCTATACGGTCCCAACTCATATAAAAGGGGTCTTAAACCTATTTTGAAGAGGGGAGCACGTTTTTGAGAGAACTTTTGACGAAGGGAGAGCACAGAGCTGCCGTGGAGGTCGAGTTTCATATTTTCTCCCCCAAACTTAGTAATTTTTATGTTTCTTTGTATGATTTATTGTTTGACTACCATTCTATGTGGAGCTAAAATTCGCGTTCTAGGTTGTGGTTCTTTCATGATTATTGTTATTCCAATATTGATTTTGATTTCTTAGTTTATCGTATTTGTTTACTTATTCAATCATGTGCTTAATTATTTGATTGTTTGATCTCCAATTGAATACTATTTACGAATCTAGAATTGAAGTCGGAGGTGGGAATCCTAGATTGCATATAGGATTGAGTAGAGCAAGTTCTTGAACTTGAGCATCGGGGAATGTATTCGCGGTTAGGAAAGACATATACCTAATTGTCTTGCTTGGTTGATGTACAGGAATTATGAATGCATTCTTGTTAGTTCTAATTCCATAGACATATAGGCGTTAGGTTAGCTTAAATAGGCGAGTAAGAACTCGACAGATTCTTATGAGCGATATTAACCATGTCAACCAATAAGCTAGATAAATTAGTTAGTCAATTTAAGTGAAGAATACAATAGGAATGTTAGATAGCCCATAACCCTAGATCGTTTTCATAACATTGATAACATAAAAACCTGCTCTTCCTATATTCAAACTTCATTATTTGTTTTTCTTTATGTTAATTAGTTTAGAATCAAATACTTTTAGTTTTAATTCTTGTTTAGATAGTTAGGATGGTCTAATTTAGTTAATAGTTAATCATAAGTCCTCGTGGGTTCGATATCCGATTTTTAGTCACTTTATTACTTGACGACCGCGTATACTTGCGTGTGCCCTTGGCCGCACAGTTATCCCACCTTTCCATAAGAATAAAAAATACTACAATTCCGGAATAACTAATCCCGGGATTAGTTATACCACGATTTTATCCCAATTAAATATGAAAAAAACTCATCTTAAATTTAATTCCGAAATTAATTATCCCTAATCCCTCGTACTAAACGAGCCCTCGAAGTGCAGGCTGAGCCCATTGCAAATAGTTAATTTGCATGTTTACATCGGAATAACTCAAGGAGCTTGTTCTAAAATTCATGGAATTGAGTTATTTACATCAGATAATATCGGAATACCTTAAGGAAAGCTATTGACCTCATCCACCGATTATATTATTTCATACCATCTTTATAAACAAACAAGTACTTAAACTCATTTAAACTAGTCAAGTTTAAATGTCAACGTGATATTAATTTCTAATCATATGCTCTTTAACACACAACCTAGATTTGCCTAGTTATATTACATCTACCGCATAAAGTAAGATTACTCATTAAATCGATAATATAATTTGGTTATTATATAATCTATTAATATTAGTACTTACATGATGTGCGGTATTATTAAAAAATATTAGTCATATCAAAGTTTGATCTGATTTTTTGAAGTATGTTAGATCATACGGTCTAACAAAATTATTATTGCCCTCTTGTCTACCCAATAATAAAAGTTTTATGTAATTAAATTAAACAACTCATATAATCATTGAATAGCCTTTGGATGATTGTCAAGTATCATAATTATATAGGTTGTGCTACAAATAATCTAAAAATATAACATGATTCAAAACTAATAAGAATATACTATAATTAAATGAGTCTAAAAAATTCTTTATTTATTACATATATTTTTAACTTCATTTGTTATTTTTCATCATCATTATCACAATCTTCAACCCTTTCCTACTTATTACATGTGGTGAACGGTTATAAAGTAGTTCATTTGTAAGCACATGTTTATTTTATTTAGAAGTAGTCCCATAAGAATAATAATTCGTCTATGTGATATAAAATTGTATTCCTTGAATTTAAAAGGTATTTTAATTCATTTGAAGTCAAGATTATTATTGGAATGAGCACTTTTTGTCCAACATGTTTTCTATGAAACTTAGCTTCAGTAACTCGATTTATGTGTCTTATAATGATTAACCCGCCTATTACCCAAAAATAATGTGATGACCCAAAGTTCATCACTTGTTTTAAAACAAAATTTTCGTGTTCTGAGGCCTTGAAAACTTTATTTAAAGTCACCTCAATTTGTGTGCGTAGTTCGGGCGCGTAGACGGAAAGCTTAAATATGATAATCTATGAAAATATGAGAAATAGAAATTTTAGAGTTAAAATTTTGATTATGGTTGACTTTGGTCAACATTCTTAGCAAACGGATCCGGAACCGTGTTCCGACAATCCCGGGATGTCCGCAGTAACATACGGGACTTGGGCGTATGCCCGAAAATGAATTCCGAGGTCCCAAGCCTTAGAAATCAATTTTTGAAAGAAATTGTTTTACTGAATTATCTAAGGAATAAAGAAAAGAATTAATGTTTGAAACCATTGTTATCGGGCCCGTATTTTGGTTCTAGAGCCCGGTACAAACTTGTTATAGTATTTGAAAGATAACTGTGAAATTTGGCGAAAAAAAGGAGTTTATTTGACGTGAGTTTGACTTCCGGTTGAAGAGTTATGAACTTTGAGAGTTATTGATGAAAATGTTGAGTTTTGAGGTTTAATTCATGATTTTACATGTTATTTTGATGATGTGATCGCACGAGTAGGTCCATATGATGTTTTTGAGTTAGTATGATATTTGGTTTGGAGCCCTGAGGGCTCGGATGAGTTTCGGGATATTTTTACACTTAGGGAAAAGTTACAAATTCAGAGAAGTTGCAGGTCACTGAAGCCAGGTCTCGCGGTCCGCGGTGGAAGCTTCGTGGCCAGAGTGGGGACTTCGCGACCGCGGTGGTATTTGTGCGGTCCGCGGTGAGCAAGGCCAAGCCTTCGCGGCCGCACTCGATTTCTTGCGGTCCGCGGTGGAGCTCCGCGGTCGCAGTCATTTTTATGCGGTCCGCGGAGAGGGTCTGAGAGGAGTATATTTAGACGGACTTTTCAGTTATTTTTCACTTTTCAAAACTCTAACACATAAGAGGCGATTATCCAAACGCTCCTTCTTCTCCCAAAACACTAGTAAGTGATTTTTAACTTATTTATTTCACTCTTTAACTACTTTTAACAAGATTTCATCCTAGAATCTAGGGTTTTCATGCTGGAATTGAGAATTTTGGGTAAAACCTAAGAATATTGAAATTTGGGGATTGAGACCTCAAATTGAGGTCGGATTCCAAAACCAATTATATATCCGGGCTTGGGGGTAAACGGGTAATCAGATTTTGGTCCGAATTTCGGGTTTGGACCAAACGGATCCGGGGTCGATTTTTGACTTTTTGGAAAAATCTTTATAAAACCTATTTTCATGCATTAGAATTGATTCATTTAGCATTTATTGATATCGTTAAGTAAATTGTGGCCAGATACAAGCAAGTTGGTGGTGGAAACAAGAGGTAAAGCGGTAGTTGAGGCTTGAATTGTGTTCGTTACATCGAGGTAAGTATTTGGTCTAACCTTAGCTTGAGGGATTAGGAGTTGTGCCCTATTTGCTATTTGTTTCTTATTGAGTATGACGTATAGGCATGGTGACGAGTATCTATCCGTTGGTGTCCAGAATAACCGTGAGTCTTATATTGTGATTTTCATGATCTCGTTGTATTATTCATGCATTGGTGAAGATTTCTAATTGTTGTGTAAAGTTGTGGAAAGAATTATGACCTATGAACATTGAGGAGCGTTGGCTCCAGTTGTATAAAGAATTGTGAAAGTATAAGTGATAATCGAAACTCTAGAGCATTGGTTCGAGTTGCGAAGTGAATTGTGAAGTAAAAGTGAGAAAGAAAAGAGATCATTATGTTGCCCCATTGCCGGGCTATTGTTGAGTTGCGGTTCCCTTGCATTGTGTTCTTAAATTATATTACCGATGCTTAGGTTGATGATTCTTTGTGCTAGGTGTTGAAACCAGTTGGGTTATAGTTGAGATAGTAGATGTTGGAACAAGTTTGGTTAAAGTTGTTTCTCCATTGCCGGGACGTATATACATGTACTGTTAAGTTCCCTTGCCGGGATGATATGGTCTATTGTTGATCCCTTGCCGGGACAGTTACGTATTATTAATGTTGACTGTATGTATTTGGAATGGGTTGCGCACTGCGACAGATATTATATTGGATTGGGTTGCACGTCGCAACAGATATTATATTGGATCGGGTTGCATGCCGCAACAGATAGTATATTGGATCGGGTTGCACGCTGCAACAGATATTATATTGGATCAGGTTGCACGCCGCAACAAATAGTATATTGGATCGGGTTGCACGCCGCAACAAATAGTATATTGGATCGGGTTACACAACGCAACAGATATTATTTTGGATCGGGTTGCACGCCGTAA
Organism: Nicotiana sylvestris; assembly: GCF_000393655.2. NCBI lineage: Eukaryota > Viridiplantae > Streptophyta > Magnoliopsida > Solanales > Solanaceae > Nicotiana > Nicotiana sylvestris. Next base: position 1,821,549 of record NC_091058.1, read on the forward strand.
CAGTATGGTTCTTGTATTGTTGTAGATATTGAGTTGTCCTTTCATATTTCATTAAGTTTCTGTTGGTCCTGATATGTTTCCCCGAAGCATGTACCCTCTCTTAATGTAAACTGCTTATTCCTGTTTATTTTTCGCCATATATTATATAACTGCACAGGTTTATCTAGAGTCTGGTCCTAGCCTCGTCACTACATCGTCGGGGTTAGGCCAGGCACTTACCTGCACATGGGGTCGATTGTGATGATACTACACTCTACACTCTGTGCAGATACCGGAGCGACACTTGATCAACAGCGGTAGGGGAGCCAGCCTTCAGTCCACCGAAACACCGAGGTAGCCTTGCATTCGTCCGTAGGCCCGACATCTCCTCTATCCTTTATTATGTTCTGTTATCTCATGTATCCGAGACAAACAGTGTTATTTTCCTTCAAACTGTTGTATGTAGTACTCTTAGTAGTCCGTGGATATGGTGACACCAGTTTATGGGTAGAGGCATGTGTTGACTTTCAAAATATTTTGGTATTATATTTATTTAAGACATCCGCTTAAATCTCATGTTCCGATGTCATTTAGATGTTTATCACTTGTTAATATAAGTCGTAAAAGGATTAACACAGAAGAGTTAAAGATTTCTAAGTTCATGACTTGCCTAGATTCTACGAGTAGGCGCCATCATGACTCCCGATGTTGGAAATTTCGGGTCGTGACAAGTTGGTATCAGAGCTCTAGGTTACATAGGTCTCACAATTCACGGATAAGCTCAGTAAAGTCTGAGGGATCGGTACAGAGACGTCTGTGTTTATCCCCTAGAGGCTACAAAGTTAGGAAAAACTTCACATTTATTCTTTCATGTCGTGCGGTTCTGTTTCTCAATGCTAATTGAATTTCTACTTTGTTCTTTCACAGATGGCGAGAACACGCGCTTCCTCATCTACCACTTAGCAGCTCGAGCCCCCAGCAGTAGCTCCCACGAGGGGTAGAGGGCGAGGCTGAGGCCGTGCCAGAGGCCGAAGTAGGGGTAGAGCTCAGCCCCGAGCAGCAGCCCCAGTAGCGGAGCGTCAGGTTGACTTTGATGATGAGGTTCCAGCTCCAGCAGCTCCGGTGGGCCTAGCTCAGGTCCCAGAGGGGTTTATTGCTACCCCAATCCTTCAGGATGCTCTTGTCCTATTAATGGGCCTCATGGAGAGTGTCACCCGAGCGAGCTTGCTTCCTATAGCACCAGCCGCCTCTCAGGCTGGAAGAGGGGCGCATTACGGAGCAGGTAGCTCCTCAGATCCAGAATCCAGTGGTTCAGCCAGTTGGAGCAGTTCAGCTGGGTGTGGTAGCTCATACCGGTGATAGAGCGGCTATGTTTGCCGATGCTTTGTGGAGGCTGGATAGGTTCACCAAGATCTTCACTTCCACTTTCAACAGTGCATCTACTGAGGATTCCCAAGATTATCTAGACAGTTGCTACGAGGTTCTCAGGAACATGGGTATTGTTGAGACTAATGGGGTCGATTTTGCTACATTTCACTTGTCTGAATTTGTCAAGACTTGGTGGAGGGATTATTGCTTAGCTAGACCAGCCGGATTGTCAGCCTTGACTTGGGAATAGTTCACACAGCTATTTCTGGAGAAGTTTCTCCCCATTACTCAGTGAGAGGCTTATCGGAGATAGTTTGAGCGCCTTCAACAGGGTTCCATGATGGTTACCCAGTATGAGACCAAGTTCATTGACTTAGCTCGCCATGCTCTTGTCATACTTCCTACCGAGAGAGATAGAGGGTAAGGAGGTTTATTGAGGGTCTTATTCAGCCGATTCGCCTTCAGATGGCTAGGGAGGCTGGGAGTGAGATCACTTTTCAGGAGGTGGTCATGGGTCGGATAACAGGCCCTGTCATTCAGGTAGATACAATATTCCAATCAGCAGTCCTACAGTGTACCACCAGCTCCTATTAGTGCACCGCCGCTCCAGAGTTTTCGGGGTGATCATTCGGGTCGCCAGGGTCAGTCTCAATTTCCTCAGCCACAGCACTCAAGTGGATGTTTTAAGTGTGGTGAGTATGGTCATATCAGGAGGACTTGTCCGAGGTTGGTGGGTACTCAGTCGCAGTAGCAGGGTTCCCATGCTATGGTCCAGGCACCAGGTGTTCCACAGCCTGCCCAGCCAGCTAGAGGTGGGGGTAGATGTGCTAGAGGTGGAGGTAGAGGATTTAGAGGTGGAGCTCAGACCGCTAGAGGTGGAGGTCAGCCAGCTGCAGGACATCCCAGAGATATAGTCCAGGGTGGTGGGGCCCAGCCCCGATGTTATGCTCTTCCAGCCAGGCCCGAGGCTGAGGCTTCAGATGCGGTTATCACAGGTACTATTCTGGTTTATGATAGAGATGCTTCAGTGTTATTTGATCCAAGGTCCACCTACTCGTATGTGTCATCCTATTTTGCACCGTATTTGGTTATGCCTAGTGATTCATTGAGTGTTCCCGTTTATGTGTCTACACCGGTAGGTGATTCTATTGTAGTTGATCGAGTCCATTTTTCTTGTATTGTGGGGATTGGGGGTCTTGAGACTCGTGTAGATTTGATACTTCTGTATATGGTAGATTTCGATGTTATATTGGGAATGGACTGGCTATCCCCTTACCACGCTATCTTGGACTGTCATGCCAAGACTGTGACCTTAGCTTTACCAGGTTTGCCTCATTTAGAGTGGAGAGGGACTCTTGGTCATTCTACCCGTAGTGTTATCTCTTATGTGAAGGCTCGGCGCATGGTCGAGAAGAGGTGTTTGGCCTATTTGGCATATGTTTGTGATTCTAGTGCTGAGGTTCCCTCTATTGATTCTGTGCCCGTTGTTCGTGAGTTTCCTGAGGTATTCCCTTCAGACTTGCCGGGTATGCCACCCGACAAGGATATTGATTTTTACATTGATTTGGCTCCGGGCACTCAGCCTATTTCTATCCTGCTGTATCGTATGGCCTCGCCTGAGTTGAAAGAGTTGAAGGAACAGTTTCAAGACTTGCTTGAGAAGGGTTTCATTAGGCCCAATGTTTCGCCTTGGGGTGCGCCGGTGTTGTTTGTTAAGAAGAAGGATGGGTCGATGAGAATGTGTATTGATTACCGGCAGTTGAACAAGGTTACAATCAAGATTAAGTATCCATTGCCGAGGATTGATGATTTGTTTGATCAGCTTCAGGGTGCCAAGGTATTTTCAAAGATTGATTTGAGATCTAGCTACCATCAGTTGAGGATTAGGGCATCTGATGTCCCTAAAACAGCATTCCGCACTCGGTACGGGCATTATGAGTTCTTGATTATGTCGTTCGGGTTGACAAATGCCCCAACAACTTTTATGGAATTGATGAATCGGGTGTTCAGACCTTATTTGGATTCGTTCGTGATAGTCTTCATTGATGATATTTTGATATATTCCCGCAGTCGGGAGGAGCACGTACAACATCTCAGAGTGGATCTTCAGATTTTGAGGGATAGTCAGTTGTATGCTAAATTTTTGAAGTGTGAGTTCTGGTTGAGTTCAGTTGCATTCCTGGGTCATGTTGTGTCAGCAGAGGGTATTCAGGTTGATCCGAAGAAGATTGAGGCAGTCAAGAACTGGCTTAGACCAGCATCAGCCACAGAGATTCGGAGTTTCTTGGGATTGGCAGGCTACTATCGTCGGTTCGTGGAGGAGTTTTCATCTATCGCAACCCCGATGACCAGGTTGACCCAGAAAGGTGCCCAGTTCAGATGGTCGGACGAGTATGAGGCGAGCTTTCAGAAGCTCAAGACAGCTCTGACTACGGCACCGGTGTTGGTTTTGCCCACAGGTTCAGGGCCTTATACAGTTTATTGTGATTCTTCTCGTATTGGGCTTGGTGCAGTGTTGATGCAGGATGGCAAGGTCATTGCCTATGTTTCACGCCAGTTGAAGATTCATGAGAAGAACTATCCAGCTAATGATTTGGAGTTGCCAGCCATTGTTCACGCATTGAAGATTTGGAGACATTATCTGTATGGCGTGGCATGTGAGGTGTTCACGGATCATAAGAGTCTTCAGTATTTGTTCAAGCAAAAGGAGTCGAATTTGAGGCAGAGGAAGTGGTTGGAGTTGTTAAAGGATTATGATATCACTATCTTATATCACCCGGGAAAGGCCAATATGGTGGCCGATGCGTTGAGTAGGAAGTCAGCCAGTATGGGCAGTCTTGCTTATATTCCGGTCGGTGAGAGACCGCTTGCTTTGGACGTTCAGGCTTTGGCCAATCGGTTCGTAAGGTTGGATATTCTGAGCCTAGTCGGGTATTAGCTTGCACGGTTGCTCGTTCTTCTTTATTGGAGCGTATTCGTGATCGGCAGTATGATGATTCCCATTTGTGTGTCCTTAGAGACACGGTGCAATACAGAGGTGCCAAGCAGGTTACCTTAGATGATGATGGAGTTTTGAGATTGCAGGGTCGAGTTTGTATGCCTAATGTGGATGGACTCTGAGAGTTGATCTTAAAGGAGGCCCATAGTTCCCGGTACTCTATTCATCCGGGTGCCGCGAAGATGTATCAGGAATTGCGACAACATTATTGGTGGGGCAGATTGAAGAAGGATATTGTTGCATATGTGGCTCGGTGTTTAAATTATCAGCAGGTTAAGTATGAGCATAAGAGGCCTGGTGGTTTATTTAAGAGGATTGACCTTCCCGAGTGGAAGTGGGAGCGGATCACTATAGACTTTGTTGTTGGACTCCCCAGACTTGGAGGAAGTTCGATGCAGTATGGGTCATTGTTGATAGGTTGACCAAGTCAGCGCATTTCATTCCTGTGGCAGTCTCTTATTCATCCAAGAGGTTATGTGAGATCTATATCTGGGAGATTGTTTGTCTTCATAGTGTGCCTGTGTCTATCATTTCGGACTGAGGTACGCAGTTTACCTCGCGTTTCTGGAGAGAAGTTCAGCGAGGGTTGGGTACGCAGGTTGAGTTGAGCACAACATTTCATCCTCAGACGGACGGGCAGTCCGAGCGGACTATTCAGATTTTGGAGGATATGCTTCGAGCTTATGTCATTGACTTTGGAGGTTCGTGGGATCAGTTTTTCCCTTTAGTAGAGTTTGCCTACAACAACAGCTACCAATCGAGTATCCAGATGGCTCCTTATGAGGCTTTATATGGTAGGCGGTGTCGATCTCCGGTTGGATGGTTTGAGCCGGGAGAGGCTTGATTGTTGGGTACGGATCTGGTTCAGGAGGCTTTGGACAAGGTCAAGATTATTTAGGATAGGCTTCGTACAGCTCAGTCCAAGCAAAAGAGTTATGCAGACCGCAAGGTTTGAGATGTGGCTTTTATGGATGGAGAGCGGGTATTGCTTCGAGTGTCGCCCGTGAAGGGCGTGATGAGATTTGGGAAGAAGTGCAAGCTTAGCCCTAGATTCATTGGCCCGTTTGAGATTCTAGATCGAGTGGGAGAGGTGGCTTATAGACTTGCATTGCCGCCAAGCTTATTAGTCGTGCATCCAGTATTTTATGTGTCTATGCTCCGAAAATATCACGGCGATCCATCCCACGTGTTAGATTTCATCACTGTCCAGTTGGACAAGGACTTGTCTTATGAGGAGGAGCCGGTAGCTATTCTAGACCGGCAGGTTCATCAGTTGAGGTCAAATAGTTTTCCTTCTATTCTTGATCAATGGAGAGGTCATCCTCCTGAAGCATCGACCTGGGAGTTCGAGTCCAATATGCGGAGACGTTATCCCCATTTTCTCCCCGACTCAGGTACTTCCTTCTTCTGTCCGTTCGAGGATGAACAGTTGTTTTAGAGGTGGAGAATGTGATGACCCAAAGGTCATCATTTGTTTTAAAACGAAATTTTCGTGTTCTGAGGCCTTGAAAACCTCATTTAGAGTTACCTCGATTTGCATGCGCATTTCGGGCACGTAGCTGGAAAGCTTAAATATGATAATCTGTGAAAATATGAGAAATATAAATTTTAGATTTAAATCTTTGATTGTGGTTGACTTTTGTCAACATTCTTAGCAAACAGACCCGGAACCGTATTCCGACGATCCCGGGAGGTCCGCAGTAAAATATGGGACTTGGGAGTATGCCCGAAAATGAATTCCGAGGTCCCAAGCCTTAGAAATCAATTTTTGAAAGAAATTATTTTACTGAATTATTTAAGGAATAAATAAAAGAATTAATGTTTGAAACCATTGTTATCGGGCTCGTATTTTGGTTCCAGAGCCCGGTACAAACTTGTTATAGTATTTGAAAGATAACTGTGAAATTTGGCGAAAAAACGGAGTTTATTGACGTGAGTTGGACTTCCGATTGAAGAGTTATGAACTTTGAGAGTTCTTGATGAAAATGTTGAGTTTTGAGGTTTAATTCATGATTTTACCTATTATTTTGATGATGTGATCGCACGAGTAGGTCCATATGATGTTTTTGAGTTAGTATGACATTTGGTTTTGAGACCCGAGGGTTCGGGTGAGTTTCGGGATGTTTTGACACTTAGGGAAAAGTTGCAAATTCAGAGAAGTTGCAGGTCTCTGAAGCCAGGTCTCGCGGTCCGCGGTGGAAACTTCGCGGCCGCAGTGGGGACTTCGCGACCGCGGTGGGATTTGTGCGGTCCGCGGTGAGCAAGGCCAAGCCTTCGCGGCTGCGCTCGATTTCTTGCGGTCCGCGGTAGAGCTCCGCGGTCGCAGTCATTTTTATGCGGTCCGCGGAGAGGGTCTGAGATGAGTATATTTAGACGGACTTTTCAGTTATTTTTTACTTTTCAAAACTCTAAAACATAAGAGGCGATTTTTCAAACGCTTCTTCTTCTCCCAAAATACTAGTAAGTGATTTTTAACTTATATCTTTCACTCCTTAACTACTTTTAACAAGATTTCATCCTAGAATCTAGGGTTTTCATGGTGGTATTGGAAATTTTGGGTAAAACCTGAGAATATTGAAATTGGGGGATTGAGACCTCAAATTGAGGTCGGATTCCAAAATAAATTATATATCCGGGCTCAGGGTAAACGGGTAATCAGGTTTTGGTCCGAATTTCGGGTTTGGACTAAGCAGGCCCGGGGTCGATTTTTGAATTTTTGGGGAAATCTTTATAAAACCTATTTTTCATGCATTAGAATTGATTCATTTAGCATTTATTGATATCGTTAAGTAAATTATGGCTAGATACAAGCAAGTTGGTGGTGGAAACAAGAGGTAAAGCGGTAGTTGAGACTTGAATTGTGTTCGTTGCATTTCTAACCTTAGATTTCTAAGATTTCTAACCTTAGCTTGAGGGATTAGGAGTTGTGTCCTATTCGCTATTTGTTTCTTGTTGAGCACGACGTATAGGCATGGTGACGAGTATCTATGTGTTGGTGTCAAGCATGACCGTGAGTCTTATATTGTGACTTTCATGATCTATTTGTATTATTCATGCCTTGGTGAATATTTCTAATTGTTGTGTAAAGTTGTGGAAAGAATTGTGACCTATGAACATTGAGGAGTGTTGGCTCCAGTTGTATAATAAAGTGTGAAAGTATAAGTGATAATCAAAACTCTAGAGCATTGATTCGAGTTGCGAAGTGAATTGTGAAGTAAAAGTGAGAAAGAAAAGAGATCATTATGTTTTCCCATTGCCGGGCTATTGTTGAGTTGCGGTTCCCTTGCATTGTGTTCTTAAATTATATTACGACGCTTACGTTGATGATTCTTTGTGCTAGGTGTTGAAACCAGTTGGGTTATAGTTGAGATAGTAGATGTTGGAACAAGTTTGGTTAAAGTTGTTTCTCCCTTGCCGGGACGTATATACATGCACTGTTAAGTTCCTTTGCCGGGATGGTGTAGTCTATTGTTGATCCCTTGTCGGGACAGTTAAGTATGGTTATTGTTGACTGTATGTATTTGGAACGGGTTGCGCGCCGCGACAGATAGTATATTGGATGGGGTTGCATGCCGCAACAGATATTATATTGCATCGGGTTGCACGCCGCAACAGATAGTATATTGGATCGGGTTGTACGCCCCAACAGATAGTATATTGGATCGGGTTGCACGCCGTAACAGATATTATATTGGATCGGGTTGCACGCTGCAATAGTATGGTTCTTGTATTGTTTTAGATATTGAGTTGTCCTTTCATATTTCATTAAATTTCTGTTGGTCCTGATATGTTTCCCCGAAGCATGTACCCTCTCTTAATGTAAACTGCTTATTCCTGTTTATTTTCCGCCATATATTATATAATTGCACAGGTTTATCTGGAGTCTGGTCCTAGCCTCGTCACTACCTCGCCGGGGTTAAGCCAGGCACTTACCAGCACATGGGGTCGGTTGTGCTGATACTATACTATGCACTCTGTGCAGATACCGGAGCGGCACTTGATCAGCAGCGGTAGGGGAACCAGCCTTCAGTCCACCGAGACACCGAGGTAGCCTTGCAGGCGTCCGCAGGCCCGACGTCTCCTCTATCCTTTATTATGTTCTGTTATCTCATGTATCCGAGACAAACAGTGTTATTTTCCTTCAAATTGTTGTATGTAGTACTCTTAGTAGTCTGTGGATATGTTGACACCAGTTTTTGGGTAGAGGCATCTGTTGACTTTCGAAACATTTTAGTTTTATATTTATTTAAGACTTCCGCTTAAATCTCATATTCCGCTGTCATTTAGATGTTTATCATTTGTTAATATAAGTCGTAAAAGGATTAACACAGAAGAGTTAAAAATTTCTAAGTTTGTGGCTTGCCTAGCTTCTACGAGTAGGCGCCATCACGACTCCCGATGATAAGAAATTCCGGATCGTGACAAATAAGTTTTATAGTTCCTCATATACCCTTTTTTTTAAAACAAAAATTGTCTCTTATTTCGCAGACTATTGCATTATTTTATGCACTTTGTTATAATGACTTAGTGCATATTTTTTTTAAATCTTTGTTTATCCTTTTTTTTCTTTAGTATTTAAGTTTTTTTAGGGGTCGTTTGGTAGGATGTATTAGAAAAAATAATGCAAGCATTAGCTTTGTGCATTATTAATATCTTGTTTGGCATATTTTTTCAACTTGTGTATAATTAATACTTGTATTAGTTATACATCATACTTTGTATTATCCTATGTATAAGTAATTATTAAAGACAAAATTGTCCTTAAAATCCCTTAAAGCTAGAGAATATGGAGGACATTTTTGTAAACAACTATTTTTTTTAAAATTACGCATGGCATTATAATTTTTAAAACATCACACCAAACAGTAGATAAGAAATAATATCTGCATAACTAATGTTTGCATTACTAACACATGCAATACTAATTCATGCATTACTAACACATGCAATACTAATCCCTACATTACTAACACATGCAATACTAATCCCTGTATTACTAACACATGCAAGACTAATCCCTACATTACTAACACATACAATACTAATCCCTGCATATCTATGTTGCGTGGACTCTCCAAATAATGTGGTCCTACCATATGGGGTTGTCTTAAAACATTCTTGGATCATATCGTACCCACTCAAACCATTTTTTACCTTGTAATATGCAAGATGCTTATATAAACGATGGCATAGTCATGTGCCCTATGTGGAGGAAAAATGTGTGTTAACCTGCAGCCTTGACAGGTTAGATTTCCTTCGTGTAAACAAGCCCCGCACACTATAACATTTTGTTGACTAGCAATATTGATAGACTCATTTGATTTTGAGAATCTTGAAGAAAGAGTTGCTAATAATCTTGACTTCAAATGATTAACCCGCCTGAAGCAAAGAAAAGAGAAAAAAAGATGACTTATAGTTGCATCCCATTGGGGATGTGCCTGGAGGCTTCATTTAAGAAATCAAATAATCCAAGAGCGAGAATAAGAGACAACTTAATTACAGCAAGAAATTCAACAATTACAGCAATTGTACAGCAACAACAACAGACCTTACCCCTACCCTGGGGTAGAGAGGCTGTTTCCAAAATAGACCCCCGGCATCCTTCCCTCCAAGAACTTCCAACCTTGCTCTTGGGAAGACTCGAACTCACAACCTCTTGGTTGGAAGTGGGGGTTGCTTACCATCAGAGCAACCTCTCTTGTCTGCGTGATAGGAATTGTAATAATTACAATCAAGTGTTTCTCTATTTTATTCTACTTTCAAAACATAATAGGGTTGGCTCCATAAAATTAATTGCCTAAAGCCAAATTTTAATAAGAAGCCTTATACTTTTTTTATTAGTATGTATACGCATATATGCAAAAAAATTAATCTTGCCAAGTTTATCTTACTTATTGTTTATAGTATATATTCTTAAATGACGTAAAGTCTTCAACTTCGTATAGTAATATTATTATTTATATTAGAAAAGCATAATTTAAATAAATGAGATGTTAGAATTTGTATGGACGGATGTAGTCTATTTGGGCTTTGCCGCTTCTCTAGTTAAAGAAAAAAGAAGGTTTACCTCTAGCACAAGAAAAAGATGAAGAGGAGGAGAGGAGATCAAATGATAAAGTAGAGTAATATTGTAGTTGAACGCCTGGTATAATCAGAGGCGGATGTAGTGTATTACTTAGAGTTCAACTGAACCTATAATTTTCAACGCGAGGTAAAAATTCATTAAAATTACAAAATAGTAGATTTGAACCCATAATTTTAAAAATATAACGGGTTCAATACTAAAAATTTTAAAATTGAACTCATAAAATTTACAAGATGTCTGATGTTCTTATATTTGTTTACAAGACACAAACAGAGGATTTTTCCTTTTAATCGGATGTCTTCCGAAGGGATATGAGGCTTTTGAATTTCTTAATAAATGCATGGAAACGGTTCACATTGTAACTTTTGAACTTTTACGTATAAGTTGAATCGTACATTGCATGAAATAAATAACAAACATAAAATTGCTGATTACTAGAAGGAACTCTTAAATGCCCAATAAGTATTTTTTAAATATATTTATTAGAATATGTATTTACATTTTGTACAATTTTTTTTTGAAGTAATGTTTAGCTGAAGGGTAGAGTGGTCACCCAGTATTTGATGGTTATATTTGTAAATTAACTTTTAACTTTGGTGCTTCCCACTTTTAGTATAACTAGTTATTGGATACGTGTGATGCACGTGTATCCCATGCTTATTAGCATAAATGTTTCAATAATGATACAACCAAATTGTATGATGTTTATTGTCATAGTAAAACATATATGAAAGAATAACTTCATATTCAATTCATGAAAGTGATTGGATTTTAGGTAAAATATCTTTGTTGTAGTAATTTTTTGTACTTCAATCACATTATAGTTTGCAATTGTACACAATCAACTTTTTATTTAAACCTTTTTTCCAAGGATTAAAATTGGTGTAACCTTTTCTCATTAGGTTAAAATTAACTTTTTGGTTTACCATTATGTATTTTTTATTTAAATTGTTAATATTGTCATAAAATTTAAAGCGACAAGGTAATGTTTTCCGAACAATTTTAATTTTGCAGTTCTTCTAACATATCAATTATTTAGCTTGACGAATTCCTCATTTTTATATTGAAACAACACATAATTTACATTCGAATATGAGCAACGTTGGTTATAGTTGCAAACACTCATGTTTCTGCCTTCTCTTTAAGATACTGTAACCTCCTTTTTAAAACATCATACATATCAATAAGGAAAATGACAGTATATAGTTACTCTCAAAATAATAGCCGAAAAATATATATTTTTTGGTATATTTTTTGTATATAATATACATACAAAAATTTTACAAATTTTATATACTTTTAGGCTACCAAATATAAATAATTTCTGGCGCGGGCTAAAGATTATATGTATCTTTTATAATAGAAATTTTATTCCTCATTTCTATATTGCAGCAACACATAATTTACATTCGAATATGAGTAAAAGTAGAATTTTATAGTTACTGTGCATATGTCATAAGGTCTAAATGATAGACCATATAGTTTCTGACGCGACTTAAAGGTATGTGTATCTTTTATGTGTATTGTAATAGAAAAATCTAAAGATCTAAAAGATAGACCAAATTTCTTGAAGTCCAACATAATAATAATAATAATAATAATAATAATAATAATAATAATAATAATAATAATAATAATAAAGGGAAAGAAAAGCCTTTGTACATCTTTGTGCATATGAGAAAAGAGATTCATTTTACCAATAATAGGTACCTTAACGGCACTACAACATTTTATATCTATAGCTACAAAATTTTAGCTACGAATTTAAAAATTGTAGCCAGTACTTAACAATAGCCACAAAATTTAGAATTCTATGGCTATTTACAAAATAATAAAATTTCTTAGCTACGAAAATTTTGTTGATAAACCTAATTCCTCATATTAGCTATCTAAATAGTTACAACTTTATTGCTGCAAATAAAATTTTGTAGCTAATCATAAGTTTTTGCCACGCATCAATAGTTACCGTAACAATAGTACTATTTTAGCGACAATAAATTATTTGAAATAAAATATTGTAGCTAAATGAATAATTTTGCTTCAAGTTCTAAAAAGTTGTGGCAATAGTTAAATGATATAGCTACGGATTTATTGCTATAATTGAATTCGTAGCTAATCATTAATTTTTTTTTGCCATGAGTTAGAAATTTACTATACCTGTAATATTCTTTTAGCCACAATAAAATATTTGAAACAAAATAGTGTAGCTAAATTAAATATTTTGCTTTTAAGTTATAAAAATTTGTGGCAAGATAGGTTAAATTAGTCATGAATTTCCTGCTATAATAGAATTTCGCAGCTAATTATTAATTTTTGTCATGATTGAAACTTAATATAGCAATACTAACCTTTTAGTCACAATAATTTATTTAAATCAAAATATTACTAAATAAATATTTTGCTTCAAGTTCTGACAATCATGGTAATAGTTGGCTTAATAACTATAATTATTTTTCACGATAAACGATATAACCACAGATTTATTGCTATGATAGAATTTTATAACTAAGCATGATTTTTTGCCACAATGTACATTTGGCGTAACTATAGCAATCTTCTAGCCACCTTATATATATATTTGAAACAAACATAAGAGTTGGTCAAACGATAATAAGTTGTGAAAAATCAATTTTAACTGCAAAAGTTAGATTTTTTCAAAATAATAGAAAATATAGTAAATGTATATATTAATTAATTAAATTTCAAATAACAAAAACTAAAATGCAAAAGTTAATCTTCAATAATATATCATTTGTATGCCTACTTGTAGCCTCAAAACTTATCAATTTACTTTTTAGATTTATCAAACTCCTATTTATTTTATTGCAATTTCTTATTTTTGGACGTTAATTATATACATTTGATGTAAAATTCAAAATATATTGATATTTATAGAGAATTATATATGTCGAGTACTTTAGTATTTTTTAAATAAGTAATTAGAGTAATTTCTTATATTAAGTATTTATTTTTAAATAAGTCTTCATATATCGAAGATTTGTTTGATATATGTATATGTATATATTAAGTACTAAAGTAATTTCATGTATCTAATTGATTTATTTTTAAATCAGTGCTCATATATTGAAGAACTTTGTGATGGTTTTGGTGTATTTAGCTTGATGAATGACAAAAGGCTCCAAATAAATATAATGAACATATTTAACACCCAAAAAAAAAATTACAACATTATAATTCATATTAGTTTTGATATAATTCTACTATAGCTATTTACACGAAGAATTAAGAAATTAATTGATACTCAAGTCCATAGGAAAACTAATTATATTATAATTCTTATTAAATATAATGGAATTAATGCGTGAATGACTAATTATATAGAATTTAAACATTATAATCCTGTACCAATATGTTAAAAATATGTTATAATAATTTACTATCTTAATAAGTTTCTAATTGTCATAAATTAAATTATACAATGATCTAAGAACTGAGAATTAAATATGATAATGATACATGAAGAGGATCATGTTTCTCTTATGTCTATTATTTGATATTTTATAATATTTACATAATTTGATATTATTAAGGTTGATATAGGAGTGTATAATAAAGTTGATAAGGTTGACAAAATAAGTTATCCCAGTGTTAAAATTAACATCAAGATAACTTATACCTGGTTTGCTAACCAAACAGAGTATTAAGGTGATATTAAATTTTTATACCATCCTTATACGTTCTTATACCTCATACCAAACTACCCCTACTAGTGATAACTATGACGAGAAAACTATTTACGGATTATAACGAGATAACTTTTAATTTATGGGTAATAAAAGACTATAGTGTCAAAGAATTTTGGACAAAAGTATTCGCTATACCGATTTATTGTATCATGCCGATATATATGTTTTCAGATGATGAAGTGTTACTCAACTGTTGAGATTGGAGAACACTAACAAGAACTGAATATGGGATAATATCAGATGGATCACTTGGATTAAGCAATCGAATTTGGCCTCTACATTGTAATGATATTGATGCTCGCAAAAGTACTTTTCAATCTGTTTATACGGAAAGTTTGATCTCTCCGAAATTGGGTCATTAAATTATATCTGAAAATAATTATGGCTCTCATGTAAGATCGAGGCACCTTTTTCATGTTACAATATGTTATTCTTATATTTTTATCTACTGCTTTGAAACGCAGTGACTTTTGAAATTGCGTAATTGAGATACTTTCATTTTATAAAGTGTTGTTTGGTCATTCATGTATTAATTATGTTAGTAAATCAAGTTATCTTCTGGATGCACATCTATTCATTTTGTTAGTAACTCAAGCTTTCTACCTCGCGAGTAGGGCAGTGACAGATCCAAAATTTAAATTCTATGGGTTCATCTTTTAACGTTTTTAGTATTGAACCAATTATATTTTTAAAGTTATGGATTATATCTACTATCTTTGGAATTTTAGTGAATTTTAGCATACCACGTCAAAAACTATAGGTTCAATTGAATACCCGCCCCTGCTCCGGGGGCGGTCCCACCTTATAAGAAGAGAGTTTGCTTGAATCCGCTTCATGACTTCACACAACAAAATTAATTATTTTTATATGTGAATTTCATATGAAAAGCATAAAGCCTTTATACAGTATCTACTTTGTTGCTTTTGAATATAGTTACTCCATATAAGATGAATATTGTTGCTCTCAAACGCACACGCAAATATACGTGGTCAACAAGTAATATAGGATTGTAAGTCCAGATATCGTATCCATAGGGACTTGTGATTAACTATCAACTAAATTAAACCAAAGAATTATTCTATTCGAGCGAATCCTAACATATGAATATTTAACTAAAGATAATCTAGAGTAGTAAACTAAGAAACAAAGGAAACAAATTGGCGAATTATAGAGACGAACTCAATGTGACTGAATATTCTAGAGCTATGGGTTAGCTAAACAATCCCGTTGAGTTTTCCACTTAAATCATCTAATTAGTTTATCTGGTTTATTTGTTGACAGGGTTAATATTGCTCGTAGTCTTCTCCCGAAGTACAACTCGCTTATTCAAGCTAATCTAATGCCTATATTCCTATGGAATTAGGATTAACAAGAACGCATTAATAATTCCCGTATAGTAACCAAGCAAGGCGATTAGGTATATTCCTATCCTAACCGCAAATTCCCCCCCCCAGAGTTAAGATCTTACTCTACTCAATCTTATATGCAATCTAGAATTACCTCTCCCGAGTTCAATCCTAGATTCGTAGATAGTATTCAATTGGTGATCAAGCAATCAAATAATTAAGCGCAAGACTGAATAAATAAATCAATATGATAAAATAATAAGAACAATCCGAGTTTCAAACTACAACGTTCATGTAGCACCCAAAACTCTAGAACTAATGGACTATGAAACAAAAAGAAGAAAAGATAAGAAAAACTAGTTTGAACCCTCCTCCAAAGCGTGGTGTGTGTTCCTCCACGTCTAAAGTGTGTCCCTAGGTCTCAAATCTGTCAAAAGTCCTCAAAATAACATTTTTATATGTATTTATACCAAGTAGGGTTGGGCCCAAAGAAAACACCTTCTCCCGCGCAAAATAGGACACTGGCTCTATAAATTTTGTATAGCCGCGTCGCACCCTGCGCCGCGCTAATGGAGTTTATCAGCAGCCTCAACTTTTCGCATCAGGCAGCAGACAGTGTAATTTTCTCAAAGTGAACTTATTTCGTCCTCTTTTAACATCCGGACTTGGTACACAACCTCCGAACACGATCTAGGCTTAATGTCTTGGACTTTTACTCAGACTTCAAAGTTCCAAATCACTTGAATTCATTCCATAACGCCTACATAGATCGGAATCACTCCTACAAGGCATAAAACACATATTTAGTGCAAAACACTAGCGATTAAAGCTCAAACTCAATTAAAGTGCAGTAACTTAGAGTGTAATAAGCGACTAAAATACACAATTATAGCCTATCATCAAATATATTGGGAAAAATATTTAATTTGATGTTGTTATTAAGATGGTGAACATATGAAAGAGCTATGGAAGACTACTAAAACATTCTGAGACAATAACATTTTAATTAGATACTTGTCAAAAATGACTAATAAGAGTGGCATCTTGTTCAAAAGTGACCAAAAAGAGTAGTATTTCTTTGGCTGGTTAATTGCTATCTGGAGTTCATAGGTACTTTGTTAATGGAAACAAAGAATCTGAACCAGCTTACTCATTATGTATTCGTGTCTTTGACCACTTTGTTGGAGTTTTCAGACTGCAACAACTGAGGAAAAACACTCACCTGCTTTTATTCAAACTCATCATCAGTGGGCTGCAACCACCTGCAGTAAGCAAGAGAACTCTTTAACTTTTTTCTGTCATGCCCAACAACAACAAACCCAATAGTTTCCCACAAGTGGGATCTGGGGAAGGTAAGATGTACGCAATTTTTCCCCTACCCCTAAAAAGGCACAGAGGTTGTTTCCAATAGACCTCAACTAGAAAACGATTGAAAAAGAAAAGGTAATTCTAACAAATAGGAAATAAGATCAAACCCAAGAATGCAGTCAAACTCTAAGTAATAATAATCATTTATGAATAAAAGATATTATACTAACACTAATGTTAGCGAACTAAGTAAACAAAGAAACGATCGACTACCTACAAACCTTCTACCCTACACTTTGACCTCCACCCCCTCTTGTCTACGGTCATATCCTCAGACTTTTTAAAATTCACTGATCTACCAACCAAAGAAAAGATTGCACTTTCCGCTCTAAGACAATTAACAAACAACAAAAATCCAATTGTTTAATTAAAACATCTCATTCAAGTGAAAAGATTTTTTCCCTACCTATGAAATGAACTCAATGTAATCCAGGTACCACATTATAAGTAGTTGGTGAGTAAAACTATAACGAATCAAAGAAATGAAGAATGCAAACAAGTCAATAGTGGCCAGGTCCAATTTCAAGGAAAATCACTATATGAATTGAAGTCCATTTTTCACTATATGAATTGAAGTCCATTTTTGTTCAGATAACTATTTGATTGTTTCTCAAAAATATCTAGAAAATGCTGCAACAATAAGTTCTGTCTATTACTATATCTCAAGCTCAAACGAGGACTGCTACAAAAGAAAACTGCAGTAAATGGAAAGCCATTTCATATACCCTAAAGGGGCTTTTTTCATACGAGGACAAAGAACAAACAACATTA
This sequence comes from Nicotiana sylvestris, assembly GCF_000393655.2. Classification (NCBI taxonomy): domain Eukaryota; kingdom Viridiplantae; phylum Streptophyta; class Magnoliopsida; order Solanales; family Solanaceae; genus Nicotiana; species Nicotiana sylvestris. The sequence continues at coordinate 1,839,171 of NC_091058.1, forward strand.
ATTCAAATTAATACACAACACTTGTGCTGATATTAAGCTTAACACACAAACTATATATGTGGATTCTTAAAAGAACAGCACAAACCTAACTCTACCATTGCAAAAAAAAAAACGAACCAATAATAATTCTAAGGTTTAGAAGTCTTCATCCAGCTTGAACTCATGAGTATCACCATTTCCATTCAAACTGGACATAACAGAAGCCTTCTGATACTCCCCAACTCTCTTCTCAAAGAAATTAGTCTTCCCTTGTAAACTAATCAGCTCCATCCAATCAAACGGATTCTGAGCATTGTACAGCTTATCATAACCCAAAGCATCCAACAATCTATCAGCCACGAATTCAATGTATTTGCTCATCAAATCTCCATTCATTCCCACCAGCGCACAAGGCAGCGCATCACACACAAACTCCCTTTCTATCTCCACAGCATCTGCAACAATTCCCTTAACTCGTTCCTCAGTAAGCTTCGTCCTTAACAAACTATAAAGCAAACAAGCGAAATCACAGTGCAAACCTTCGTCCCTTGAAATTAACTCGTTCGAGAAAGTTAATCCAGGCATTAACCCCCGCTTTTTTAACCAGAATATAGCACAGAAGCTTCCAGAGAAAAAAATACCTTCCACACAAGCAAAGGCAACCAAACGCTCCGCAAATGTTTCGGAACCATCGATCCAACGTAGGGCCCACTTCGCCTTCTTCTCAACACAGGGGATAGTCTCAACTGCGCGGAATAATCTGCTTTTTTCGTCAGAGTCCTTGATGTACGACTCTAGAAGCAGACTGTACATCTCGGAGTGGATGTTTTCAATCGCGATTTGGAAGCCGTAGAAAGCACGCGCCTCGGCAACTTGGACTTCTTTCATGAACCTTCCGGCTAGGTTTTCTAAAACGATGCCGTCTGAGGCGGCGAAAAAGGCAAGGACGTGAGTGATGAAATGCCTTTCACCGGGGGTTAGGGTTTCCCAGTGACGGGTATCGGAAGATAAATCGACTTCTTCAGCAGTCCAGAAAGAGGCTAAGGCTTTTTTGTACATTTCCCAAATTTGTGGGTATTGAATTGGGAACATACAGAACCGATCTGGGCTTGAGGCCAGCAAAGGCTCTTCTGGAATTAGAGGCATTTTTGTTTTTTTCTTTCTGAAAATTGGATATATGGAAGATATTTTCTAGGGTTTTTGTAGAGATGAGTGGCTTGAGAAAGAATGGTGGGAATGATAAGATATATAAAGGCGGCAGCCAAAGAGGGATTAGGTTTGAATGAGAGGGTGAGAGCGCGATTTTTGAATTTTTTGAGGAGAAGCTTGCGGGAGAATTTTGATTTTTGTTAAAACTGTAAAAACAGCTTGCGGGAGAATGAATATAATCCAACTGGCTGAAGACTAATGGACCACAAATTTTTGAGTTTCAAATTTTGCCGCCACTATTTAGATATTTCAATATTCACTTTTCCTTTCTACGCAAATTATTACATGCGGGAAAAAGAAATTATTACTACAATTTACAACCGAATAAATTCTACGTTATTCCTGACGTGCTTGAATACGGGCCGTTGGTTTGTTTCTGTCATTGCTAACAGTTTGCATCTAGATTTCCAAGTACATTTTAAGATTTCACTGATAACCATTTGTGTCTGTGTGTATATCAGTAGCAGTATGCATCAGATCTTCCCATTACCATATTATGTTTGCCTGATAAAAATTAATTTTGTACTTTTAATTGTCACTTGTCAAGCATATTATTTAGCTAGTGGTTTACATATTGCCAACACTTCTCATTGGGACTTGGGAGCAGAACCTCCACAACAACCAAAAACTTCTCGTTCAAGCTTCATCAATTTGATTTACTTTATTCGTGGTCCCGAAACAATTTTGCTCATTTCTAGGCATGTACTCCCTCCGGTTCACAATAAATGTCCAATTTACTTTTTTATTTTGGTTCAAAATAAGTGTTTAGCAATCAAGAAAGAATTCAATTTGTTTTTACAAAATAACCCTTATGTACATATCTCTAAAAAGTTTTCTTACTCCTCACATTAAATGTTTAATTAGGGGTAATTTAGTCATAGTAGGTATTTTTGTATAGAATTTAATATTTTCTTAATAGGCGTGCTAAAAGCAAATTTGACACTTATTGTGAACCGGAGGGAGTAATTGATTGTAGTAACAGTAAAAATTAAATCGTAGAGCCAATAACCAAATATTACTTTGAATAAAGATGGTTACCTTAATAATTTGTCTAATAACTAGAAAATACCAAATGATTAGGAACAGTTATCATCGAAGCCAAACAGACCGAGGACGTATAAACAGCAGTTTCCTCTTCACTAGATAACAACGAGAAATAATGTAGAGGCAGAGTGTTCTGGCACGACGAGGCGAAAACACAATAGAAAATAGAAATGACCGGGGAATGAATGAGTCGTGATCTACCACATTGAGTATTTACAACCAATGTACACTAATGAAAGACTGATGGACGATGATCCAGATTGAAAGGGATTCACTATCTTTATCTGTGTGCTGTACAAGAGCTCTGGCTTTAGGTAGTGGGATTTTAAGCAGCAGTCTTACTTAAACTGCGTCAATAATGGGATCTATTCAATTTCCATCCCGAGCAGAATCGTCGTCTTCTGCTATCATCCAAGGCAGCTTAGGACCCTGAGGGGACGTAAACAAGAAAAACAAAAAAAGGACCATAAAATGAATGCAAACATCACAGTTCAGAGAATTGACAGGAGAGGAGAGAAAAACATATTGATCCATAGTTAATCGCCTTACCAGATAATAGAACAACCATGCGTTCCATTATGAATACAACAATGAATGAGAAAACAAGAAGGCAGTCAGTAATTAACTACTTGCTGATCATTATTTTGAAGCAAAATCACTTTTTAAAGGGCACTATGTTATAAAATTTCATTAATTTTACTTCTCCAACAATGCATAAACTGCTATCTGACATCTCCCTTAAGCTTGTTGCAATGATGTTTGACATGATATGTGCCCTTGCTACTTCTCAATAGTTTCATGAACCTTGCACCTTCAGAATCGAACTCTACTATCCTGGCCAGTACTTAATTAAGCAGCTTTCTCATTTACAACATGATGAATCTCTACAATTGAGGCTCGTGACGCTCTTCTACCATCTCTCTTTGTAGCCAATCCAAGATTAGTTTTTTCTTGACAGTTGGTACCAGTTTAGTGTTTAAATTACCTAATAAATTTTGCTGTAGGTTGTCACCGCCTCTACGAAACAAATTATGTACAGCACAAGGCCGGAAACATTCAACAGTTGAACATTAAAAAATTATGATGCTAGTGTGCATTTAAGGAATGTATTCCATATTTTAGAAAAAATAAATTACTTTCTTTGCCAAAACTAGCAAACCCCAACCACATATGGTGTCGACTATTTTCCAATTTTGTCGGATGATCATCCTCTTCGCTAAGAGTGGGAAGGGAATGTCATCTCTTTGGGAGCTTTGGAGTGTTTGGCTAAGCTTAAAAGCTGGTCAAACATAAGCATTTTTCGGCTTATCTACGTGTTAGTAAAATTAAAAGTGCTTATAAACAAAAAATAAGCCAAAAGCGATAAGTTGGTCTCCCTAACTTATTAAATTTCAGCTTATATGCATTTTAGATTTGACCAAAATATTTATTATTCTATCCCTAAAATACTTCTTTTAAAAAAAACTCCTCGCATAATTTCACTTTCTCCCAATTCTTCAAAACCTAAACATTCCGTACCTCTGCAATTCTCCAGACCAGATTTCCGTCAGCAATTTGAGGTAACAAAATTCACTTGTCTTCTGCATATTGTTGTACCTATGTCACGTGTATTAACTGTTAGCCTCAAGTAAGAGTTTCCTACTCTTAGTTGTATATTTTTATTGTAGGATTTTGGTTTTGTTTTCATATGTTCTCTTGTTTTTAATTGTTAATAATGGGGTCGTCCAAGATTGTTTGGTTGAAGTGAGCGCACAAAAACTTGCTACAGACTTATACAAGTTAAATCCAAATCACTATTATATACAAGAACCTTTGAAAATGCAAAACTGCTTCATCTGCGAAGCAGATGCTATTCAATAGTGCGCATAGCAAAGATTAGATGTTTATAGACACTAAGAAGATACATACTAGTCAAATAACCAGTGTAAGAGACGAACCAGAGGAGTTTATCAAACACTCTTTGAGATTAAATTTGTGCATTTTAAATCTATGTTAGTAACTCCGTACCTAATACATGCATAACATACGCATTTGTAGACCCAAAAAAGGATAAAGAAAGTACTACTAATTGTATAAGAGAATACATTCACAGTTTAAGGCAGTTAGTCTCATATATAATTTGATTGCTATATTTCCTTCCATTAATTATTGGTTAGCTGCTAGAAGTTTAAGGCAGTTGGTCTCGTCACAATATTGAATATAATTTCTACTTCAAAATTATGTGACATACAAAAATAAGAAGACGTTCTTTTGAACTTTGATTATTTTGATTTGTGCTACGTTTATAGCTAAATCTTGTAATCTCTTCATATTGTTAACATTCAATTATGGCAGAAAATATTTTTCGAAAACATAATGCTAAGTGGGACGAATATGCACACATTAAATTCATTGAATTATGTGAGCAAGAAGTTAGAATTGGAAATAGGCACACTTACTTGTCTAAAGATGGAGAGAAGAATATGGTAATTGAGTTCAATAAGAAGACGGGATTACAATATAATAAAAAACAAATGATAAATCATTGGGATCACATGAAAGCCGAGTGGACTCTATTTAAGAAGCTCATGAGAGGTGTAAGACAGGTTTGGGATGGAGGATCCCACAAGAAAAATAATTATTGCAGATGATGATTGGTGGGAGCAAAAAATTAAGGTACATTGCTTGCCCTTTTCTATAATTATTTCACAACTCTTTCAACTGTTAGTTTCATTTGTTTACTTAGAGTAATTTTATATTCTTTTTTACAGGAGAATTCTAAATACAAAAAAATTTAGGAACAAAGACCTTTTGTTGATATGGTTTCGTTACGATGCTATATTTACCGATATCATTCCCACCGGAGAGAGAGCACGTGCAGCAAATCAAGAACAAGACTCTGAAGTTGGGTTAGAATAACATGATGATGGAACAAATGATGTTTATGATAGTGACATAGAACAATGGAATGATGAAAGAAGCGAGGAAAGTCACGACTTGCAGAATATGGATTCAATTACGTTTCATGAGCCATCACTTTGAAAGCGAAAGTCAATAGAACAATGGAATGATGAAAGAACCGAGGAAAGTCACGACTTGCAGAATAGCAGAATATGGATTCAATTACGTTTCATGAGCCATCACTTTAAAAGCGAAAGTCAATAGATGGCAGTGGCAGTAACAGTCAAGTGAAAAAGCGCAAGACAAAAAATAATTCATTATCGCTTAAAGAGGAGATACACTCCCTAATTCAGTTCATGTCTAACAAAAGCACATCTAAATCTTCAGAGCACACCATTGAGAAGTGCATGGACATTTTAGAAAATATATTCTTGGAGGCAGTGATATTTTTAATTGTGATGTGAACTTGTTGACACAGAAAGAGAGGTGACATGCATTTTTCAGGTTGTCTACGGACGAAGTTAGGAAATCTTGGTTTAAGTATAACCATCGACGATCCTTCGTGCTGAACAATCCATCTAATCTAATCTGAGAAGTTGTTGATGATGTCTTACCCATATTACATTAGCATTAGACATTATTTAACTTGCTCTTTAAACTATGTGTGGAAGGTTATATTATCTTTATGTTTCGTTTCCTGTTTAGACATATTGTTGGTATAATCATTTCTTGTTTAGACATTATGTATTTTATCTTAATAGTCACTATACTATTTACTTTGAAGTTAGCATTTGTCATTTTTAATTCATAACAGTTTGTGTGTCTGTTTCATTTCAGTTTAATGGAATGCTGGAATGTTAGCAATTTGATATCTGGTCATCCAAATGACTTGTTAAATGACGAATATGAAGAAGAGGAAAGTCAAGAAAATAAGGAATGGATGGCACTACGCCAAATAGCATGTAAGAGTATATTGATATATTATGAGAAATACATTGGCAAGGAACCATGTCGTACATCTAGACGCATTGGGAATATATTTACCCAAGAGATATTACATGGAAATGAGACTCAGTGTTATGAAAATTTTCGATTGAGGAAGTCAGTATTTCTTGATTTAAGCAAAGATCTAACTGATAAATATGGTCTTAAACCCACGCGTGGGATTTCTGTATATGAGGAGTTAGGGATGTTCTTGATGATTTGTGCACATGGTGCCGGGAATCGATTGGTACAAGAGATTTTTCAACATTAAGGAAAAATAATTCATTGGCATTTTCATAGTGTTCTAAAGGCCATTGGTAAGCTCTCAAGAGACATAATTCAACCACATCCAAGTTATAATGATGGTGCGGGATATCACGAGCCATGTAACTAACGGTATCTCCCTTTCTTTAAAGTAAGTGCATTTCTTAACCAATTACATTATTGTATTTTTACATTATAACTCAAAAACTTATCCGGTGTAAACTTACATTTAGTTTATGCATGTATAAATTTTTAGGATTATATTGGAGCACTTGATGGCATACATGTGAAAGCAAGATTGCCTCAAGGTCAAGAGATACCATACATTTGGCGTAAAGGTTACCCTACTCAAAATATTCTTGATGTTGTCGACTTTAATATGTGTTTTACATTTGCCTGGACTCGGTGGGAAGGAGCAGCTCATGATAATCGTATATTTGGCGAGGCACTTCGTAGACTCGAACTAAACATTCCACATCCATCTAGGGACAAATATTATCTTGTTGATACAAGATATTAACACATTAAGGGATATATGGCTCCATACAAAGGGGATAATGTGAGATACCACCTTGCAGAATTTCGTAGAGGTGCGACCATTGGCGGATGCAGTATAGAACCATCGGGTTCAACTGAACCCAATACTTTTAACGGGGAGCATAAATTTATGTATAAAAAATCAGTAAAATTGCAATAAATAGTACATATGAACCCATAACTTTAAATGCTGAACTCATACATCTAAAATCCTAGATCCGCCTTTGGGTGCGACACGACAATTGCGAGCACCAAATGGACATAAAGAAATGTTCAATTATTTGTTCTTCTTGCAGAAACATTGTAGAGTGAAAATTTGGGGTATGGAAAGCAAGGTGGTCTACTTTGCTTGATATGTCTTTCTATTATATTGACACTCAAAGAGACATAGTATTGGCTACAATAGTAATTCACAATTACATTAGAAAGAAATGTAAGATGGACAATGCATTACAAGAAGCTGAGAATGAGAGATATGTGCCACTTGTTGATCCTGATGTTGGAAGAAGAGTCAACATTGCAAATGTAGAAAATGTAGAAAATCAAGGAGATAATAATATTTGGAGGGCAATTCGTGAACTGATTGCTCAAGATATTTATGATAGTTGAATGTTTTAATTTAATTTACCACAAACAATACACATTAAGTGCTTGTTTCTTCTCTACAAATGCTTTGTGCATTATTTAAGTTTTTTTTCTGAACTTCTGTTAATTTATACTCCCACCATTCTAATTTATATGAGACTCTTTAACTGGGCACGAAGTTTAATAAAGAAAATAAAAACATTTAATAAAAACTTCTCATCGAGGGTAGAAAGAAGTTTAAGTTAAATTGTTTCTATATTTAGAAAATGATCATTCTTATTGGATGGACAAAATAGGAATTAGTTGAACATAAATTGGAACAGAGAGAGTAATAATTATCATTTTGTAGCTTATGACTTATACTAATCATATCATAAATTATATTTATAAAAAAAATATCTAATCATTTTTGTATTTAAAATAACATGATAAATAGATTATTTTGTACTTGAATCTATCTAGAATCTAAAATTTTGAAGAAAATGACAGTCTTTAGTAGCGTAAATAGTTATAAGGTCATTTAAGTCATTTTAACCAAAAAAAGAGCTTATCAGCACTTTTTAACCAAACACTTCGGTTGCTTATTATTAATTTCAGCACTTTTATCCAAACACGGAATTGCTTATTTATTGAATCAACTTCAACACTTAAAAGTGTTTTTCAGCACCTGATATTTATCAGCTATTTTAAATCAGCTAAATCAAACGGGCTCTTTGTCTAATTCAAACATTCTTGATGTGTTACCAAACTCTCATACAACATAGAAAACCAACCGAGTGCAGTTGTCATTGATGAAGGTGCTTATGCAGCTATAGGGCAGTAAGGTTTTCTCATTATAAAGGACTACCAGGCTATCCGTTATACGACTCCAATTTGACACATTGTTCATGCATATGCACTCAGAATCAGCCACAAGTTCCGCCACTCTACTTTCCTAATATGAATAGGTGGCAAACTGCTAGCTAGGTTTCAATATTCTAAAATTTAAGAAACATATGAGATCATGTAGTACACAGGGCTAAGGCATCAGGTCCAGGAACCACTAGTTTACCTTTCCCTGCCGTATAAGACGAGGAGAACTTGCAGTCATATCTACTACAGTAGATGGATCAGCCACTCGAAGACCAGCATCAACAACAAAATCAAGTCCCTAATATCATCAAAGAAGAAAGAACGAGAAATTCAATCCATTTAAAAGATTACAACCAAAAGAGATCACAAGAGGACAGGGTACTGACCAACCAAAACCTTTTCTAATGAGCCAGAAAATGTAAGAAACCAAAATATAGACATAGAGCTCCATGCAAAGGAAAAAACATAAGCAAGAAATGGAGCAGAATTTTACGAAGTAAACATATCCAACTCGCAAGCTGCAGCAATCATAGATTCATAAAGGGGCGGCTCGAACACATGTGTGGCCTAAAGCCAAAGTTTAATGTGATGCCTAAATTTTTAAAATAAAGTTATGATATATATTTTTTCATTTGACGTCTATTTTTCTATCTTTTCGTGATGCAAAGTTGTTAATAATTTTTTTATAATCGATTTCCTCTAAAATTCCTTTTCAATTGATAATATAGCCAACCCCTTTAATCTATCTTGAGATATTGTTAATCCCGGGTAAGATTTTATCACTTATAATCTTGAAAACTTCTTTTCTTTGAGGCAACTGTTCTAGAAAAACTCTACTTTTGTATGAAAAGTACTAAATATTATTTTTTTTAAATACTTTAAACCTATTATTTCTAAATTGGGGCCCCCAAAATTTGGGGGCCTAAGGCAAACGCATTACTTGAAACAACGTTAGAGCCGGCCCTGGATGCATATAACACACAAGGGAAATATAAAATCCGTAGCTCAGAGCAGAATGGAATGAACGAGACCCTGCTTAGCATTCACAGTCAAGGGTGAGGAGTTTGTCAAAGTAAGCTGATAGATGAACAGTCGCACACAACCGTCACCATTATGATGGAGCATACACCTCTGATAGTATTGCTCCAGAAACAATACTTAGTCTGTTCCTCTCTATTTCTAAATTTAAAGAAAGAGGGCAAGTAAAGAGAAACAGCCTAAACCAGCTGAATTCATTGGCGGAATAGTACCTCTGGACCATATACATCAGCTATAATGACAGGATCCAGTATCCACTCGTTTTCCTCTGGTGACTTGACACTGAACCATTACGTGATAAATAAATCAGGATTACTATCAGTAGGTATGTCAGTCAAAAATAAAGCAGCAGCTACTGTGCAAAAATCAGTCCACGTGTTTACCTATGCTAGCATACCTTGTGGAAATAAGAGGTCCATCCATCTTTTCTAAGATTGCTTGACAGACAGGATCATCAGGTATACGAACACCAACATTTTTCCTTGAAATGTATCTGGATGCAGCAGTCCCATACCTCGTGCATTGTTTTGGTAGTTGTTTGCTAGCAGTTAAGATGAAAGTGTACTGCCACATAGGCAATTAACAGTGCACTATCAGTTTCAAGAAGTTTACAGGTCTAGCCAGACTTGGGTACCCAAAATGTCAAATGCTGATGACTCAAAACCGCCAACCCCAACGGTAAGGATTAAAAGGAAAAAGATCTTTATATGAAGATTTTAAAATCTGCATGAAGTAAGGTGACGACCGACAAGCAGTTGAACTAATAAAAGTAATACTCAGACTCACATAGTAAAACCTGATGATAATATAATCTCTAGGAAGAGAATGTAGACTTCCTACATTCTCAAATGCACATGCCGGAAAATTTATTAACAATTTACACTGCATGTCTCTACCAAAAACATGTTATGCATACTTACAGGACCGGGCAGGCAATGCTTGACTGCTCGAAAAATGTCTGTAAGACCTTGGCCATTACCACTAGGAAATCCTGTTGTATATGTATCTATGTCCCGGAAGGATCGACATATGATACTAAGGGGCTGCAAAAACCACAGAAGAACGTAAAGAAGACAACATAAATTTACAGTGCAAGTGACAAATATGGAGAAAACACAGGCAGGGCAGGAAACGATAAAATCAATTTTATCAGCTCCAGCATCCACTAGGTTGCTTTATCGTTTTGACAATAAGTTCAGCAACATCAATGCACTTGCCTTTGAAGGTTCTATCTCTTTTATTCTGGCCAAAATTAACAAAAGAAGAATTAATGGAAACTGACATCAAGGGACTCAAGAAAGACATGTAAAGCATGACTTTATAGTAACAGAGAGGTATAAGATATTTTACCTGCGAAGACGTTCAATGGCTGAATGACTGCTCAGGTCACAAACCATTGCGTACCTAGATGAAAAGACATCAAATTTTAGAATATAAGAAGACTGTGATCGAGGATTAAAGCACACTTGTTAACCAAATTTATACTAAGAGTCATGTTTAACTTGGAATCCATTAAGCCATAGGTGCGCGCACCTTTTCTTATTTTCGGAGATGATTGATCCTAAGTGATAATGGAGATACTACAACTAATTGAGCATGTAAAGTGCCCATATCGTCTAGAGGATGGTGCTTGATACAGTAATGGAATCACAAAAGTTTAGTAAAGCATGATTTACAGCCTAAATTTTGAGTGCTCGGATATCCTTGGAATAGCTTTGTGCAGTGCATCTATTTTATTCTCCATGTTATAGAGAAAAAAAGATGATTGCATTTTTTTCCCCTAGCAAACTGAAATCAACCTCCCTCTATTTAATCTCACAACAACATTGCACTATTGGATATAGATGTTCCAAAACTATCAATAAAGCCTCAATCCATTTGAGTGGCGTAGGCTTGATGCCAAGCAAGTCTATGATCTTCTAAACCCTAAAAGTCAGGCTTCAATTGTTGAGGGAAAGAATAAAAAGGTTTTTATGACTTAGTTTCCTATGAAAGTAGAACCCAAAAAAAAAAAGAGGGACAGTGTTATGCATGTCAACAGTTGTATTAGCATTTTCATTATACATAACCCAACCAGAAGTTGAACCAATTATGACATGCACAGTACAACAACAACAACAAACAAACTCAGGGCAATCCCACATGTGGGGTATGGGGAGTGTGTACACAAATCTTACCCCTACCTTATAGAGGAAGAGAGTTTGTTTCCAATAGACACTCAGCTCAAGAACAGTGACAAGGACACAATAAACCAAGATTAACAATGGCAAGGAAATAAGATAAAAGAAACAAATAGTGAGAAAAATAAGAATGAGTGTAGCCGCATGTCCGTCTGTTCAGGTTTAAACACAAACTAAAGAGTGAGAAATAGAACGTACAAAGTGTCAGTGGGAATCACTCCAACAGCTCCTCCTTTAAGAAGTTCAACAACTGGATCCAACTTCCACGAGTCTGATCCTATTGGATCAACTTGAACATACAGCAATCCATCTTCCTACCACGTTCCAAAGTATTAATACAAAATAAATAAGAGCAGTAATTCATTTATCAAACATCTCATTAAAATTTTGAGCTTCGGCTGCAAACAAAATAGGAAGCACCAAAAATGCAGCTCGAAACTGAAACCATCTTCTTACCACCGCGTTCCAAAGTATTAATAAAAATAAATAAAGCAGTAATTCATTTATCGAACGGCTCATCAAAATTCTGAAATTCTGCTTCAAAACAAAATAGGAAGCACCATAACTGCAGCTCGAAACTGAATGATTATACAGAGTTCCAGTTTGCAATTAAAAATTTTCATGCGCTTGGCCAAATTTCCGGGAAACATACTATGAACAAATACATAAAATAAAATTGATTTAGGATGAGAGATACAAACCTTAGTAAAGCGAGGAGCCGAGTATTTGAGACGTTTAGGACTTCGCTTAACAACAGCCAACGGTTGGAATCGCCGGGTTTGCGGAGGAGCAGCACCGTGGAACGACACGCGAGTGGGGATTGAACACAGAGAGCGGCGGAAAGTGAGAGGAACTGTTCCGGCAACTCCCCAGTGTCCTTGTGCTCTAGCTTCCAACAACATCTCTTCCACTCCCAAAATGATCCTTTCCAGAATGAGACAGAAAACTGAAGAAAGTGGGCTTTTATCTCGTTAGTTACTGGGAAGCAATATAACGACGTCGCTGTGAATAAATGGATAAATCATGTACTATCGACCAGGGGTTTCAATGCATATTCGAAAACCGACTAAACGGACCGAACCGTACCGCACCGAACTGATTTTTAAGTTTCCTTTTAAGAAACTGTAGGTTTTTATATAAATCTATAACCGCACCGATAATTAGGATAGGTTTTTATTTTATAAAAATAAACCGAAAAAATACCAAATCGTACCGAATAAATTTTACACGTGAAAAATATATTTATTTGGTAAGTTTAAAAATAATAATGCACTAAATTTTCTTTCGGCCTTGGAATTATGAAAACTATTACGAGCCACAAAGTAATAGTTCCTAAACTCAAAATACTAATTCTTAAAACCTATTATGTTACTTCTACTTAAACTAAGTTATTTCAAGTATCTTTATTAGCAAGGCACAAAGTATTTTATTGATTATAGGTAGCGAACTACAATGTATTGAATATGTTTCCTTTCATATAATTTAGATTTATCTTTTTGAATATTTTATCTTCTATAGACTTTATTCTTGAGTCTCATCTTGGTATATCTTTCAACTCGTGTGATTTATATTTTCTTTGTCTTTGTTTGATTTCTTTTACGTTGTTGTAGAATAGTTGATGGATCTATATTCTAACCATCTCTTTTTTAATTCATCACCCTTTAAACAGTAAAAATGTCTAGAAAGTTTTGCTAAATCCTATAAAAACGTATGTTATTGCATTCTATTTCTACTAGTAAATTTTATATGATATTTAAAAAAATATCGAAAATTAACCGAACCGTACCGATACCGAAGAGAAACCGATATGATTGAGACGGTTTCGAAAAGTTTAATTTTGGTTATAAATAATAGAATAACAGAAAAAATGATATGGTACAAATTTTATGAAATAACCGTCCGAACCGAACCATTAACACCCCTACTGTCGACTACAGGCAATTTTCTCTAATTTCCTGATGAGTTTTGACATATTATTTTGAGAAAACTTTCGAAAATTCTTTATTCATTTAGGAATAAACTATTTAGCCTACGCCCGAAACTATTTACATTTAGTAGTCAAAAAAATTATAAAATTTATATAATTTCTATATATAACATACAAAATGTACATATATATAAAAGAAAATTCAAAATATATATATATATATATATATATATATATATATATATATATAGCTTTTCGACTATTATTTTGAAAGTGGCTATACAGTATAATTTTCCCAAACAAAATCTGTTGAAGAACTAGTAACGGGCCGATATCAAGTTTTCTTAGAAGAGAATTTTTTGGATGATACATGAAGGTAATTAAATCCCTGCTGGATCTACTGAATGAAAGATAACACAGTTAATCATATCCTACCAAACCTTGTAAAGCAAACACCTTCAATTTAACACTAAAATTTGCTAAGCTAAACAGAAAATCAGTGTCAAACAACAATTAACGACCTATAATTCAGAATGGCAAATGGTAAAAGTAAACCAGCGAACCACAGAGCACAATTTTCTGAAAATCGTACTAAATAATATGAAGACAATGGAGAACCTCATTAGAATTATGAAATGAATCGAGAATAAAAAAGACACTCTTATTCAAAATCTATTACATGTAAATCCTAGCTACATGGCAAGCATGAATTGCCAAAAGCCCTGCTTGTGCAAGAAAATACTCCATGTATTTGGCCTGTAAGACTGTATCGCGGCCTTATCTTGGAGGAGGAGGAGGAGGAGGAGGCACATTAGATTTTGCAAAACCAACCCACGCAACAATTCCAACAGCAAGTATTACCCATCCAAAAATGTCATACTTCAGATCACTGCTCTTTTTCTTCTTTGAACCCTGGAATGCAAGAGCAGACAGATATTGAAAGGTTAAGCAAAATCCTGTCGACACTGAAACTAAGTTCGATGAAACGAGCCGACTTTTTTGGAATTTCAATAATTCAAACAAACATAACCATAACCACAGAAAAAGTTAACAAAGTCTATAAAGGACAAAAAGATAAACAAAACCACCAAAATTCCATGAAGAGAAATTTCCACATAAAGTTTCTAATTTTTTTAAATAAGGATAAAGTTTCTAATTTTGTAGCCATAGAAGGGACTGCCACTGAGTCTGCACTTCGAAAAACATCATGCTCCACATTACAAAATGAAAGAGAGGAGATAGACTCAAAGAAAGAGATCATGATCTATAAACGCAATTAAAAATAAATAAAAGTGAAGTAGCTTTAAGCATTAGAAATATACTTAGTATCTTAAGGGGTAAGAATTTCTTGCACCGGAGTGGAGGGCAAAACTGACAATAATACCTTTGTACTTGTTGATGCCGAAGGTCCTGGTCCCATAGCTTGTTGCATGGCACCTTGTTTGTGAATCTCCGCGTGCAACTCTGGAGCCTAAATATAATGTACAAGAACATAAATAAATAACAAAAAAGATCATTCATGCATGATAAAGTGAGTTAAAAGAGACAACTGGTTCCCGTCAAAGAATAAGCAAAAGTAATACCACAAGCGCTATAAATCACCTAGAAGGGCATCTAGAAACATATTAGCTTTATATCAATAAACAGAATCCAGCACAACTATTCATTCCACAAATAAGATGCAATGCAATCCAAGATCAATTTTTTTTTCAATTCCTTTGCCGCCTTAGAAATATGAGCCTATGAGCTATCTGAAGAATCTAGTAGTGCGTTTATGTAACAGAAAGGATCAGGTAAAACATTCTGACACCTGAACTTATTGTTTAAAAAGTATACAGATCATAATTCTCAAATGAATATATTTGTAGAACTAAACATGCACAAGGAATGGGCAAATATATAAAAATATGTACTTCGGGGAGCTTTCTACTTGTTGATTGATCGCCGCAGCGTGGTGTCAAATATTTTATTCTTTTTTCCTTGACAACGAATAATTTCACCTATGCACGTCAAACTACTTGCTCAGACACTCATGGGAATTCTTAAACGCGACACAAAAATTCAGCACACTCAACATATCAAAGCCAAGCTAAAAAACAGCAGCTTTACCTTAGAAGCAACTTCTAAAGATTTCCGATAAAGTTCATTGGTTGGATCCTACAGTTCACAGGAACAAAAGTTATGACAATAAGCCTCCCACAATAAGCACTAAAATTATCAGAATCTATATTGAAGAAATATATACCACATCAACAGCCTGCTGGAAGCACTGAGCTGATTTGTCAAAGTAAACCTTAGCTTCATCTTCATCAGGAGTTAGAAATGCCTGGGATGTATGTGCATTCCCCAAACACCAAATGGCGTCATGCTTCTGTGGATTAACCTCCAAAGCCTCCTCCAACTTTGAGATGGCATCTAGATAAGATATTGCCAATTAGAAGACAAGAACAGATAATACTATCTTCATTTCCATCGACTCGTTTAAAAAGAGGTCCCAATATTTCAATCACCCTCCAACCATTTCCTTCCATAGAGTAAGTACGCCATAATAGTTTTGTCTTTGAGCAACATAACAAAATTGTTTGATTACTCACCCATGAAAGGCCCTAATATGATATGGAAATGTCTTTTGTGAGATCCATAAATGTCCCAGTGGTATATCAGGGCATCCAAGGTGTTAAGAATGTCTTAGCCACTCTACTTGTTCTCTTAGGTTTTGTGTTGAATGTTTTAAGTTCTTTCACGTGGACTTAGTCTTAGAGCCAACCCAAGTCAAGTCTCACACTCGCAAAGTCCACACGAGAACCCCAATTTGGTTATATGTGGGGAAGTGTTGAAATATATAGTCTCACATACGGTTTAAAAGGGTTCAAGGTGCTTAAAATAGTTAAGAGATTTCTTCTCATCTACCTAAATCTTAGAGGGTAGAGTTACCGTACACCTATAGAGCTGTAAATAGGTACGTGATGGAATATTAGAGGTGTGCACAAGCTGGCCCAGAAACCATCAATAAAAGAAAAGGCAGTGTCTAAAAGGTCTTAGTCCACTTCACACTCATTGCCTTAATACTTTAGACTGATTCTTTAACAAGAATTAATTAAATAAACATCCCAATAACTTCGAGAGCATTCTAACAAACGGCAGAGACTGTCCAATGAACCAATTCCAGGAAAACTTTTTAGCAGGGATTACAATACTAGTACTAAACTCAATACCAGAAAGCAATACCAGAAATCATCTTCTTTGATTCCGCGACAGGCTGGAACTGTGACAATTCCAACAATGCACCTCCCCATCTCGTCAAGTTCTGCAAACGTAATTGGAAACAATAGAAACCAATCCTTAGGCATTAGGGATCTAACCTCAATTTAATATAAGCTGGAGCTATATGAAACTAATACGATAAGCATAAGAACGTACATATTGCCCGAAAGTAATAAATAATACATAAAGAGAGAAGAAAGTGAACATACATCAGCATCGAGAGGATCTTTAGCATAGGTAGCTTCGGCAGTCTTGCGAGCGTGCTCGAAGAAGAGGAGGCGATCGAAATCGTTTTGCTCCATTATCGAATTTGTCAATTTGTCTTCGTGCGATAACTTTACCAGTTAGGGTTCTAAGCTTCAACCTGAAACCTCGTCCACTTAGCTTGTGTTTTCCTTTTGTACACCCAGCGGACTTGCCGGTGAAGTTAGCGAATGCTATCCGAACTGGACTTTGCAAATGGTCTGTGGGCCTATTCCACACTGTATGAATGTGGGCCTGCTCCAGATTAGATAGGCTGGTTGCTGAGCTTTGGGATCTTTACACAAATAGCTGGGTAGAAATGATATCAGGTAGCCACTCTAAAGAGCTGCTTGCTATTTAGGAATTAGCCAGTACGTCTTGAATTTCAGTTTTTCAGTCTAATTTTTTTGGACAAAATGTCCTGAATTGTCCTGAAGTTGAAATTTTTAATTTAAAATTTCAGGACAAAAATAAGTACTGGCTAATCTCTAAGTAGCATCCCTGAGAATGGCTATTTGTGCACTTGCCCAATAGCTAGTCGGATGCATTGTTAATTTTTTATAGCCAATATACATAGATTATTCACTAATTACATATACATATCATATATATTATACATCCTTCTGCCCCTTTTAGTTTAAGCGATTGAGTGGCCAGCTATTGATGTTAATTCTTCTTCAAAATATTTATGTTGTTGGATAAATTGCAAACAATGACCTAGTTATTTAATTAATTTACTGATAAAGTCCTTTATGTCATCGCGTATTATATTTTATCTTCGTCTTTGTAAGAGAAAAAATTTGTCTAATAGAAAAAAGTTAACTGTGAAAACCAACTACATGTAACTCTTAATAATAATTGAGGATTATTAACCTGAAAAAACACATGTAAATAAAATAGATTGTGTAAATGCTTTGCATTGTTATGATTGACGTGAGGACATTTGAGGGATGTGATAACATGAAAATACGGGGTTGTGGAAAGAGAATGAAGGTCTAGAGAGGTAACATTGCTTGTGGATGCCTTTTCGAAGGAATATCATGAACGGTTGGGAATAGTTTATCAGCTTAATCAATACATACTACGACAATGGATCAATGGAACCAGAGTCATCTGTTGGAATCAATTGCGCAAGAGTGTGTCAATGATAATAGAGGCGGACTCAAGATTCGACGATCATGGGACATTATTATTATCGTTCTACTACGGAAGTTATCCACCTTATCAGGAGGTTGGTGTTTGTGCAACAATAGAGGGATAGGAAGAGGAATTTGCATATGGTGTTTATTGACCTAGAGAAGGCGTATGACAAGGTCCCTAGGGACGTCCTTTTGGAGGTATCTGGAGGTGAAAGGTGTGTCGATGGCTTACATTAGGACGATAAAGGATATGTATGATGGAGCTATGACTCGGGTTAGAACTGCGGGAGGTGACTCGGAACCTTTCCCAGTGGTTATGGGGTTACACCAAGGATCTGCGCTCAGCCGGTTCTTATTTGCCCTGGCGATGGACGCACTAACATACCATATCCAAGAAAAGGTATCATGGTGTATGTTGTTCGCTGATGATATAGTATTGATTGATGAGTCGCGAGGCGACGCTAATGGGAGACTGGAGGCAGGCCCTGGAGTCTAAAGATTTTAAGTTGAGTAAGACTAAGACGGAATATGTGGAATGTAAGTTCAGGGACGTGACGGGGGAGGAGAATGTGGACGTTAGGCTTGACTCACAGGTCATCATCAAGAGAGAAAGTTTTAAGTACTTAGAGTCAATTATCCAGGGAGATCGACGGAGATGTTACGCACCATATTGGGGTGGGTAGATGAAATGGAGGTTAGTGTCTGGAGTTTTGTATGACAAGAATGTGCCACCGAAACTCAAAGGTAAGTTCTATAGAGCGGTAGTCAGACCGGCCATGTTGTTTGGGGCTGAGTGTTGGCCAGTCAAGAATTCACATGTCCAGAAGTATTGGCTCTCCAAAAACTGGGACTGACGACGGGTTACTATTTCGATAAGTTAGAAATAACACCCTTTAAGGCCAAGGGCCTTCGCCAAAAATAGAAGAGTTTGACTTCGATCGAACGACGACGGGTTGCTATTTTGATAAGTTCGAAATAACACCTTAAGGCCAAGGGCCTTTTCCAACAAGAAAAGTTCGACCTCGATCGAACGACGATGGGTTACTATTTCGATAAGTTCGAAATAACACCCTTTAAGGCCAAGGGCATTCGCCAAAAAGAGAAGAGTTCGACCTCGATCGAACGACGACGGGTTGTTATTTTGATAAGTTTGAAATAACATCGTAAGGCCAAGGGCCTTCGCCAACAATAAGAGTTCGACCTCGATCGAACGACAACGGGTTACTATTTCAATAAGTTCAAAATAACACCTTTTAAGGTCAAGGGCCTTCGCCAAAAAGAGAAGAGTTCGACCTCAATCGAACGACGATGGGTTGTTGTTTATCGACCTCAATCGAACGACGATGGGTTGCTATTTCAATAAGTCCGAAATAACACCCTAAGACTGAGGGCCTTCGCCAATAAGAAGAGTTCAACCTCGATCGAACGACAATGGGTTGCTATTTCGATAAGTTCGAAATAACACCCTAAGGACAAGGGCCTTCACTAATAAAAAGAGTTCAACCTCGATCGAATGACGATGAGTTGCTATTTCAATAAGTTCGAAATAACACCCTAAGTCCAAGGTACTTTGCCAACAAGAAAAATTTGACCTATATCAAACGACGATGGGTTGCTATTTCGATAAGTTCGAAATAACACCCTAAGGACGAGAGCCTTCGCCAACAAGAAGAGTTCGACCTCCATCGAATGACGATGGGTTGTTATTTCGATAAGTTCAAAATAACACCCGAAAGCCAAGGGCCTTCGCCAAAAAGAGAAGAGTTCAACCTTGATCGAATGACGACGGGTTGTTATTTCGATAAGTTCAAAATAACACCCTAAGGGCAAGGGCCTTCACCAACAAGAAGAGTTCAACCTCGATCGAACGACGACAAGTTGTTATTTCGATAAGTTCGAAATAACACCCTAAGGCCAAGGGCCTGCGCCAACAAGAAGAGTTCAATTTCGATCGAACGACGATGGGGTGCTATTTCGATAAGTTCAAAATAACACCCTAAGGCCGAGGGCCTTCGCCAACAAGAAGAGTTTGACCTCGATCGAACGACGATAGGTTGTTATTTCGATAAGATCGAAATAACACCCTAAGGCCAAGGGCATTCGCCAACAAGAAGAGTTCGACCTCGATCGAACGACGACGGGTTGTTATTTCGATAAGTTCGAAATAACACCCTAAGGCCAAGGGCCTTTGCCAACAATAAGAGTTCGACCTCGATCGAATGACGACGGGTTATTGTTTCGACGTCGAAACAACACCCTAAGGCCAAAGGCCTACGCTAGAAAGAAGAGTTCGACCTCGATCGAAGACAAGGGGTTATTGTTTCGACGTCGAAATAACACCCTAAGGCCGAGGGCCTTCGCCAACAAGAAGAGTCCGACCTCGATCGAACGACGACGGGTTGTTATTTCGATAAGTTCGAAATAACACCCTAAGGCCAAGGGACTTCGCCAAAAGAGAAGAGTTCGACCTCGATTGAATGACGACGTGTTTCTATTTTGATAGGTTCGAAACAACACCCTAAGGCCGAGGGCCTTCGCCAACAAGAAGAGTTCGACCTCGATCGAACAACGACGGGTTGTTATTTCGATAAGTTCGAAATAACACCCTAAGGCCAAGAGCCTTCACCAAAAAGAGAAGTGTTCGACCTCGATCGAACGACGATGGGTTGTTATTTCAATAAGTTCGAAATAACACCCTAAGACCAAGGGCCTTCGCCAAAAAGAGAAGAGTTTCGACCTTGATCGAATGACGACGGGTTGTTATTTTGATAAGTTCGAAATAACACCCTAAGTCCAAGAGACTTGCCAACAAGAAGAGTACAACCTCGATAGAACGATGACGAGTTGTTATTTTGATAAGTTCGAAATAACACCCTAAGGCCAAGGGCTTTCGCCAACAAGAAGAGTTCGACCTCGATCAAACGACGAGGTTACTATTTGGACGTCGAAACAACACCCTAAGGCCAAGGGCCTTCGCTAGAAAGAAGAGTTCGACCTCGATCGAACGACGACGGGTTATTGTTTTGACATCGAAATAACACCCTTTAAGGCCAAGGGCATTCGCCAATAAAAAAAGTTCAACCTCGATCGAATGATTACGGGTCACTATTTCGATTAGTTTAAAATAACACCTTTTGAGGCCAGGGGCCATCGCCAAAGAGGAAATCCAAAATATTTCTAAGGTCAAAAGTCGTCAGGAGGTATAAAGGGAAAGAAAAATCGGAACTCGCTATACATGCATCTATCTCGCACCAAAGCCATAAATAGTGAAAATAAAGGTGAAGTACAAGGCAAATAACGAAGAAAAACTCTTCTTTATACAAAGTCATTGCGTGGACAATCACCGCTTACATACAGCCCAAGCCAGCAATAAAAGAAAAAATAATGAAAAGGAAAGGGGAAAGAAACAACGACAACAGAGGACGAACAACTATAAAAACCAACAACTGAAAGTAAGAACAAGCAAAGACAACATTCTTCATTTGGCGTCATCACCGCCATCACCATCACTATCTCCAAAAATTCCTCCTTTATCATCATCTGCACCCCCATTAGCTTCAGGCGTTGTCGCATCATACCCGCAATTGACGCGAGCCTCCCGTGCTTTCACTCACACTTCTTCATATGTAGCCTCAGTCACAGTACCCGCCTCCCACAAACTCTTATATATATCCCGCTGGGCTTCGGCGTAAACCCAAAGCTTGTGCATATGGCAGGGAATGGCAGTAGAGGAAGATTTAATCTGAGCCAACAGTCGCCCATTTTCTGCCTCCATTACTGCGACCCGATCTCCCAAAATCGATGCCTCTTGATCAATCTCGTTGATGCGCTCATCGAGCCTTGCCTCTATGAGGGTAGTCGTCGCTCTTTCCGACTCCTGTTTGAATTGGAGGACACGGATGGTGTTCTCCAGGGCCGCCGCCCTTGCCGAAGCCGCGGACCAAGCATTCTCGATGCTCTCCAACCCAACGACATTGTTCTCTAGCACAGTCAATTTCCCCATCCATTCCACGCTTAGCGCCTCGACCTTGATCAAGTTCTGATCCATATCCGACTGCATTGACCTCAATTTCTCCTGCAGATGCTCGCATTCTGCGACGACTCCCTTGCCTAACTCAAGCTCCTCGTCCTTCATTCGAAGTTGCTCCTTAAGCACACTCCTACTGCGGATAACTTGCATCAACTCCTGGTCCCTTTTCTTCAACTCCTCACCAAGAGCCTGAATACCGGGGTTTGCCTTCAGCTGCTCATACATCTCGCGGCACTTGTTGCGGTAGCGACGATATTTCTCCAACATCTTCAAGAAAATCTTGGCCCTGCGAATGCTTTCCAATTCCACCATATACGTTTGAAAATGTAAAGACGGGTTAGAATTTTATCATCAAGAAAGACGAGGGAAAAGAAAAAGTAAGCATAACATACCCTTAAGACCATAGCGGCCACCTCATCCATCAAATCAACATCAAGAACGGACCGAAGGACCACATTCTCGGTTGCGGAGCATAATATGTTGAACTATGGCACCAGATCCTCCGTGTCCCCCAAAATATTGGTATCCGAAGGGATCTCAAGAATACGAGCCGAGCCTCTCGCACGAACCACCGAGTGAGTAAGGCCCTCCTCAAATATCCTGACATCATTAGGGTCGAGGTCCAATTTGGATTCGTAATCGTCGACCACCACGCCTTTCCCTTTTTCGGCAGCCGAAGAGGAAGCACGACCAACTGCAGAGGATAAAGGTACATCCGAAACTATAGCGGCGACCCCAGAAGTCTGATCTTCTACCACGACAGATTGCTGACCACCGAAAATGGTGGGAATCTCTGATTGAGCCGAGGCAACGACTGGTTCCGTCCCTACGGGGGGAGCCACGACAACCCCCTCTCCAGATCCTATCGTATGAGAGTCGTCTAAATAAATCATTATTGGGGACGCAGTCTCAAACTCCACTCGCCGTCTCTTCGACGGTCCCCTTCTCTTCCTCAGTAGACAAAGATTCACCCATCGGGCGAGCAATGCGGGTCGGGACTTTGGCCTGAGAAGTGGCCCTCGCAAGAGTAACCAAGGCCGCAGACTCAACTGAAGTAGCCCTCGACGAAGTTCAAATAATGGGTACCGTGACAGGGTGAATAGATGAGGCCGGCTGATGAAAAACTACTGGAGGAGCCCTTGCTCTCCGCACTCTTCCTGACATTGACAAACAACACATAAGAGCTAAGTAAAAAGAGAGGAAGAATAGCAGACATAAACGTCATCTCACCTGTAATAGGCCTGCGTCCGAACCTTTCATAAAAGGTCGACCATGTGTGAACCCCCACTGTATGGGAAAGGATGACATCACTCATTCGCGAATACCTTCGACAGGCGGAGGGGGCAATTTCTCAGCTGCAAAGACATGATAAAGTTTTGTACCATAACAAAAAACGGTCGGGCATTTCCCCGACTAAAAATACAAAAACTTATGCGCAAAGTTCCACATCTCAGGGAATCTGTTTGGGTCCGCCAAAATGTGCTCAGTCCATATATAAAAATAATTCTTGTATGAATGACGGTTAGTCCTGTCGTCCATCCTTACCACCAGACTCTTCAACCTCCGAGAACGCATGTGAATCATCGTACCGCGAATAAGTTGAGGGGCGAAGATGTTGAGCATATGGCCCAAAGTGACCTCATGACTGACGAGTTCCGCGAACTTAAGCAGCATAAGGAATAACTTGTACAAATACGGCGAAAGTTGGGCAGGGCATACCTCATAAAAAGGGCAAAAATTCACCACCAACAAAGGAAGAGGAAGTGTATACCCAATAAGAAAGGGGTGGGCGTAGAACCCGCAGTACCCAGGGCGGTCGAAATGAACTATGTCGTTCCCCATCGCCAGTCACATATCAACGTAATTGGGGATTCCCCACCTTTCTTTCAACTCTACAATGTCCCTTTCTCTCATAATGGAGTGGACAGGTTCCGGTTCCACCCCGTCGCGAGTATTGAAGTCGGTTAACTCTCTCTAGGGCGAGGCAGGATCTCAACCACCGACGGGACCTCCTCATTTTCCACTACATCTACCCCTTCAGTGGCCTGGGCAGCACTTTTCGGTGTTAGAACTGTGGTAGGAAGATCGGAGCGAGAGGAATCACCAACCATTTTGCCCAGATGAGGCGACAGAAAGATAACAGAAAGAAACGACGGAGATTTTCAATTAATTAAAGGTAAACGAAAACTTGGAGGGTCAGAAAAAAGGTATATCTGCAGAATTCTCTCGAGTAAAAGGTAAAGAAATGTGTCAATCAAATGATAATCTCCCTCTATTTATAAGAGACATAAATCCCCTGAGCACGCAACCCAAGAGTCGCCAATCGAATCTGATAGGGCACGAAACGTTTCAGTTCCCCAGGAACATATGTCATAATGGCGGTAACCACAAAATAGCGCTTTGATACCAAATGACGTTTCGATTCCGAAACCATCGCAACGGTCTATGGGTATTGAAACAATGCCACCCCCGCCAAAAACCCAAAGAATGTAACTAAGGAATGAAAAGTTAGAAGTCAGATTTTGCTCGAATTTGTAGCAATCATGATCCGTCTGCCGAGCCCGACAAAGGACGACCCCGACAGACGAAGGGACTAACTATATTGGTCAAAATTTGACCATCACGATCGAACTAACCAATGTCCCTCCTAGGTGACTGGGCAGTGAAAGATAGCATAGCCCACTCTGCATCCCTTTCCCGATATCCGACGAGTCGGAAGAAGCAGCGCCTATGTGACGACCCGGCCGATTGTCTTATGAATTTACGCCCCGGTCCCCTATTAACTACTTTCCCCAAGTTTATTTATGCTAATGTGATTTGCCAGGATGTTCGGTTTTGAGTTTCGAAAAGTTTTGGGACACTTAGTCCCTAAATGGGAGCTTAAGTGTTGGAAAGTTGACCGTAGTCAGAATAGTGTGAAGACGGCCTCAGAATGTAAATCTGATGGTTCCTTTAGCTCCTTTGGGTGATTTTAGGTTTAGGAACGTGTTCGAATTATGTTTTGGAGGTCCGTAGCTAAATTAGGTTTGAAATGCTGAAAGTTGAATTTTGGAAGTTTTCAATTCGATAGTGAGATTTTGATCCGAGGTTCGGAAAGGAATTTCAAGAGTCGTAGTAGATTCGATATGTCATTTTGGATGTGTGTGCAAAATTTCAGGCCATCCGGAGATGGTTTGGTTGGATTTTTTATCAAAAGCGGAATTTGGGAGATTTTTAAAACTTAGCCTTGAATCTGATATGTTTTGATTGATTTGATGTTGTTTAAAGTGTTTTGAAGATTGGTACAAGTTTGAATAAGGTTTTAGGATATGTTGATGCCTTTGGTTGAGGTCCTGGGGGCCTCGGGGTGATTTCGGATGGTTAATAAGAAGTTTGAGGAAATGTTGTAGCTGCCTTTCTTTGCTGCTTCTGGTATTTTCGCATCTGCGGTTTGGGGACCGCAGATGCGGTGCCGCAGAAGCGGCTAATAGGCCACAAAGCGTATTTTGGTCTCTTCAGCAGAAACCGCATATGCGGTAATTTTTTTTTGCAGAAGCGGTACCGCATCTGCGGATTGGGAGTCGCAAATGTGGAAAATTTCCATTTAAGTGAAAAGTCGCAGATGCGACGTTAGTTCCGCAGAAGCGGGACCGCAGATGCAGAAATCGCTGGGCAGATATAGTTGCCTTTGCGAATTGAGGGATTCTTTCACTATTTTCATCCGGGTTTGAAGCTTTTGAGAGATATTCTTGAGGAAAACAAAGGGAAATATCTTGGAGGTAACATCCCTGACTTCATAACTCATTTTTATGTGATTAAGGTGTAAGCACGTGATTTTTGCTTCACGGACAATCGCTCCAAAAGAAAATAAAAACAGTGGCAAAAGGCTTCGCTGTACAAATTTTCGATCTTTCCGTGACGTGTGTTGTTAGTCGTTTGTGAGTCTGTCCATTTTGCATCTAGTCATTATCAAACAAAAATACGAAAAATATATGTGGCGTTAAAAGAAAATTCAAAAAATATATAAATATATGTGCATCGTCCGTCTTAGGTTGTGATTCAACTTACTTGGTATGATAATTATGTTGAAATGCCATAATGTTATTTGTTTTAATTTCATTTTTTTTTTATTTTATTAGTTATTTTTATTTTTCTTTAAAGTTGGAAAACAAAAGAAAGTTGAAATCAATTTGGGCCCAGAAAAAATAAGACAAAACAGGCCCAAACCAACGATCTGACCCGGTCCAGACCAGGCCTGCCCAGGAACCTCCTGAAACGACGTCGTTTCAGGCAAATCAATCTGAGCCGTCCGTCCTAGCCGATCCAACGGCTCAGGACCTCTTTCAGCAACCCGTTTTTAAACCCGACCCAATAACCGGTTTGACCCAATCCCCCACTTAAACCAAACGACCCCGTTTAACTACAAAACGACCCCGTCCCATTTCTCAACATCAGATCTAAGCCGTTGAGATCATCTGATCTAACGGCTCAGATCCGATCAACCTCACCATATATAAACCTTCCCTTACACCCCACGCCCCCTATCCGAACCCCACCCCTCACTCGTCTCCTTCCCTGAACCCTGAAACCCCCAAACCCTAGCAGCCGCCCTAGTCTCCTTCGCCATTAAAGCCGGCGGCACGAACGCCGGTGACCACCCCCTGAACACCCTAAGACCCCCTCACTCCCCTGAACATGAATCCACTAACCACGAACCTCGAATCATCTCCTATCGTCTCGAATCTGGATTTGAAGATTCGAGACAAAACTCGATCTACACCAAACCTCACCATCTTTGTACCAGACACTCCCCTGACCTTCCTCGTGACCAAACCAAACTCGGTTTGGTCCGAATCTACCCACAACTCCCAAAAATCCAGATCTGGATATCCAGACTTTAGAGCACATGCACTTGGGGAATCCGGCCGGTTTGGACATAGGTTTGAGGTCTAATAGACCTTAATCAAGGTGTTCTCATGTGAGAACACCCTGATTAAAGTTTGTTCGGCCTCAAAAGTTCGAAGTCGAGTTTTGATTTGGGTCCGTTTGATTTCAAACTTTTTCAGTAAGTGTCCTTTTCTCTTTGTTTGGTTTTGATTAAGTGGTCAGCATGTTTCGTTGTGTTTGTTTGTTATTTCTGTTATTTTCATCCGGATTTCTTTCTTCCCTGTAAAGGCCTTTTTATTTGGTCGATTGTATTCTGTGTATGACTCTGAATGTACTCTGTGAGTAAACATGATCGTCGATTAGTTTAATCGTCAGATAAGTTGACTCATATAGGCCCCCAGTAATTGAACAAAAATTGTCCGATGCCCTTTAGGTCCCTAAATGTATTGTTTATGTGAGCGATCGATTATTACCTGCTATAATTAGTATAGTCGACTCGATAAATGTCGTCGATTAGTTTTCTATAACTAATGAATCGAAGGAGCTAGTATTCTCACATAACTAATTGAACTCGGACACTGGCTGGATGACCTAGTAATGTTTGAAATGGTCTGTTGGCATTATAAAAATGACTAAAAAGGTTCAGTCTAGGCAGTCCTGAGTTCGAGCTTTCATCAGTGCAAAAATGCCCTAATGCTGCAATAGGCAGGGGCAGTAATAATCAAGGTTGACAGGGGTATTCTGGGGTGTTAAAAGAACAGAAATAATTAGTTTAAATGAGCTGACAAGTAGGGTACTAATTTGGGATTAAACTAATACCAATGGGGAACAAGACACAAGGGTATGGGGCTTAAAATGAATAAACAAATGAGCCCATAATTCTGGATTAAACAAAAAATCAGGCGTGGGGAATAAAGGGGGGCTGACACCAAAAAATGCTGAGGCATGGGGCTTAAAGGGGTATGGGCAGGCTGCAAGTTGCAGCAAAAAGGGCAGCCTAGCTGCACTGAGTCATTTGGCTTATAAATAGGCCATTTGATAACTTAAGGGCTGGACTTTTAGTCTTCAGAAGTCTAGAAAAAAAAGAGAAAACGAAAGGTTGGAATTTTAGTCTTGAGGCTGGAACTCTTAGTCTAAAGAGAGGTCTAGTGAGCTTAAAGAAAACTGAAAAGTATAAGGCAGTTTCCAATAAATATTGTAACCAAACACTGCCTGAAAGTTGTACAAGAGTGCATATTGGTCAAGCTGTCTTGGCCAAGTTTTATTGTTTGCATTGACTGAGCTGTTTGGGGTTGTTGAACTGGTGGTTTTGCTGCATTGAACACTCAGTTATTGCTGTTGTTTCATTATTCTTTCTTGGGATTGCTGGCTTGGTTTCGACTGTCTGTTAGTCCTTGTATTCTGGGAGATATTGTTGGTTATCTGTGGCTGTGGAAAACACTTGGTCTAGTTGGTTGTTGCTGTGTTGTTGCTGTGTGTCTGCTGCTGTTGTATTTACTGCATACTGCCCAGCTGATCATTTCCTTCTTCTTTTGTCTCTCTATACCAGGTACATGACTAATACTCTGTCAAATGTAATTGGAAAGTTGAGCATGAATACAAAAGAAAAGACCTGAAGAGTGACTTTTATACATAAATTGTTACATTAGACATCATGTACTGTATAATGATTTTCATTTTTGTTTGGACAATAGAAGCAGCCTACATACTAAGTATATCAATGTAGGTTAACGAATGCTAGCCTTGTATGTATACTGCTAGGTGAGAATATGCCCAGTGTAATAAGTTGTATTTCAGACTTAGTCTGATGGTATAGTATATTCTCTAATGTAGGCCAAATAGGAAAGCTATCCATTTTAGTTAAAGTTCTTTCTCCTTCTGCCATATTGTCCCATAAACTGATAAACTCATTTCACAAAATAAAGAATCAGTTCAGGGCCTCAACCTCATGAAGGTCGAGCCCAAATCGAAGCAAACTAAGTAGGCCCGCGTAGAACAGGCAAAGGCCCAGGTCTGGCCTATCACGCATGGGCTGGATTTGGGCCTAGAATTGTTTGTTCGGCTGACTGCATATACAGCCCCATTTCTGAATTTTTTAGCTTTTCTGAATGTCATTACAAATAGCTTGCAAGCATTTAATTAATTAGGACTATATACTGTTTTCAATTGATAAGGACAAACGCGATAAGAAACGTAGTTGCTATAGGATAACCTTTTAAAATAAGAACGAGATGAGCCTCGATGAAAATAAACACAACGTGCAAATGCGGGGCCCTTGTTAAATGTATATTGTTGGAGCATTTAGTTTCCAGGATGGGTTGCTTAGCAAATCTCACAACCCTCCCTAAATAACAACACGTTAGTCTCTTTAGGATACGCTTTAATAAACCTTACCTTCTTAAACTCGGGTGCACATTTATGTGACCCAAATCCAAATCTCAACGGAGTCAAAGTTTGTCGACGACCACGGGTACATTGATTGTAACGTGGTTCGAGATACATTTTTATAACGTTGCAATTCTTGATAAAAATAACAGTAAATGATAAGAGCGGTTGAAAGATAAAACTTACACATAAGTTCATATTGTATTTAAAATCAGATAAATAAGCCAAATATAACAGTTGAGCGACCGTGCTAGAACCACGGAACTCGGGAATGCCTAACACCTTCTCCCGGGTTAACAGAATTCCTTATCCGGATTTCTGGTGCGCAGACTGTAATATAGAGTCATTCTTTTCCTCGATTCGGGATTAAAATTGGTGACTTGGGACACCCTAAATCTTCCAAGTGGCGACTCTGAAATAAATAAACCAATCCCGTTTCGATTGTCCTTTAATTGGAAAAAACTCCCTTGCGCCCCTCGGGCGCGGAAAAAGGAGGTGTGACAGCTCTGGCGACTCTGCTGGGGATTGGAGACCCAGAACCGATGGTTCAGGGTTAAGAAGTCGAGCTTAGAATAATTGTTATTATTTGGCTTTATTTATTATCTGATTATTACATGTTTTGAGGCTAATGTGCTAAATGCTGCTGTTACCGCTTTGATATTATTTGAACTGTATATAAACTGTGCCGAAACCTTTCTCTTCTCACCTCCGGGGATGTGCTCACTGGTTGAGACTCCTTATTCTGTTAGTGTCATACCCTAAATAAAAGAGGTTCGGAAAGTTTCTAAGCCGGCTGGCCTTTTGGTTCCCGGAAAGGAGCTCCTTCCTCAACTCGAGTTGTCCGCTCGGGTACACTGTCTAGAACACCGACCCAGGTTTTGAACATAGAATAACGTGACTTCATGCCGGATCCCTAGTAGGAACGCTTATTTGCATCACGTTGCATATGACTTAGGGGACTCAACACAGGGGTTGGGTCCGTCTAGGACTAGCAACCTGATATGAAAAGACCATTCTGGTGCATCCCACTGTTTTCCGTGCATTTATTTGTCTCATGCCCGCATGCTGACCGGTGTTTGAATATTGGGAATATTGTGAAAAAAAAAAAAAAGGAAATAACGGTTAGGAATTGAGTGTTTATTGTTGAAAAAAAAAGGGAAATAGCGGTTAGGAATTTTGTCTTTCAAAAAAAAAAAAAAAAAATCAATAGAAATATAGATTTTGAAAAAATATTGTCAAAACTCTGCCAAAATTTTGAAAAGTCGTTGTTCTGTCTTTCATAATAAAAATATATCAATAGAAATATAGAGTTGTCTTGTCATAAAAAATCAAAAAAATCTTATTTTAAAATTGTTTTTTATATAATAAAAAAGAAAGTCTTGTGTGGTCTTTACTTTTATTATTTGTTACAAATATATGTATATGTATATATATACATGAAAAATTCAAAAGTTTTGCTTTATTTCAAAATGTATATATCTTTATTTATGGCAAAAGTATTTATCTTGTTAAAGGTCTAGAAAAGTCCTTTCAGGCTCCCAGTTTTTCGAAAAAAAAAAAAAAAAAAAAATCCAAAATATTTTCCGTTATTGACGTCTTTAGAAAGTTTTATATATATATATGAAAATTCAAAATTCACAAAAAATCGCATATATTTTTGTTTTTAGCAGGATAAGTGTCGTTTGTTAAAATCTTATTAATAAATGTGCAGAATGAGCACGATTCCGAATGAACCCTTTTCAATCATGAATAAAATTCCCCTCCAATTGCGGCTCTGGTGGAATGATTTGGGCAAAGAGGGGCATGACGAAATCAAGAAGTATCTGAAAGGCCTCACGAGTTTGTTGGATATCAGGCCACGAGGAGATATCATAAGGGCACTAGTCCCCCACTGGGATCCTGCGCACAATGTCTTCCGCTTCTCAGATTTCGAACTTACCCCAACTTTAGAAGAAATAGCAGGGTATATCGGCAGCACTGAGGCTCCTTTGAGGCACAAATATCTGATTGCTCCAAGAGCTGTAGCAGTACACCGGTTCCTGGACTCCTTAAAAATAGTCAGAACAGTTCATAACCCTGACTTGGCAAAAGGTTTTTGCAGCATGAGTTTCATATATCAAAGATATGGTCACATAGGAGGATTCGACAAGCCAGAAAACCAGTTGTGCAGCAAAGGTAATCGCCAGAAGTGGGAAGAACATAGACGAATTGCTTTCATGATAACTTTCTTAGGACTACTAGTATTCCCAAGAAAAGATGGGAATATTGACATAAAGATAGCAGGGGTCGTCAGTACGTTGCTCACACAGAGTGATAGTACGTTGGCGCCCATGATAGTATCTGATATATTCCGGGCACTCACTTCTTGCAAAGCCGGAGGAAGCTTTTTCGAGGGTTGCAATTTGTTGTTGCAAATGTGGATGATCGAACACCTATGTCACCGAGCCCAGTTTCTGAGCCATGGATCCGCTGGAAAGACCTGCATAGAGGAGTTCTATACCAGAGTTGATGAAACCTACCTACCAGAAGGAGTTGTAGCATGGACCTCATATTTCCATACCCTCAACGCCAGTCAAATACAGTGGGCGCTAGGATGGTTATCGATCGGCGAAGTCATATACATGCCAGCAGCCAGGCCCCATTTTCTCTTAATGGGACTTAAAAGTATTCAACCATACGCGCCGCATCGGGTTTTAAGGCAACTTGGGAGGTATCAGATAGTGCCGAAAGACGAGGATCTGAGCATCCAGGTAATCGAGATCAGTCCCGACGGCCAGTTTCCTGAAGCAAGGGTTCGTCAAATTTGGAGCCAATGTCAATACTTAGAAGCGAATACTTGTGTATTGAATCGGGCAAAAGGGGAAGTTTCGCCCGGGTATCAGGCCTGGTACAAAGGGGAGACATCATCTGGAAGACCGACCAAAAGACCTCACCTGCAAGAATTTGCCAAATCTTCACAAGAACAGTGGGGCTGGTTGGCCAAAGAGCAGGAATATCTCGTCAAAGCAGGCAAACTGAAGCAACAAGTTCAGGATATGAAGTTTGAATGCCAATTACAGTCTGCTGCCCACAAGGGAGAAAAGAACAAGTTAATCAGAGAAGGCGAGATCCTCAAAACTCAGATCCGGAGAATGAAAAAAGAGGCTAATAGCCAGCTAGGAAGCCGGGCAGATAAAAGATTGATAGCAGGGTTAAAAGATCAGGTTGCGGAATGCCAGGAAGATTTGGAAAAAGTCAGGGCCAACACAGCAAAATTGCGAACCAAGTGGGCAAAGGGTGCGATGGCTCGGAGGCAGCACCTGCAACAAGTCATAAGGGAGTATGAACTGAGCATCGGGACATTAAGGGAAACGAATGCCTCTCTTCGAGAAAGGATCCTCAAGCAAACACGAAATGCCCAAGACGACAGAAGGCATTATTACGATGCAATGACCAGAATGGAAAGGCAAATGGAGTTGTTCCAGGATCAGCTTGCCAACAATGCGCAAACACTGGGATTGAAGAACCAACAGATAAGGCATTTGTTCGCAGAAAGGGACAACATCCGGGGAAGGATTGATGAAATAGGGCATTACATCTACATGAAATGCTTGGCATATGAGCGAACACCTCGGAAGACCCTCCTTGTTTCCATCATGGGTTGCGTCCGCCGGATTATGAACGAATTGAAGAGCTTGCAAAGAGACCTTACACCCAGAGCCGCAAAAAGGCCGGATGATGCCTCACGGCCCCTTAAATTGGAGAATTAGTTTTGGTCAAGTCCTGTTTATTTGGCTTGGGTTGTTTTTCCATATGTTGTTTTCTTTTTCGTTAAACCGAGTTTGAAACCGTCGAGTTTGTACTATTGCTATTCCTTGCTTGATGTAATTTGTAATAGCAAAATTTTGAGAATGAATTCAATGATTTCACAAAAATTGTGTGTTTTTACTTTAAGGCAGAACTACGCCTGGTCTGATTCACGCGGGGACGTGATACGTAGGCAATCCCCATAAGATTCGACCGCTTTTAATAAATAAAGAAAAGAAAATGTAAATAAAATAAAACGCGGGGTTTCGCAGAATACTCTAAAAAGAGACGAATGAACAAACCGGGATGACGCATGTGGTTTGAAGCAAAGCATGTAGAAACGGTTAACTGCCTAGGTGCATTGCATCCTCTATGTGTTATGATCAAATCTGTTAAGCTCTAACACTAACAAAGTTTGTTGTTGTCTGATACCAGACAGTTAGTTGTTAAAGAATTCTGGCAACACATTCATACCAAACCAGATCCAAAGGACCGGTAGCAACAAGCATGACCACTTCTGAGAATAGTAATGAGGAAGAAAGGCCGATGAGCCAGTTGCTAAAAGAGGCAATGGAAAAGATTGAAAGGATGGGACTAGAGATGCATGCAATGCAGCTAGCCCTGGCCAAAACGCAAAAGAGCCCTGAGACACTGGGACACGTGCCGGAGTACCCTCACTCTGGCCCTTCCACAAGCCGCCCAAATCCCCTCTATCATCAAGAAAGAAGCCCTCATGATTCCCAAGCTCCACCACCCCATCAACCTCTCCCAACACCCAATATTCCCATTTTTGTGGGACCTGCATCAGCCCCTTTGCAGCGAACGACCAGTGAGCCATTGTTTCAGGCTCACGATACACAATACTATCCCCCTGAGCCTACATTCCATGCACCCGAACCACAGGCTTACAATCCCCATTTGGAAGTTCCGGCAGAGGTTGAGAAGCCGGTTAAGGCCCCTGAACAGGATGAAGTGTTAAGAAAGTTCAAAAGCCTGGAGCAATCCTTCAGAAACTTGCACGGGCTGGGCAATCAAGTCAGCGTGGCATACAAAGATCTGTGCCCTTTCCCAGATGTCCAACTCCCGGCTGGGTTCAAGATGCCCAAGTTTGATTTATATGAAGGGCACGGTGATCCCATGGCACATTTGCGGGGATTCTGTAGCAAAATGAGAGGGGCAGGAGGCAAGGATGAGCTTTTGATAGCTTACTTCGGCCAAAGTCTGAGCGGATCTGCACTGGAATGGTATACCAGGCAGGATTTCAGCAGGTGGTACACGTGGGATGATCTGGCACAGGCTTTTGCAGGTCATTTCCAGTACAATCTAGAGATAGTCCCTGACCGTCTCACGTTATTGAGAACTGGGAAGAAACCCGGGGAAAGTTTTCGCGAGTTCGGATTCCGCTGGAGAGAACAAGCAGCTAGAGTCGATCCTCCCATGAGAGAGGGAGAAATGGTAGACTACTTTTTGCAGACATTGGATCCAACCTACTTTGGTCACTTGGTGACAACGGTTGGAAAATCTTTCAACGAGGTGGTCAAAATAGGGGTCATGATAGAAGAAGGTTTGAGGTCGGACAAGATCTTAAACTATTCGGCACTTAAGGCCACGACCCAGGCTATTCAAAGCGGCACGGGAGGTGCGCTAAGAAGAAAGAAAGAAGAGGTTGCCACGATCGAGGCAGGCAGTTGGTCCAGGGCTGGCAGGCCGCACTACAACCAACCCAGGCCTCACAGGTCAAACTACCCATACAACCCACCACAAAATTTCTATCCACCTCGAGAACCACATTGTTCCGTACACCAAGCCCAGGTATACACTCAGCCCCCGGTTCGCCCACAATGGCGCGCACCGGCTCCCCAGAACATATATGCACCACCACAAAACACTTACCCTCCACCAAGGGCATATAGAAATCCTTCAGGGGCAGGTTTCCGGGGAAATCCAGATGCCAGAAATGACAGGTTGCGGAAGCAAAGAACCTTCACCGAACTGGGAGAAACCTACACCGCTGTGTTCCACAAGCTGCGGCAATTGGGTTTGGTTAGTCCCGTCCATACCCGGGAACCAAATCCCCCGCCTCAGAATTTGGACCGTTCAATCAGTTGTGAATACTGTTCAGGGATGCTCGGGCACGATACCGAGAAGTGTTGGAAGTTAAGGCATGCCATACAGGATCTTATTGACACCAATAAGATCGAGGTCCAGACACCGGAGGCTCCTAACATCAACCAAAACCCGCTGCCAGCGCACCACGAAGCTCACATGATTGAGTTGGTGTGTGAGGGAGGTGAATTAAGAAAACCCTCACAAACAGTGATGATGATCCAAGCTGCCCCAAAAGAAGTCTTAACCAGTGGAGGAACAAATGTACAGTCGCAGGGAGAAGGCGTCAAGCCGGTAGTAATATGGGGGAAGAACCCGTCCGCCATAGCAAGCAAACCCGAGCCAAGCAAGTTGGTAATACCAGGGATCCTGCCCACACCGGCAGTCATGTTGAAAGGGGTATGTAGAGAACGGGTGACCATAAAGCCGGTGGTCCAACTGCCAATGCTTGACAGCAGGGCTGTGCCCTGGAAATATGAAAAAGCAGTGGTGACATACCAAGGAAAACAGGTGGAAGAAGTCAGTTGTGAAGCGCAAGGGCTGACTCGATCAGGTCGATGCTTTGCTCCGGTGGAGTTAAGAAAAACAAACCCAGTGGCAACCAAGAAGCCAGTGTCAGAAGAAGAGGCTGAAGACTTCCTGAGGAAGATGAAAGTACAAGACTATTCTGTGGTTGAGCAGCTGAGAAAAACACCTGCCCAGATCTCACTATTGTCATTACTCCTCCATTCCGAGGAACATCGTCGGGCCCTGTTAAAGATATTGAACGAGGCCCATGTACCCAGTGAGATTTCTGTAAACCACCTGGAAACCATTGCTAGCAAGATTTTCGAGGTGAACAGAGTGACATTCTCAGATGATGACCTGCCGGTGGAAGGTACGGAGCATAACAAAGCTCTATACCTAGCTGTCAAATGTGAAGACTCGGTGGTAACCCGAGTATTGGTGGATAACGGCTCAAGCGCCAATATTTGTCCATTATCCACCCTGGACCAGTTAAAGATTGACCGTGGAAGAATCCGGGAGAATAGCATCTGTGTCCGAGGGTTTGACGGAAACGGAACAGCCACTGTGGGGGATGTTGTACTTGAACTAACCATTGGCCCGGTCCTGTTTACCATGGAATTCCAGGTATTGGACGCCACGGTATCTTACAACTTGCTGTTAGGACGACCCTGGATTCACGCAGCTAAAGCGGTGCCTTCCACCCTACATCAGACAGTGAAGTTCGAGTGGGAAAGACAAGAGGTCGTGTTGCACGGTGAGGATACAACATGCACCATGGGCGGAACCATTGTGCCTTTCATAGAGACCACTGATGACAAGGGTCCTTGGGTCTACCAGATTCTCGATACAGGGTCGGCCAACAAAATCTCTGAAGGAGAAATCATCCCGCACCCTAGGGTAGCTGCCGCAACAGTCATGATGGTATCGGAGATGCTGGGTAATGGGTTTGTGCCGGGAAAAGGCCTGGGAGTTGAACTTCAAGGGATAGTCCAACCTGTCTCCCTTCCTAAGAATCTGGAAACTTTCGGGTTGGGGTTCAAACCAACCGCAGCAGACAGGAAGCAAGCGCGAAAAATGAAGAAGAGGGTCTGGTTTCTGCCTAAACCAGTGCCACGCCTCTCAAGGTCTTTTGTTAAAGCTAGTGCCAAGGGGTCAGCGATCCCAAAGATTCGAGGACCTTTGATCGGTATAAATGAAGACCTCAATCAGAGTTTTGAGAGGCTATTTGCGGATGTCAGTATGGTGGAAGCTGGAGAAGGTTCCAGCAGAGCAGAGATACAATTTGTGGGGCCTGAGGCCAAGATCAACAATTGGACGGTTACTCCTCTTCCTGTCCGAGGGGAGTCTTGGTAGTAGGCTTTGATTAATGTTTTGTTTGTTTGTTTGTTTGATCGGATTATTCAAGGGTGTAATCCCAATTTTACTTTCGTTTTGTAAAAGTGTGAACCACTTTTTATCCTGCAAATTTAATAAAGTTCTTTTCTTTTGTCCCGTTTTAATTTCTTGTTTTGTTCTTTTTCTTTCTGAACAGTTCTCTTTTTACTGGTCCTAATGACATGGCATGCACAGCGGATCTTCGACCTAGTCTAATAAATCAATCTGAATCTGACTCAATGATACAAGAGGTCTTTTGTGATGATGAATCCGAATGTGACGAAGGGGAAGCCTTCGAAGAAATAAACCGAGAACTGTGCCAATTTGAAGAGAAACCCAAGCCTAACCTAAACGACACTGAGGCTGTGAACCTAGGAGACGCTGATATCATCCAAGAGACCAAAATTAGCATCCACATTGAGCCAAATGTCAAAGCAGAATTGATCGAAACTCTCAGGGAATTCAAAGATGTTTTTGCATGGTCATATGATGATATGCCTGGATTGAGCACCGATTTAGTGGTTCACAAATTGCCCACTGACCCGGCATACCCTCCGGTCAAGCAAAAACTAAGGAAATTTAAAACAGAAATGAGTGTAAAGATCAAAGAAGAGGTGATTAAGCAATTACAATCTAAGGTCATTCGGGTCACTCGGTATCCCGAGTGGCTGGCCAATGTGGTACCAGTCCCAAAGAAGGATGGAAAAATCAGGGTGTGCGTCGACTACCGCAACCTCAACAAAGCAAGTCCCAAGGACAATTTCCCGTTACCCAACATTCATATCCTGATCGATAATTGCGCTGGGCGCGAGATCGGATCTTTTGTGGATTGCTATGCGGGTTATCATCAGATCCTAATGGACGAAGAGGATGCTGAGAAGACAGCGTTTATTACGCCATGGGGAACCTACTGCTATCGGGTAATGCCGTTCGGTTTAAAGAACGCTGGGGCAACGTACATGCGAGCAATGACTGCTGTGTTTCATGACATGATACACAAAGAAATAGAAGTGTACGTCGATGATGTGATCATCAAATCTTGGCGTCAGGAGGACCATGTAGCAGACCTAAGGAGATTTTTCCAAAGACTCCGAAGGTATGATATCAAGCTTAACCCGGCCAAATGCGCATTCGGGGTTCCATCAGGAAAGTTGCTAGGATTCATCGTCAGTCGACGGGGGATTGAGTTAGACCCATCCAAAATTGAATCCATCCGAGACTTGCCACCGCCAAGGAACAAAACAGAGGTAATGAGTTTGCTGGGTAGACTCAATTACATCAGCAGGTTCATCGCTCAACTCACAGCAACTTGTGAACCCATATTTCGGCTACTGAGAAAGGATGCTGCAGTAGGTTGGACGACAGAGTGTCAGGAGGCTTTCGACCAAATCAAAGGGTATCTATCTAATCCACCCGTATTGGTCCCGCCTAAGCCCGGGAAGCCCCTAATCCTTTACCTGACGGTCTTGGAAAATTCATTTGGTTGTGTACTGGGGCAACATGATGACACAGGGAGGAAGGAGCAGGCCATCTACTATCTTAGCAAGAAATTCACAGTGCATGAGGTCAAGTACACTCAACTCGAGAAAACATGTTGCGCCCTAACTTGGGTAGCTCAGAAGTTGAAACACTACCTGTCTTCATATACTACTTATCTCATATCCCGCTTGGACCCATTGAAGTATATCTTTCAGAAACCTATGCCCACGGGGAGGTTGGCAAAATGGCAAATTCTGCTCACAGAGTTTGATATCATCTATGTGACGAGGACGGCCATGAAAGCCCAGGCGCTGGCAGACCATTTGGCAGAGAATCCCGTTGATGAAAAATACGAGCCTTTAAGAACGTATTTTCCTGACGAAGAGGTGATGCATACAAATGAGTTGGAATTACCCGAGGAACCGGGTTGGAAGCTTTTCTTTGATGGAGCGGCAAACGCAAAAGGGGTTGGAATAGGGGCAGTACTCATTTCTGAAACAGGACGGCATTATCCTGTTACGGCCCAACTGCGCTTCTACTGCACTAACAATATGGCCGAATATGAGGCTTGCATTCTGGGTCTGCGCTTGGCTGCTGACATGGAT
This sequence comes from Nicotiana sylvestris, assembly GCF_000393655.2. Lineage (NCBI taxonomy): Eukaryota > Viridiplantae > Streptophyta > Magnoliopsida > Solanales > Solanaceae > Nicotiana > Nicotiana sylvestris. The sequence continues at coordinate 1,878,434 of NC_091058.1, forward strand.
GTCCAAGACGTCTTGGTCTTGGGAGACTCGGACCTCTTGGTACATCAAATTCAGGGTGAATGGGAAACACGAGATCTAAAGCTCATACCATACCGACAATGCTTGCATGATCTGAGCAAGCAATTTCGATCGGTGAAGTTCAAACACATCCCGAGAGTTCACAATGAGGTTGCAGATGCCTTAGCCACCTTAGCATCAATGCTGCACCACCCTGACAAAATGTATGTTGATCCTCTGCATATCCAAGTCCGTGATCAGCACGCCTACTGCAATACCATAGAAGAAGAAGCAGATGGAGAACCCTGGTTTCATGATATCAAGGAATACCTCAGAATGGGGATATATCCAGAACATGCCTCGGGAGACCAAAAAAGAGCCCTTCGGCGTTTGTCGAATGGTTTCTTCCTCAGTGGAGGAGTATTGTACAAAAGAACCCCGGATTTGGGATTGTTGAGATGCGTAGATGCCAGTCAAGCAATGACGGTCATGGAAGAGGTACATGCGGGAGTTTGCGGACCACACATGAGCGGATATGTATTGGCAAGAAAGATCCTTCGAACAGGGTGTTATTGGCTCACCATGGAACGCGACTGTATCACTTTTGTGAGGAAATGCCATCAGTGCCAGATACACGGAGATTTGATTCATTCTCCGCCAACAGAGTTACATACGATGTCAGCACCTTGGCCGTTTGTGGCCTGGGGCATGGATGTCATTGGGCCCATCGAGCCAGCAGCGTCCAACGGTCACAGGTTCATTCTAGTGACCATTGATTACTTCACCAAATGGGTTGAGGCTAAAACCTTCAAGTCGGTAACCAAGAAGGCAGTGGTGGACTTTGTTCACTCCCATATCATCTGCAGATTTGGGATCCCAAAAGTGATCATCACGGATAACGGTGCGAATCTTAATAGCAGCATGATGAAAGAGGTATGCCAACAATTCAAGATTACACACCGCAATTCCACCCCATATCGTCCTAAGGCAAATGGAGCAGTCGAAGCAGCCAATAAGAATATCAAGAAGATACTGCGAAAAATGGTGGAAGGGTCCAGACAGTGGCACGAGAAATTACCCTTTGCTTTATTGGGGTACCGCACTACCGTCCGGACCTCCATAGGCACAACTCCTTACTTGTTGGTATACGGAACTGAGGCCGTGATACCAGCGGAGGTCGAAATTCCGTCCCTCCGAATTGTCACTGAAGCTGGGATTGATGATGATGAATGGGTAAAAGCTCGATTGGAACAGTTGAGCCTGATAGATGAGAAAAGATTGGCAGCAGTGTGCCACGGTCAACTGTATCAGAAGAGAATGGCAAGATCGTATAATAAAAAGGTGCGCCCCAGGAAGTTTGAAGTAGGGCAGCAGGTATTGAAGAAGATCCTCCCACATCAGGTCGAGGCAAAAGGCAAATTCGCCCCAAATTGGCAAGGGCCTTATATCGTGACCAGAGTTTTGGCCAATGGTGCTTTGTGTTTGACAGATGTCGAAGGTAGATGCGTCGACATGGCTATCAATTCAGATGCAGTCAAGAGATATTATGCGTAATTTCTTTAAATTATGGCAATTTTGGTTTATTTGTTTGTATTTGGCATTTGTGGAATAATGAGATGACGGAGGCAATTCTTTCTTCTATCCAAACACTTTTAACCCTTGCTTCCCCCTTTGAGCCTTAAGTAATTCTTTCGTACCCCTCTTTTGGAATCACTAATGGGAAAGATACGAAAAAGGGAAAAGAAGCGAAAGGAAAAGAAAGAGAAAAGAAAAAGAAGAAGAAAAAGAAGATGAAATCATAAAGAAATACAAAACCGTGGGAACTACGTTTGACCTGATTCCTCAAAGAGGATACGTAGGCGCCTCACGGCTCGGTCATAGTATGCATCATAATAAATATAGGATGCATAATGTACATAGTATGCATAATAGACACAGCGTGCGTAATGCACGTAGCACAACATAAAAGTAAAAAATAAATAAATTCCCCAAGCAAGAAAACTGGGGCAGAAGTTATGTTTTAAGTTCCAACAAAGGTTTGATTCCAAAAGTTGTAGCACATCACCCTCCAAGTTGTTTTCAGCCTTCCTTCAATCCCACACCAAAACCAACGTCAACATCCAAAAGACCTCCCGATCAATGTTCGAGAGATGCCAAACCCGGCAAATAAGGCCGAGAATAATACACTGATCCCCAGCAAAGAAGAGGATCGCAAGACTGGGAATGAGTTGATAGGCAAAAGAATCCCCGGAAGAGAGGGTCGTATCTACAACACACCGGATTCTCGAAAGAAATAAAATGAGAGAGTCTTATCGGTGAAAACCTTCACAGGCACCGAGAGGCGATGTAAGACGAGGGATATGAAATGAGAGAGTCTTATTGGTGAAAACCTTCACAGGCACCATAAGGCGCCGGGAGATGAGAGAAAAAGAGAGTCTCATTAGTGAAAACCCCTCGAAGGGCACTATGAGGCGACAAGATAGAGCAGCAAAAGCTACCACATTCGCAACAAGATGAACATCCATTTATCATCCCCAGCAAGTCAGACCATCGGACAAATCGATTGATACAAATAGACTGGGTCGGGAATCTATGGTGCACGCCATGATCACGGGGACCAGTCATGTCCTCCAGATAAGTTCTTTTGATTAGCTCCTCCCACAAAATATTGGTTCACAAAGTTTTTCTCTTTTTCCATATCTTTATTTCTTTTCCTAAAAAGTGTCTTGAAAGGATTTTTCAAAGCTTACTACCAGAAACCAAAGGAGAATTCATCCAAATGCAGGATGATACAAACAGTCGTAAAGGCCGGTCCCAGGCAATGCAGGGATTGTGCCCGGAAATTTCGGAAGAAGTAAGCTCCAAAAGGGAGTGGTTTCGGGAGTTAGGAGCAGACTCCCACATCATGTGTTTAAGGAGAAAGAAGAAAAGGGGATAAATTGAAAACCGATCCCCAGCGGGAATACATTTAAGTTCTAGGTCGCCCACCAGTATAATGCGGGAATACATTTTAAGTTCTAGGTCGCCCACCAGTATAATGCGGGAATACATTTAAGTTCTAGGTCGCCCACCAGTATAATGCGGGAATACATTTTAAGTTCTAGGTCGCCCACCAGTATAATGCGGGAATACATTTAAGTTCTAGGTCGCCCACCAGTATAATGCGGGAATACATTTTAAGTTCTAGGTCGCCCACCAGTATAATGCGGGAATACATTTAAGTTCTAGGTCGCCCACCAGTATAATGCGGGAATACATTTTAAGTTCTAGGTCGCCCACCAGTATAATGCGGGAATACATTTAAGTTCTAGGTCGCCCACCAGTATAATGCGGGAATACATTTAAGTTCTAGGTCGCCCACCAGTATAATGCGGGAATACATTTAAGTTCTAGGTCGCCCACCAGTATAATGCGGGAATACATTTAAGTTCTAGGTCGCCCACCAGTATAATGCGGGAATACTTTTAAGTTCTAGGTCGCCCACCAGTATAATGCGGGAATACATTTAAGTTCTAGGTCGCCCACCAGTATAATGCGGGAATACATTTAAGTTCTAGGTCGCCCACCAGTATAATGCGGGAATACATTTAAGTTCTAGGTCGCCCACCAGTATAATGCGGGAATACATTTAAGTTCTAGGTCGCCCACCAGTATAATGCGGGAATACATTTAAGTTCTAGGTCGCCCACCAGTATAATGCGGGAATACATTTAAGTTCTAGGTCGCCCACCAGTATAATGCGGGAATACATTTAAGTTCTAGGTCGCCCACCAGTATAATGCGGGAATACATTTAAGTTCTAGGTCGCCCACCAGTATAATGCGGGAATACTTTTAAGTTCTAGGTCGCCCACCAGTATAATGCGGGAATACATTTAAGTTCTAGGTCGCCCACCAGTATAATGCGGGAATACTTTTAAGTTCTAGGTCGCCCACCAGTATAATGCGGGAATACATTTAAGTTCTAGGTCGCCCACCAGTATAATGCGGGAATACATTTAAGTTCTAGGTCGCCCACCAGTATAATGCGGGAATACATTTAAGTTCTAGGTCGCCCACCAGTATAATGCGGGAATACATTTAAGTTCTAGGTCGCCCACCAGTATAATGCGGGAATACATTTAAGTTCTAGGTCGCCCACCAGTATAATGCGGGAATACATTTAAGTTCTAGGTCGCCCACCAGTATAATGCGGGAATACATTTAAGTTCTAGGTCGCCCACCAGTATAATGCGGGAATACTTTTAAGTTCTAGGTCGCCCACCAGTATAATGCGGGAATACATTTAAGTTCTAGGTCGCCCACCAGTATAATGCGGGAATACATTTAAGTTCTAGGTCGCCCACCAGTATAATGCGGGAATACATTTAAGTTCTAGGTCGCCCACCAGTATAATGCGGGAATACATTTAAGTTCTAGGTCGCCCACCAGTATAATGCGGGAATACATTTAAGTTCTAGGTCGCCCACCAGTATAATGCGGGAATACATTTAAGTTCTAGGTCGCCCACCAGTATAATGCGGGAATACATTTAAGTTCTAGGTCGCCCACCAGTATAATGCGGGAATACATTTAAGTTCTAGGTCGCCCACCAGTATAATGCGGGAATACATTTAAGTTCTAGGTCGCCCACCAGTATAATGCGGGAATACATTTTAAGTTCTAGGTCGCCCACCAGTATAATGCGGGAATACATTTTAAGTTCTAGGTCGCCCACCAGTATAATGCGGGAATACATTTAAGTTCTAGATTTTGGAATCAGTCACCCCACCTGAAGACAGAAGGTTACAACAGAGATCCCCAAACGGGAAATAATAAAATCCCCAGCACCAAGAAGCAGACAACTGCAAAAGCAAGCGCACATTCAAAGGGAAGAAGGAACGCGTCTCAAAAGAGGCAGTTTGAGAACGCTATGGCATGCCCAACATAACAATTCTGATGAAAAGCCATACCACTGAGGAAACCATTGAAAGATTTAAAGAAGAAAGTCGTATCCCCAGCGGGTCAAGCAAAGTGATGAAAACTGGCATTCAAACGTCAGCAAAGGACCAACATCATCTCCCAAAGGCACAAGATAAAGGCATCGGAGGAAAGCGATAGCCGACAAGAAAGCAA